>NC_136699.1:19133977-19241201 GCF_947650265.1 Symphodus melops
AAAGACTCTTTGGAGTTACTGAGAGAGAGGCATGTGCTTAAGCCAAGACAACACATTAAGTGGAGGAGGGAAATTCAGAGTAGGATGGAATTTCAGGACCCTGCACTCAGCATAGGCAAAAGGATATCACATCGGGGTGAGCTGAACTTGAGGAACACTAGCCCAGTGGGCGAGAGTGATTTTTGAAGCAGTGAAACTGTCTTCTCCATTTCATGGTCACAGCGCCGGCACAGCTGTGATAACAATGTGCCCTAAACCCGATTTATGTTCTTATTTATTCCATGTGCCCCACAGTTGCCTGACTATTATTCTGAGGAAAAGTAATTGCTAACAACGTACGTGCACATATTCCTTTTTTTTTTTTTTCCACATTTCTCCTCCTCGCTCCCCGGCTCGTCTTCGGTGCAGAAAAGCAGAGCTGCAGCTGATCTGCATAATCACACGTTTAGAGTCGGGTGAGGGAGAGCAATTCTCAAAACGTCCTCCCGACTACTCTGAACAAATTTGGAAGTTTTCAAGACAATCAGTCTGCTAATTCCGGCATTAATTAGTGATAACTTATGAAAAGGAAAAACAAGTTAATGGCTGTTTCTTTTTTTCCGGTGGAGAATGAGGGACTGCCGAATGGGTTTTCCTTCCTCGTCCCGTTCCGCATGATGAGAGAAGGAAAGAATAACCGAAAGATAACTGCTTTGCACAATTACGCTTTCTTGATAATCTATAGGGAGGAAACAATTCTTCATAACAAATATTAAAAGCTGTAATGTTGGCCTATGTTGCATAAATGTTTCAGAAATCGTGGCGCTTGTTATGGACTCTGCTGAGCCTCAGAGGACCAATTTAACCGGCCTTATAATAGCTTCTCTAATGCTCCAGTCGACATGAAACTAAACAAGTCTGTAAAAGGGAATATTAAATGCAGTGTATTATTGATATTCCCAAGGAAACAAATTGATCTTTTTATGACATTCTGTCTATAAAGGAAGGCGGGAGCTATTTTACAGCAGTTACGATGAACAAACTAGTGAGCCATGTTTTATAACCTTACATTTCAGGATTGCATTTTTGTTACAAATTCGACTGGTCTGGAAAAGTGTGTGTGTGCAGGAGGAGATGTGTCTGCATGCGTGTTGGTGTATGAGAGAGAGTGTGTGTGATCTCTGTGAGGTATGGCTGATTCCCTGATCCAGCAGGTTAAGGAGGGCTTTGGCTCTGTGCTACTGACCCATCTGGACTGTTTTCTGGTTTTTAAACCTCATCCCTGGACCACAGTGGGATGACTGGAAGCTTAAGGCAGTGCCTTGACTTCATACTTTGGGCTCTACAGCTGGCACAGAATTTTAACATCATCGACCCTATTATACCTTGATGTGAGTGTGTGTGTGTGTGTGTGTGTGTCTGTAATCCGATAGCAGATGTGGTTCCTGACTGAGTTGCATCACAACACACACACACACACACACACACACACACACACACACACACACACACACACACACACACACACACACAGATAATAGAAAACAGACGGGGAGCTTAAATTATTCTTCCATATTTTATATTTATGCTGCTATAAAGCTGATCCTTTTCAATCTGTTTTGGGTGACTTTAGCTCCTGTCCAAATCTGGTATCTCCTCTGTTTGTCTGCCCATCTTATCACAGAGCTCACACTTCATGTGACCTCCTGCACACCAGTATGAGAGCCAAAGAGGATCAGTGCTTAGATCCACTCAGATTACCACCTTCTTTGTCGCTCTCTCTCTCTCTCTCTCTCTCTCTCTCCCCCTTTTTTCTTTCCTGTCCAGCCATCCACAAAGGCTGCTCCATCCAGAAGTTAGATTTGGACAAGGACAAATAGTACAATAGGCAAGCACACACACACACACACACACACACACACACACACACACTGCTGCAGGGCTGCGTAGCAATGAAGGGGCAGGCTAATGTCAGCTGACCAAGGCCTTGGTGGCTCCCAGTCATCCATGGCTGCCAACTTCACTAACATCAGCATCCCTCCACAGTAATAGGACAAAGGAGGCCTGCTTTTTTTTCCTGCAGATTTTAATAGGGCAGCTCGTCTGTGTGTGAGAGAATCAGAGAGAGACTGAAAGAGAAGAGGAGGAGCGTTCAGAGCATCAATGGGACTTTGTGTCGTTCTTGTGACTTGAAGGGAAACACCAGCAGGTAGCAGAACAGTTGTAATGCCAGCCTTTAAAGATTAAAGCAACCTGGGATTCCCTGGAAATAGAGCTGGAACATTAATCTTACATCAATGTCTATTTATTTTTCTGTCAGTCCTGATCTTTATTCATCACACTATGAATTAAATACATATGTTTCTGTTGTGCACAACGTTCTCCTTGAGGTGAATTGAACTTGAATTTTGAACATCAAAGTCTGTTTACAATACTCTAATAAAACTGCCACCAGTCATAAAACTTCAAATTACAAGTGAAAAAGTGGAGAAAAAAAAGACAATTCTTGAGATTTGAAATTTAGACGAGGTCAGCCACACCAGGCATGCCTGCATGAGGCTGAAATGTTAGCTAATGTAAGGATTTTTTGTTTGGGTGGGCTTTTATGTCATTATTTCAACAGGATAGTGGATAGAGCAGGAAACTGGGGAGAGAATTGTGAAGGGCATGGGGAAAAGGAGCCATAGGTCAGACTCGTCCACCTGGGGGACCACAGCCTCAGCACACTGGGCGCAACCAAACTGCTAAGCCAATTATCGCCCCTAGCTACTGGAAGGATTATACCAGTATCTGTTATGGTGATGGATTGGTTTTATTGTGGCAAAAGTAGGTTCCTGGTTTTTGACAGTTGAGAAAATACTTCTGGTGTTGCTGCAATTTTCATTTTATTTTTTAAAGTGGCCATATTAACTAAAAAAATGTGAAAATAAAAGATGAATGTAAAAATTGCGAGAACCTCAGTTATGCAGTTTTAAGGACCACTTAGTCAAAACACAGAATTGTTTCTTCCTATAAATTGGTGTATATATTATGGCAACGATCCAGCTCGGACCTCCATAGTAATTAACCTTGATGTAAGTAATGTCCTCCACTCTGTCAACAACAAAAAAAAACAGCTCATGTACATACGTCTGTTTAAGCTCCTGTGGAATGAAAACTGATGAATATGTGACCTTTGAAACCAGAGACAAAACTTACTGTTCATAAATGGACAAATTTAACGCTGGTTATCACTGCCAGCGGCCTGGTGTTAGGAGAAGCAAGTAACGGCAGGCTGCTTTAACAATTGTTTAAAAATTAAAAAATAAAAATTGTATTTTTATTAAACCTTCATTCATCCAGGAATAGTCACACATTATACACAATATAACAGATTTTTGGTCACAACTTCCACATGTACAGGACAAGATCAGCACAGAGAGAAGAGGTACGGCCTTGTCATCAAAAGATTTGACAAAACCTATAATGTACCATAGAAGCTTGAAGCTACATCAACCAACTTTGCCATGGCTATTTTTTCTTTTCTTTTTTTGACGGGAATATCAGTTTGTAAGGGTCTGCTGAATGAGTGGTCAAATTGGTCAGTTTATGCAGCTTATCAATATTATACTTATGCTTGTCTTCATTTTTTTTCTTGTATGTATATCACACACCCATGTATCTGATGTTGCCCCTACAGTCTGTTCTTGTTCCAGAGTCTCAGGCAAACAGCTTCAAATAAGTACCACTGTTTGTCCCTCTTCTACCCTCTGGGTGTTCCTGCTGTCGCTACAGACCTCTCTCCGTTAACATCATACCCTCACCATCCCACACACACGCTTTAAGATGCTTTAACATGCTTTCATTTATCTCCAAAATGCACACTCTCTTTGACCAAAAATACATTGCGACTCATGTACCTTCTCATACAATTATGCAGTATTTTGGATTTGGAATTTTTAGCTGGACTAGCCGTTAAGAGACACTGCGTTTAAAAAAAAAAAAAAAAAAAATGTACATGTACAGACACATGTACAGACACTAAATATCGCACTGCGTTCTCTATTGTTTTTTAACTCCCAGTCATCCTCCCACACACACACACACACACACACACACACACACACACACACACACACACGGAGCGCAGCAGCAGGGCAGCCAGCCTCTTGACACTGTTCCATTTAGCCCACACTCCTGCCGGAGGATCCAGCTAATAACTCACACAGTCTGAATACAGCCATAGCGTGAAACAATTACTTTCAAGAAGAAACGGAGGAATCAGGGGAAATGAAGGGAAGCGTAACCTTGAGAGAGAGGATAACGTTTTTTTTTTAACATCAGCCAAAAGCCCTGCACTGAGAGTGATGTAACAAAAAAATACATATGAATCATCAGGGTTTGTTAATGAATCTCTCCAGTGAACTGAACTTGCAGTACAGCACCCATTTATTACTGTTCAAGGCCTTTCTCGCTTTCTCTGCAGGCCCGACAAGCAGAAAGGAAAAGAAAGCACAAAAAATAAACACTCCCAGTGTGTCTCAAAATTAAACTTTTTTTTTTTTTCTCCGATAGAACAAAATTACACGCACACACAGCCCGTCTACAAATAGGAAACACATAATTTGCTCAGAGTGGTGACACAACGAAACCAGACAGTGGCTATTGATTACGTATTACTTAAAGATTACCTCGAACCCTAAGAGTGGGCCTGTCTCCTCAGTGGATATTAGAATTTGTTGCAAAGAAGGATGCAGAGATGGGTCATTGCTTGGACATTTAGGTTTTGTTATTGTTCACTTTTTTTTCTTTTTTTTTTAAATCTGATTTTGACAGACAGTCGAAGTGAATTGACATAATACCCTTGATCACAATGAAGCGTGTTTGTCTGTGTCTGTCTCGATAAGGCTTGCATTGTAAAACAGACAGTCCAGGTGCATGATGGTATGTGCTGGGCCCTGTTCTCTGGTTCTTTTTTTTTTCAAGTTTTTTTGGCATGCGTAACTTTAATCAAGAAATATCGAAACTTAAAATTATTGTAAAAGCAAAAACCTCCGATGTTAAATTCTGATCTGAGAGTTTGTGTAGATAACAAATGCAGATAATGCTAAACCAAAGAGATGTAGTTCAATTGACCCAACAAGACAAGAAAAAAGCTTTATAAATTCAAGTCCATTTACCATTTATTTTATGCAGAGTGTAAAGAAAATATAAAAGGAGTAGAGGGATTATACATTTAGTTTCTGATACACCTCTTCACTTTAAAAATAGAAATATAAAAAGAGGCCCCAGATTTTGTAGCTACTGTTTAAGGCTTTACGTTGACAGGATGATAGTTATTTTAGCCAGCTGCTAATGTGGGAGCATGACATGTTCTTCCTACAGAGGGCAACAAGATGTTCGGCATGAATCAAGTGTTACCATTTTACTTTGGTTTCTGTTGTATGCTTATGTAGAATTGTTTCGAAGACATAGCACAATAGGAAGATTTATTTAGAGGCTGCAAAGATTTATTTTCTTGACTGAAAATTGGCTTCCTTGCTCATACAAAGCTAATTTTTATCAATATTGGTATTGGCTTTTGCTTTCTCTGGCTTCACACATAATCCAGCTGAATATAACCAGCCCAGGCATGTTCTCCAAAGGCTTACTGGGAAATATAGGAAATCGCTAACTGATGCAGAAGAAGACTGTGAGGATATCTGAGAAGAAGTGGATACAACAGAGAGACAAATTGCCAAATTTCATCACAAAAGAACCTGTTGAACGTTAGATATCACACCCCAGTGAAAGCAACAGAGGATGATATTAATTTATTTTTTATTTGGTCCTTTGTAGGGATTCTGTCTATTTCATTTACTCACTCTGTTTACTGCTTTGCTGCCCTTGCTAACAGTTTAGTACTGTTGCATTCAGCTGACTCTGCTACCTCAATTAAGGAAATTGTTCTTGCTCTACAACAGCACTGTGCTTGGTTATAAAAAAAAACAGTATATGTGTTTGTTTCCTACTATAATGAAGTGGAGAGTTCATAATATCCAAAGATAGGAGCTGATTTGGCTTCTAAGTTAGCAAGCTTATTCTTGCTTTGATTAGGTACTGAGTGAAATAATATCTGTTAAGTATGTAAAGATAGACTTCAGCTAAATATCATGTCTCTAAAATACATACGTGTCCCTAGACAGTCAACAAAGTGCCATTCCCCAAAAAAGTCCATCATCTTTGTTTTTTTGCTTGCTCCATTTCCAAGAAAATGTGTGCGCAAACAGGCTATTTTACCTTCATGACATCACAAAGGGCAGTAACCCCTCCCCCAGGTGGGAGACACTCCAACAACTACATGTTTGTTCTGTGCTCCTAGTCCGCCTTCTCATTGCAAACAATCAGGTGAAAAAGCACAAGCTGTGGTGAGACACAGCTCATTTACATTTAAAGGTATAGACACAGAAACAGTGAAATACAGGATCAGAGTGGATTTATAAAAAGAAACTTAACAGCCGTGTTTTGAGGAATAAAATGGGTTGAAAAGGAGGATGATGTGTGACCTTTGAGGTTTAATGTGATATTAAGTGAATAAGTTGTGCAGCATTGAATCATATTAGCTGTGTTTCTCTAGTAAAGCACATCATACAGCTTTATGCAGTAGTTGTTTTGTGTATTAATAAATACAAATCTGTCAATCAATCTGGGTGAAACAGCTGTTGGAAGGCCAGGTCTTTAATTAACATTTGTATCATAGTATTTTTAATAAGTGTGAGGATTTTAATGTCATCTGATTTTGAAGGGAGTCATTAGCAAATATTTGTTAGCTCAAAATAATTTGAGAAACTACCACGGGAAGACACAGTGGAAGAAAGTGAAAGAGACAAAAAATGTAATATATCAAGCCACAGAATATTACATTTCTAAGACTTTCAATTTTTCATGATGAAAAAGGCAAACATAAATGTTTTATTAAAAAAAAATAGTTAGGTAGTAACTTCTGCCTCAGGTATCCTATTCAACAGGACACGATGCATTTTCATGAGGTTGGAAGGTCAGAAAAAGAAAATCATAATAATAATAAAGAATTATTTTATGATTCATGCATTAAAACTTGCATTATTCTATGTATTTTTCAATTTAGTACTGGACACTTTAAACCAGCATGAAGAGGTTAAACAAGACCATGTGCTCTCTTTAAAAGACCACATTTAGAAACTGAGCAATTGTAGGAAGCTTGGTAAACAGGTTTTCAGGGTCGTTATGGAAGTGGCAATGTAAAACAGCAAAAACAGTGGGAGGTAAATCTTAGGCGTCTGATTAAGTGATGTTTGATTTTCTGATTTTAATAAGACTGTTTGTTTAAATAATTCTGCAATAATTTAGAACTGGAGAAAGAAGTTTGGAGTGAGCTCAAGGTTCAAACAAGGTGTTCATCTTGTACAAGAGGAGCATTCACAGAACAACATGCAGGTCTCATACAAAGTGAAGAAATGTCGTAGGAGAAAAGCATGTATTTATGCGTCGCTGATAGTTACCAATTTATGCCCTCCTGCAATTACAGGAAGCATTCACAGAGAATTAAGTGATAACATTTAGCGTGGGTTTGTCAAGAAACCACACAAAGGGTCACAGGGTCCCATGTGCTAACAGTTACATTAAACATTCCTGTGTAAAACTTTAGTTCACATCTCTCTTCATGAAGTACAGAATGTCCATCACACCGTTGATAGGGCTCATGACTTTGCAAGAAGATAAAAAGTGAAAAGCAGACTGTAGATTAATATTACCAACGTCATCATGACATAAGCTTGTGTGGAACTGGAATTTTCACTCATCGACTCATGAATATAAAGCGCATCGAGTCGTATAGGCAAGATCTGAGCGACTCCTCAGAAGCATGCATGTACACCGATAAGATAAATGCACAAGTGTGTGTGAGTACATAAGTATGCATGTGTCTTGGGGGCGAGTTGTCTTCTGCGGTTGACTGTGCTTGAGTGGAGCGAGCTCATTTCAGAAGACGTGATTTGAGGAGTGATCAGGGAATTCCTTCAACATCATGCTCCTATAAATCATGTCTTTAATCAGCCTGAAACTCCCTCTCAGTGCACACAACTGACAAACAAACACACACACTAACACATTACAATGCAAAGGGGTGTGTGTGTGTGTGTGTGTGTGGGGGGGGGGGGGGGGTGGAGGGGGGGGGGGGGGGGGGTGCTGCTGCTACTGCTGCTGCTGGCTGACAGAGCGTGAAGGCATCACATAGCAGGGTAAGCGAAGAGGGAACCAAAGATAAAGGTAGAGGGAGTGAGGGATTGGGACGTAAGGCAGACAGAAGAGTAGAAGAGAGAAGTTCAGCCAGGTTGGCAGAGCTGAGCCAAGCCATGCCAGGCTGGTAATTGGATCGGAGAGTCTTTGGGGAGGAGGATAGACACTGGAGACCACGGGGGGGTGAGGAGACTAGATTGCTAAAATCCTGTCTCTTCAGCCTATCAGCCAAGCAGAGCTATGGACTCATATTTTGTTGACAGAATTCAACACAGAGCTTAAGAAGACCCAAACTTAATCATCATCCGGACAGTATAACCTTGATCCTCTTGCTGCAACAGCTTTTCTGCTATTCTGATTTAAATATTTAAAGTCTTTGCTGCATGGCATTTTAATCTGATATGCATGGTAATGAAATGACTGCACACTATAGCAGAATGTTTATTAATGACATCATTGTGGCTGATTTTATTCCGCCTGAAAGAGGGAGACAGAGGGAGATGGAACGAGATAGAGTTGTCCTATAGTTGTATTACAGTAATACCTTGGTTTAATGGATGTCTGCTTTGGAATGAGGCTGCACTCAGTCCAATTGCGATTGTGTGGCGTAGAAGCGATAGGGTGCACCCCCTCGTAAATCCTCTGCGGGATGAGATTGGGGTTCAGAACAAGGGAATGAGCGGACGCTAGAAAGACAGAATGATGCACTCAAATCCAGTGGAGGATTTTGCTGTTGTGACAGAAAGCGTGTGTGTATGTGAGTATGTGTGAGCTCTGTTAATCCACCAGTCAGGCCTGGTGTTGTCTATTTGACACACGCACACACTTACCCACATATACACTGAGGAAGAGCTAATATTTCTCAGACGTAGCTCTTTGGAGGACGTTGTTATTTGTTCCCTCTCGCTCATCCCTCCAGCTCTATTACTCACAGTCTTTTCTCATACACAGGGAGCAGTGCAATGACACTCGCTGGCCCTGTTTTCTGCATGTAGATGGTCAGAAAGATTGCAAGAGAGACAAAGAGAGAAAGAGCAAGAGAGGAGAGAAGCCGGGGAGAGAAGGAAACAGCTGGAGGTGGAAAAAGGTCAGCCAGTCAGTGGTTCTGCTATAAATTATAAAGCTGTTGGATGCTTAGAATGAGCTCAGAGCAGAATAGGAAGAAGGAAGGACAGGAGTGTTGGAGAAGACGGAAGGAAGAGAAGGCGGTAAGGAGAGGGGACGAGGTGATGTGGAAGCAAAAGAGCACAGAAGGAGTTTTAGGGTGGAGGATAGGAGAAGCTCTGAAATGCTGCAGGAGCTGAAGGCACTCATGAAGCGGAGGCTGATGATTTTATTGGGTCCTTCATCGGCCAGCGGGAGAGGGGAAGGGTCAGCTTGCCCATGTGTAAACAGCAGATGTGAAAAGCCGACCGCACACGCCGCCACCCCCCCGGGCTCCAGCCAGCTACACACTCAAGGACTCGTATTGTGTTGCTGCTCCCGAAAAACCCTCGCCCATCTGCTGCTGCTTTAGCCACCGTAAGCTAAAGTCCTGTAAAGACATTGATGGTGACAGCTACCTCCAGCCTTTTGGATTCAGGTGCGATTAAAACAAGTGTTGCTTCCATTAGGGTTTTACACACCAGTCAGCAGCACGGCTAGCAGGCCCGGGCACGCTCCCGCTCATTAGGAGTGTGGACTCTGCACTGGCAGGGTCTTAATTGTTTTTCTCTTTAACTGAGCAACTTCATCAATAATCATTAAAAGGTGCTGAAGCAGGTGGGGCACTTTACTTTTTGTCACATGCAGCACAGAACACACAAGAATTGGCACACACACTCACACTCACACATACTCACACAAAACAACATGAATGAGTCATATGAGGCTGCTTTTTAAATATTCTCCAATTTCCTGTAAAATTAGTTTTTTATTCCATTACAAGCCTTCAGAGACTTTTGATAGATATCCAGGTAAAAAAAAAAAGACACACCATCAGGGTTAAATATGAGTAAATGTGGCTCCTTGTAGCTCATTCAGAATGAATCAAACAGCGGAAGCTGAGAAAAGAAGGAAAGATAAAATAGAACATTAAAAGACTTTAGGACAGGGCATTCATGTCTCATCACCTCTGCATTTTTAAACTGAAGCTGTGAGTACATTTTTTCAGCTGCCTTGTCTGCAAAGTATACTGTACTGTAGATATTCAGTTTTTGTGCGCGGGAAAAACATTCTCTTGCTTACTGTCGCTGACATTTCAGCTGCACATTTGGGAGCATGCTGAGTTCTGTAAAGATTGTCATAGCAATGTCTCTCTTAACCCCCCCCCTCCCTTTTTTCTTTTCTTTATCTTCCTCTGTCTCACTTTGTCACTCACTTACTCTATGTATTATTTTGCTGCCTTTATTTCTCTCTAGCTTTTTTGTTCCAGCTCAGTCCCACTGTTTCTGTCTCTCTCATTATATATTATTAAATACACCCACACTGCTCTTCTCAGCAACCTATAATGCACAGACTTATTATATCTGACCTCTTACAGTAAACATGCCTTTTCGATGCATCATCTGCTCATATATTTCTGTTTTTTTTTTCTCATCTCATCCTCTGTTTTTGCCAATTATTTGTGACTTTAAACTTTTCCCTGCATGTCTGTATGCAGGTCCTTCTCATGTCATACCCCCCGTTAGCCATAGTCTCCCCCTTTTTAGCACTGATCTAGCCTCAGCGCTCCCCCCTGTGTCGCCCCGTTCTGTCATCTGTTGCTGATGGTTGTGGCATAGTAGAGGAAGCGGGGCCCCAGGGCAGCCTATTTGTATGGGCCATGTGCTCTCCGAGCCTTCACAGCTGACAGAAAAGCTTTACGGCAAAACACATTGTGCGTTCGGTTCCGCGCTTACACACAAATCACTCTTGTTCATTTACTTTTCCTATCCTGGGGAGATGTCGCCGCGCTGGGCGAAAGTTTGTCTGCCTTCCCCTGGCAAGGCCTGAGTTGTCTCAGTATATATGTGTATGTGTGTTTGTGTACTAAAGCCATCAAGTGAGCATGTTAAGAATAGCTCTGGGGAATGAATGCTTCTGGTCCCTGTAGGCATGCGTGAGTTGCAAACAGAGCGCTGAGAATCATTGATTTAGTGAGAAAGAGGACTTCCATGGTAAACACAGAAGTTGAAGAGCTTTAGCAGCCATGTGTTAATATACAAAAAATATATATATTTAAGTACTTTATTAACAACTACTGTCAATTTCTAACCACCTTCTTAGAAAGTTGCATGGGGTTCCAGGTTTATAATTCAGTGACATGATTAATTCTTAGATTCTTGAAACATGTTGCATAATTATTCCTGGCAATCTCATGTCATCTTTTCATATACAATACATACATACATTAGTTTGCAATTGTGAAATAGAGGGAGAAGATGACATTTTTAACTCCTCCCCCCCACCCCACCCCCCCATCACTCCGCCTTTCCCAACTCCCCTCTTGTCATGCTCTCTGTGCCCCTTTGGCATTTGTGTTGGCTTGTGTGAGTGACAGTTGAGATATGCCGATCTAGAGTAGTAATTAAATCAAGGTCGGCTTCTGTTAATCACGGGGCGTCCAACGGTGACAATGCTTATTGACGAAAAAATCTACGCAAATGTCAACTGCCCCCTTCCATTACAATTTAATGTGATTTACCAATGTTGTCAAACTCAACAACTCTTTTGTGGCCACAAGTCAGATGGAGTTGATTTGAAAAAAAAAAAAATGCAGAGAGATACAAATACATGTTGGTTGTTTCCAGGGGCAGATTGGGATATTAATTTGACTCCATCCTAGGCCAACCTGTCCACATGAACTACTAACTGTGTCCCTAGTTCAACCTTTCGCAGTTAGTTAACACAGCGAAGAACACAGTAACGTTGTGATGAAGCTAATTCGTTAGGCTACAGTATGTAAGCCCATGTACTTTCATTAGCTTATGCAATTTTTTACTGACTGAACATACTGCCTTCAGTGTCATATGATGGCTCTGTGGCAGTCTTTGCTGTTATATAATTACAGAGAAACATGCTTCGCTGCGTAGCCTGCAGGCCATTTTGCAACACTGTTATTAGCCAGGCTACTAAGCTAGCCATGCTTGGTATGTGCAGACTAACCTGGTTCCTGTCTGACAAACTTTTGAAGCATTTGTATCTGTGGCAATGGCCTTTCTCTTCCTTATTCTTTTCCTTTACTGCTCTACCTTTCCTTTTCTTGTGACCATCCATTTCACCTGGAGAAAATGTTGTCAAGTGATCAAATTCTGAGAAGCAGCTGACAGACAGTTGCTTTGTGTGTCGCAATGGGCACTACAATGTCATTTTTAGGCGACCACAGGCAGGACACTATGGCAACTTGCTGAGTACAATAAGCCCACTGCAGGAGTCACACTTACATATGATGGTGTGTACACTCAGAGAGGGATATATTCAGTCATTCTTGCTGTTCACATTGACTGCTCACGGCAGGCCAGATCGACCCTCAGGCCAATGTCCCGGTGGTTCAGACGTACAATCACCACCAAGTTGTTTCACAGACATCTGATGTCTCTTTTTTTCCCCCGTTTCTGGCATCCCCCCTTCCACTTGCATTATTGGTTCTTACTGCTTTTTAATTTAAGGAAAGAAAGACAGAAACAACCATGGGAAATTTGTTATACTCTGAGACAGAAACTAAATTGTTCGGTGATATGTTCATCTTTTTTTAATGCAGACTTAGAAGACCAAAGCTAAGCAGGGGTTAGTGTGGAGATAAAGTGTGGATCAGCTGGCAGCATCCGCACAGCAACACATAAAACACACAGAAAATAAGGGACAAAATGACGGCCTGCTGAAGCTGAGTGCTGAGGTGACACTTTTGTTGCTCCAAAAGTTGCCCATTGAGAGTTGCAAAGAGTTCACATTTTTTTGTTTACTTAATATCCCCTGAAACACATATGAGCAACAGGACATTGGCACGTATGCTCACAGGAATCAAAGCATCCACACACGGCACAATTACACATACACACAGGTATCATGTACACACATTCACACGTGTATATTTGCACAAAAAAAGGAAATGAGTGCTCAGCTATGCAGGGTAAAATTAACATTTCATTTGCTATGAAATCCGCTTTTAACACCATCATATGTGAACAGTACATAAATAGCAGCAAGGTTAAAGCTGTGTTTTTATGCCGCTAACGTGATTAAATGAGCAGAGTAATGCGCAGAGGAGAAGAGGAGCGGGAGAAAAGAAAATAGAGTAAAGAGCACTTATTGGTCTGATTCTTATGAGTTCATCTTAATTAGCATAATAAGGAAAAGAAAGGATTAAAAGAGAACAGAGTACATACTGCCAGTTGCTATGGAAATAAAAAAATGAGTTGGAGGGATAGCAGTCAAAGTTGGTGCCATTGGTTAAATCTAAGGGAAAGAAGAGAGAAGAAGGGTAGATTTATTTTTCTTAATGCTACTTTATAGCTCAGGAAACTAAGCAACCACCTGTGCAGGGACAAACAATGTATGATGATGCTCACATTTTTTCTTAAAGCACAATAAAAAATGATGTTAAAAAAAGCCCACAGTGTCACTAGTGTTGGTGCTTCAAAAAAAGGGCTTTTCGGTGTCTTCTTAAAATATAAGGAAGGTTAGAAGTCTCAAAATTGAACTGATAAGAATTGGAAGCCTGATTGATGTTCTAAAATCATAAATCTTTGGATTCAATAGAGAAACAGAGGTGAGCAGCTTGTTTAATGTGCAGTCTACAGTATTGAAACAACAATGTGTTTCAAAACTGTAATTGCACAATCTCGCTGCTCTTGTTGCATTTGCTGCTCACAGTACTTACTCATTACCAGCTATATTGTTTCATTTGTAATAAAAATACCATGGTTTGCACTTGTATAAGCTCTTACACTACGAAGACAATGGAGTACAAGAACAAACAGGTGCTCGGTGGATACTTAGCATATGATGTGCTTATTCTATGTTGTAAAGGGCTCTTTGTATGGAATTGTTATATGACTCAAAATCTTAAAATGCAAATCTCCTTGAAAAACTAATCTATGGCACAGTGTAGGATTTGTACCATTTATATTACCTTTGTTTTTCATGGCAAAAAAAAAATGTTTAAGAAAAGCACATTACAAAATACTTGGGTCCTCATCAGGGCCACTGTCAGCTCGTAGTTGAGTGGAATAGTTATTGTCCTTGTTGCTAGGTGCTAGCCTATTGGTTGAAGTTGAGGAAGTGATAAAAAAAAAAAGATGAAAAAGAAGTATTAAAGACTAATGTTTTTACCTTTCTTTTACTGTCATTTCAACACATGACAAGCCTATCCAAATCTATAAAACGTCACTTAAACCAATTGGAAATTGAATTTTTTTTTACGTGTTTGACTTTCAAATAAACTCTGTTGCTTTCTGCATGGCTTTTTTCAAAGTGCTCATTGAAATGTTTTTTTTTTTTGTTTTTTTTTGCTGTAACTCAGAGAACATGTGCAGTGAGAGTACAATACACCAAGCTCCTAACATCGATCAGGACGCAGTCTGGGAATATTTTGCACTTAAAACAAAAAGGTAGCAGACAATCGAAAAGACACCCACTTACACAGAAGTCACAGTGAAAAAAAGGGTGCCGAATGAAAATGAGCTGTTTGTCACAAAGAACTGTTACATTACAAAAGAGCCTGTCCTTGGAAGAAAGAGACCAAGTTGCATGGCCGGTTCTCTTTCCAAGCGCTTGTATGTTGCCAGAACTATTGACAAACGAGAAGCACAACGAGTGAAAGGTACCTCATCTCCTTTCTCATGCAGTTCTATAAACCGGGGTTTACAAAGATGCAGATATGAATGATTTTTCTGTTCTGTCTGCCCTTGCTGCTTTATCTTCTGCTTTCTCTACCCAGTTTATGACCTGACTCACAGATGGAGGTACGTGAAAGGGGGTTTATGAAAGAAAGTTGAGACACCAAAGGAAAATACGGGTTAATTGGTCTAGCACAGATGCACCCATTGATTATTAAAATCAAATCATTTTCTTGATCGTCTTAAAAGGGTGCATATCCCCCAACAATCTACTGACACGGCTTTGAAGTGCACCTCGTAAAAATCACCCAACATGAACCTTCAGCAACTCCCAATGATCTGAACTCAGCAACACAAGTGTACAGACACGCTCGCTGCTGTGGCCACTCATTTGCATGACAAAGGCTCGGTTAATTATTTAAGGAGCCTTATTTGATCAATACAGGAGAGCTGTATCCGACTGCAGGGACAATCTGAGCTACTGGATTCTATGGGCCTTCATTATTCATGAGAACCACATAGGGACAAGGCAAGAGAGGGAGGGAGGAAAGAGAGGGAGCAAGAGATAGGGAGTGACAACAAAGGCAGTAGGGTCTTATTTCATGTGTATTAAAAGTTTTCCTTTTTTGGTGCTGATGAATATTTTACAGGGTTTGAAACTTAGACGGGACCTCTCTATCTGTAGAGGTGAGAGTGGAGGGGAAGGGTGAGGTGGTGACACTGCTGCTGGGGCAACTGTGGTTTGTCTTAGGGTGAGGGGGTCACATGCAGGAAAGGAAACGTGTGAGAAGCCTTCTAAAATTAAAAGTGACGTCTTCTTTAAATGGGAGTTTTTTTGAAAGTGTCTTGATCACTTTTCAGCACTTCAGACCTGAGATGCACCGATCGTCGTGCTCCAACATCAGACAAAAATAAAAGCCTGGCGTATCTGCTCCAGAGGACTCTGGACCGCTGGAGCGGAGACGTAACACAGCAGAAACACACACTGTGCAACCACTTATCATCAGGGTTAAAAGATGTAACTGCAATGACCACACACATCTGGAGCTCTGACATTTGCCCGTTGTTAACCAAAGGGCTGGTACATTTTTTCTTTAAATAATAAATAAGTATTAAATCAGTTCACAAATATGTTTTTATTTCATTTTGTGTTTCAGTGTTGGAAAACCCTGATTGTGCCTTACGTAATTGATTCCCAGTCTCACCCTGTCAGTCTAGAATACAGGTTATTCATTTAATACTTAGTATTGGATCGGTACTCTGTGTTGGCAGATACTCCAGTCCTAGTATCTGTATCAAAACCTTCGGTGCATCCCGACTTCAGTGATAAAATATTGTCACTCGTGTCATGTCCGAAACATATTGAGATTTATCCTTGTCATTAGTATGCTTGGGCAAGCCTATGTGCATGTAGTCATGCAGAGTGTCACAGTGTGTGGTGCTTGTTTGCATGCATGTGTCATGGATTAGTCACAGGTACATGTCTGTTCTGCAGCAGGCATGGAGGCACTTATATAAAAATAGCTTTAATCCTACAGAGTTGTATGTTATGTTGTTCATCCTTTCTCCCTTCTGGCCACGCCTGGAGGGGTTAGAGGTGGAGGCTACAGTAAGAAACTTCAGCTATATGCATACCTAACCAAGGCATGCAAATCATGTCAAACAGTACAGTACAGACTGTATATACCCTGGGTTCATTAGAGATACTATACACCTTTGGCTGAATCAAACTGGTGCACATATACAAAATGAGACACAAATATACTGCACAAACTACTGAGCTAAACATCAGCCCACGACAAAAATACATAATTGTTCCCTGACTGAAAATTCATCCACTTTTTATTGACTTCTCCTGCACTGCAACACGCAGCTCATTTGGATTTTGCTTCATCTGGGAATTATTTTATGCAGCCCTGATGCAGCTCTGCCTTTTGAAGAGTAGGCGAGTTATGTCTCTGTGTAGAATAAAGTAAAGCAGAGAGAGAACAGTAAAGCCAGGGGCCCGCAAGCAAAATACCAAAGGTTTTTTTTTTAGTTTTTTTTGTAAGTTTATAGTTTTAGATTTGTTTTTAACCATATTTCCCCCTTTTTTGTTTGAGACGATACACTTTATTCACTGAGCTCTAAGCAGTCATTGGAAAAAAAACATGCAAAAGCACATCAATGTAAATTTTTTTAAGAAGAGGTTAACGCCAGGTAAGAGTCCATCCAGGGGTCATTTTTGGTCTGGCGCTCCAGATGGTGGTCTACAGGTGAGATGCATTGTGGGACTGCAAGGGATGCTTACAGAGACTTGTCAGATTTTGAAAAAGGAGGGTTATTTTTAGAGAGACGCATCTTTTGCTCACCTTTACGACTTGTGCATCTGTGGGGAATGTTACCTGTGTGCATGTCAGGTTTGTGTGTGTGGGAGGATGTGTGTGGGTGTGGGCTTACACGTACATTTGACCAAACATTCATAATTGGGCCCAGTAGCTCTAAGACTTTGACTAGGGGCTGTCGTCATGCCAACCAACCACTTTCCCTTTGTGCCGTTTGCTTTTTGTGTAGAGATGGCAACTGCCTGCACAGCGATGCCTCACACAACATGGCAAAATGCTCCAATCATTAGCCCGCAGGCTGCATCCTTACCTCACACCCTTGGTCTAGCGGAGGTTACTGAGTGCTGGTGAATGTGTGAGTGGCACGCGTGGGAGTGTGTCTGAGTGCCACCCTTTTTTTTAATAGTGTGTAAACGGTACAAGTATGTCAGTGTGCTAGTCTAATTAAGGGATCATTCCCATTCCTAGACACCCTCTCCACGCATGTGATTGGACAGAAATGAGCTGATCCTTCCAATCACCACACCTGCTGTGGAGCAAGAATCTCCACCGATCACGGTTAGAAAAAGGGAAGGAAAAAATAAAAAAAAGATATGGTTTGACAGGGGAAAAAAATCAGCCAAGAGAGAATTTAGGAGAATAAATGCAGGCTTATGAATTATACAGTATATATAAAAACTATTAGGAATAAAGGAAGTGACAGAAAAAAGGACTGGGATGTTAAACTTCTTCAGTCACACTTGATGCGTCAAAGAGATTTCTCTCTTGCGTCTTGAAGCCGATTGTTAGGCAGCCAGTTCCTCAGTCAGAGCTCCTCTGTTCTTAAATAACTTCTTTATCTCTATCTGCCTCTCTCCAGCTCCCTGCCTCTGACTTTGTTTCTCCCAATTAAATACAGTCCTCAAAACAACTATAACATGTAATCAAAGTTCTGTATTCAAAAATGTTAACACGTAACCAATGGCTCTTAAGCACTCTGGCATATGCTTGCCTGATTGGATTAAGTTTCTTTTTCTCACCTCAGACGGTCCCACTGGCAGGAGATTAAGGTGTAGTATACAGAGAGTACACACACCTGTGTATCAGAGGAGGATTTTCACAAAAAATGAAGATTTTAAATTTAACCCCGATTCTTTCATTATAATGAAGCCTTTGAACATTCAAAGCCTATATATCATTTCCGTCAGAAGTAAAAATCTTTTTTTATACTTGAAATTAATGCATCTGCACTGCCTGATGCAATCGCCAATTACTTGGAGCTATTACTCTAACATTCATCCAATGAACAGATTTTTAGTGGGCTAAGGCAGCCGAGCTACCGCCCAATCAGAACACGAGCTCGACTCGAGGCTGATAAGGTTGCTCCAGCTGAAGTGTTGCGTTTGGAGTGCAGCTCAATCAGCCCCATTAATGGATTAACAGGCAGCATGTAAATGTTGTCCCAGTGGCTCAGTCTCTCTCCTGCTCTCATAATTGTTAACTATGAAGTTCACATCAAAACTAATAGCCGGTCTGATGCCATTTCCCCGTGCTTCTGTTGCCATTGGCAACCGATAGAGTTCCCCATACCTCCCAGTCGGGAACCTCTCATCACGTTTGAATGTGAGTGAGAGAGAATAAAGATACAGACTCACAGAAGAGAGAAAGAA
This sequence comes from Symphodus melops, assembly GCF_947650265.1. NCBI lineage: Eukaryota > Metazoa > Chordata > Actinopteri > Labriformes > Labridae > Symphodus > Symphodus melops. Next base: position 19,152,962 of record NC_136699.1, read on the forward strand.
TAAAAGATCATTAAAAAGAGGAAATCAAGAGAGATATACTGGATTCTGATCATTCAGGAGAAATGAAAGGACACGCATTGGATCTTGACAGATGTAAATGTCAGCTTGGTAGTTTGGTTTGAATGGTTTTCAATGGAGAATACCTGTCTGTGTTTCCTCTTTTTCTTCAAATGTGCGCGTCTATCTCAGTGGGGCTGATACACACGGCAGAGCTCCAGCAGACATGAGCTGCCCTGAGGAAAGCCTTGTCCTTCACCGCCCAATTTTATTCTTACACCACACCATATGTGTTGGCCTCAGCTACGCTTTTTACCTGGGCTTGTTTGCTCATTCCTGTGAGCGTGCAGGGTTTTTTTTCAGAAGGTGAAGTAAAGGAGAGGAGACTCTTGATGCGAGTCATCACTGAGCTCACTGCCACTGTCTCCTGCCTTGTCTGCTCAAAGAGCTCCGGCGCCCCGCTGGGAAAGATGAGAGGCTTGATTACAGTCAAATTAGCAAATGAGCAGGTTAATTACAGAACCAAATTCCTGTATAAGAAGTGTCATTTCTCTGAGAGATGCTCCAGCTCCTGCTCAAACAGCCTAAAGAAAAGAAGAGGAAGGAGGGAAGGAGAGGAGAAAAGGCGGGGGGACAAATGCCTTTTTCTCCTCTTTTCTTTTTCAAGAAAACTCCCTAGTTTCTGCCCCTCTTAGCTCAGAAGCACATCGTTTGAGGTTAAGAGGAAATGGTTGCATCAATGAGCTATTATTTCTTTCAGAGGACACTTTTTCCCCCTGCATTTTCTCGCTCACTCTCTCTCCCTTCCCCTCACTCAGGAGACTGCATCAAACCCCCTCATTCCGGCTTTCTACCCACTCTGCCGCTCACTGGCTTTCATCCTTCACCTCACAGGAGCCTTTGGGAGGCATCAGGTTTTTTTTTTGTTGTGTTTTTTTTTTTTTTTGTATTTGCTACAACTACGAAGAAAAAAGACATTTGTGAGACATGCGCCTAAAGTTTGCAAGGACATTCCCTTTCACATGCTAAAATAATGCAGAGCCGACTCGCTGGAGAAAAGGCAAAAGTAATTGGGGAGAAAAGGCAGATTTTTTTCAGCCGACCTTGCTTAGCGCTGGGCCACTGTTGTTCAGTTTGTTCATGTCACGAGCCAGCGATAAGTGTTTAGGAGCTACGTGATGCACCTCGCTGAACACTTGCTTCATCCAAAGGCTTATGTGTGATTTTACGACTGCAGTGTGTTTGTGTTAGTGTGTGTGTGTGTGTGTGTGTGTGTGTGTGTGTGTGTGTGTGTGTGTGTGTGTGTGTAGGATGTATGTGTGTGTGTGCGTTTGAGGGGGAGAGATGGATGGATTTGTTGGGCAGATGTGTATGAAGTCTGGAGCAAATGGAGTGAGAAACTGAGCAGCTGGCAGAGGACAAGGAGTAGGCTCGGGGAGAAAATGGGAGATTCACACACACTTACACACGCGTGCGCACATACACACACACACACACACTAGGGCTTCAGTGATTCAGGCTTGTGGTGCACACATTGCAATGACATGACTCCCACCAGTTCATTTACCGTCATTTGTGTGTCATCCAAGAGACAACTTACTGCAACACCGCTAACTTAATTTCTCTCCTGCGTTGTCACCACAGTGTCATCGTCTGTCATCAGCTGAGTAAATTAGAGTTTCACTCCGGAAAGTGTTTCCAGGGAATTTGTCTCGGTTGTTGTCATATCTCCTAATGGAACTGAAGATGTAAAAGTTGGCAGTTGGCTCTCTCTATAGATTCTGTGGGTGCTGTTGTGGCCTGAGGGATACACAGAGTCGTGTGAAGATACACTCAGAGACTGGGGGGGGGGGAGAACTTGGAAGGTGTTCTTTGGTGACCATGAGCAGTGGGAAGGCATCCATGTTTTTTTGTTTTTTTTTAATCAGGAGTATTTTATCAGGAGTATTTTTATTAGGAGTATTTGAGAAGATTTGAGAAGCAGCATGGTGGCGGGAGAAACAGCGTCCTTTAGAGAGGTGCATTAACGCAGGTGATCTCTTTTAGATTACAGCTTCAGCGACACCCACCTCCTTCCCTTTTCCTCCTCCGTACTTCTCTCCTCCTCCCCGTTTTTAGCCTCCTCCCTCTTCGACAACTCTATTGGATTTTCAGTCCATTCCAAATGAATTGAGCTGCGGCGCTCATGTCGAAACGATTGCCTAAATGTAACTGTGCATAGTTATTGGGACTGCAGCGCAAGCCATTTGCGGGAAGCCTAAACATTATAAACAAATAAAGCGACCGTATTGCCTCCAGGCTCTTGGTTAGGAATGCACTGCAGTGTCTGGTGAATGGGCAACCAGCGTGAAATCCAATATAGGCCTGTGTGTGGAGGCGGAGGGAGAACACTCCACTCCAATCTTCATCAATACAGCACTATACGAGACTTGTGCGGCTGCTGCCACCAAAACACAACCACTATTATTTTGACCACTCCACGCCACATCTGATACAACTTCAACTACAAATGTCTGCTGCTGTTTCTGTTACTACAGCGAGACGGTCCTGCAAGGCTTCTTTGGTTACAGGAGTTCTGCTGTAATCGATTACACGAGATCTTGAAATCCTAAGGTCTCAGGTGGACCTTAAAGAAGTCCTCTCATGAAGATTTCAAACGTTTCACCCCCTCCTGCGGGGCTTTTAATTTATGCCACTGTTTTGGCTTCGCTTCAGTGGCAGCCTACAGAACATTTTTCAGAAACATGGTTTGCTAAAGTGCCAGCGTAGGCGTCGAACAAAATAAGTCAACTCTCTCCCAATAGTTGCCTTTACATATTTTAATGCTTGCTGCAATCACAATAGCCGCCGTGAAATCAGTGATTGCTAGTGTAGTTGCTTTGGCAGCAGAAGCTGTTATTAAAAGCTCAAAATTATGATGTTCCACATTGCAGTCTAGCCATTGGGAAGAAAAAAATCACTTCCCAGCATGACTACCGTTGATGGGATTTCACATGGCAGTTAGCAGACTGTGCTCTCTCTTATCTGCTCAACCAACTCTGTCCTGGGCTGTGTTTATCTCGTATCACAGTGTCCTAATGGTTCTGTGTGGTACAGGAGCACTGAAGGATAAATCACCAGGGGTCTGGGGGCTGTGAGACATGCGTAACTATAGGACCCCTTTCTCCACTCTGATTTGCTGAGAACCCTCCGGTTTCCATGGAAACCCCTTTATCACTGGCAGTTATAGTGACATTGACCCTGAGCAGGGGTCAGGTCTAAGTGCAACGGCCTCACACCATTTCGTTGCAGGGTGCATTGGGATGATGTGTGCTCCTGTTTCTGGAGTACAGGGGGCAAAAAAAAGTGTTGCCTCGTTGTTTTTGGGCACTTCCCTCGAGCGCTTCAATGTGACCTTGTCATTGTGTGTGTGTGTGTGTGTGTGTGTGTGTGTGTGTGTGTGTGTGTGTGTGTGTGTGTGTGTGTGTGTGTGTGTGTGTGTGTGTGTGTGTGTGTGTATACATGTAGAGAATATTGGAGGCAAGCTTTAAGGGTAACATCTGCCTTTCCTGATGTATGACTGTGGGCCAGACAGACCCGCTGCCGCCACCAATCCTCCAGAAGAGCAAACCGTACCACATTACTGCAAAGACATCTATCTTCACAAGTCATTAATTCTTATTTAAAACGTTCACTTTTTTTTCTCGATATAAGCCAGATTTGTTTCTGTTATATCCTCCCTGCTGTGTCTCATTCCCACAGCTCATTCTCATCTTGTCCATCATTTCTTTCATTTAAAAGAAAATATTCCAATTGGATTTTCTAGCTCATTTATTCATTTGGCATATTTCTTGATATAAGACAGTTGAAAAGTATCACACGTCATGTGTAACTATTATCTAAATTTATCTTCACACCTTTGAATTGAAGGTTGCTATCTTTTTTTGTGGGTAATAAGCTGTTAAAAGAGTGTGAGAAATGTTAAGACTGCTACCAAACAGGAGATGATCTCGAATCATCAGTAAAGAAACCCCTCACTATGTCACTTTTCAGCCGAATATAGTTCATTTTAGTTCTGACAAATTAGCAAAAACAACAAAGGAGCAAGGTAAGGCCAACATGGTTAACTTTACAGCCATTGTTTTAAGATTACCCTTCAGTGTCACCGTAACTCTAACCAAATGCTCAGCATTGGTGTCCGCCACTCCAAAACAAACAGACGAGTTGACTGAAATAAAAATACTGAATATAGCAGTTTGAAAAGGAGTGGTTATTTGACGTTGTTTGGTGGACACAGGTTTCTGATAGTGGGTGTGAGCTGAGCACCTGCCAGCTTGTTAGTGAATGCCCAACTTATCTTCAGGTTAGTGTTCTTCACATAGATATCCACGGTCTCAAACATGCTGAAATGAAGCAGACAATTGTTAAAAGCTGAAAAAAGCAGTTTTTTTTTTTTTTTTTAACTGTTTTTACATGCATCATACAGGTGAACCATGAGATATATGGCGGCTGTTACAGGTCTTTAGTGTGGCACTGAATTGAGAAAAATAGGAACAACTAGTCAAAATTCTGAGTTTGCCTCAACCTTTATAGGCTCTAAAGTGTTTATAATTAGTTTTCTAAATTTCTTCTTAATTTTGGAACTTTATTTTCTAATGTGTCCCAGTTCAGCGGGGAACCAATAAAACTCCTTGCTGATGGCGATGTGTGCCACATGCTAACCCAGCGTGGGGTGCTTTTAATTTACCTCCGACTGCTGCATTAATCCATCTCTCTCTATTGGACAGCCATTATGGATATGGCTGCTTTATAAAGTACTTTTATGAGACAGCTTTGGCTTTTTGTCCCGCTCCAGTGCAGAGTGGTCCCTCCAAAAGTCTTGCTGTTGTTCAGCCGTTTCCCCCTCTTACCCCTCATTTCATTTCTTCTTTGTGCCTTCCCAGCCACATCCTCTCTAATGAAGCTAAATCTAGCATGCTAAATGGGACCAGTCAGCTATGTCATTGGTGCTGGAGCGGCCATAGCAGTCTTCTATTGGCCCCGAAGGCACAAACACCACTTCGCGTCTATGAGTCGATGGCATTAGGAGTGTTCACGGTACAGCAGGCACAAACAATGTAGACCTGAGCAGACGAGCACTTATCTGTGGTAGCTCTAAAATATTGGAGCCATGCAGGCACCCAAAGACTGAGGTACCCATGTGTGGGCTGGAGAGAACAGATAAAGTAACAGAGTCAAAATGTGTGTGTGAAAGAGCAACTGTAGCTGCAGTCGAGATTGGTACTGTACGAGAGATCAAGAGCAAAGAGACGTGCTCTGCAGGATACCAGCCTGTCAATTGCACCGCTCTCAGCTTCAAAGTTCTCAGCTTCAGGATTTCATATAGAATCTAATGGCTTTGGAGTGTGAGTGCACACAGTCACACAAGTGGAAAAGCACCGTAATACAGGACCCTACATGACAATCCAAAATTCACACACACACACTGGTTGGTACACACACACATGCACACACACGGTGTGTCAGATCTCCTACTGAAGTCCAATATATCCCTCACAAACCCATTAAAGGTGCTTCATACAACAGCCTCTCACAGAATAAATAGAGGGAAGTGAGAGCCGCACAGACTGAGCGAAACACAGGAGAGGAGGAGAGCCATGGATTTGTTACTGTGGGTGCTCAAAGTTAGCACATTCTGGCATGTATAACTCTTCTTCTAAACACAGATGTAATTTACATTATTTTAGAAATTAAAACTAAATCAACAGTTGAATTGCTTATCAAGTTATCTGTGTACATATTTATGGGTGGATACAATTTATATTAGCAGTGTCAAAAGGCGAACCCATGTGTTTAATTGACGTGACTTGGTTAGGTACTGTACGGATTTGAGATTTCATCATTTTAGCTTTAGCTTGCACAGATGCAACTGTGACTTCAGTGCACACATGTATACTAGAATCAGAGATGATTACAGTTGTAACTGTCAAATATGAGGTTTCTTAGATGATGGATTGCTGATAAATTACTTTGTACCACTAACTTTATCTTACTTGGATTTATTTGCCATGCTAGCACGACGACTTTAGACATACTGACTGTGCTCTGGAGTGAGTTATCAGAAACGACTAAATAGAATGGCAGTTTTTTTTTTGGTTTTTTTTTTATGTATTTCACAGTAGATACAATGTCTGTGCAATAACCTGATTTCAATCCAGTGGATGGATCACATTCATCCAGTGTTATCAATCTGTGCTTTGCGAGAACGTTTTGTTAAACTGATAGTGACAAAAGCAGAAGAAAAAAACATGCGTTTTTGTTTTTATTGCTTTGGAAAAACATGAATTCATTGACTGATGTTGAGCCACATTGCTACTATACACTAAACTTGTAATAACTTTGCTGACCCTGCCTTTTCATCAAGCTGCATCAACAGGGAAAATATTTCCTTCCTTCATTATTTTGTTTTAATCATGAAATCCTGACCGTCAGCTTAACTTTGTTTTAAGTGCAAGCAGTAGTAGGACTGAGCATGACAATATGCTAAACTAAAGATCATGAAACTGATACATATTACCTTCTAAATATCAGCATGGCAGCTCTAATCATTGCATTGGGGCCACGCTAACTTGCTAACATTTGCATTTAGCTCAAAGCACAACTGTGCCTACAGCCTCTCAGAGCTGCTGGAGTGGCCGTCTTCTTTTTAATTAAATGTCTTCCCCACATGACTGCTTAGTATTCCTTTGACTTTTCAAACATATCCCGATCCTACCAACCTATTTAACATACAAGCACTATTGACTGGAGTCTTTGGAGACTCTTAATGATTACGTTAATCAAGATGCCAAATGATTAATTCCTAAAAATATGGCTAATTTGCAAGTTGTGTAAAACAGGATTGAAAAAACTAACCAATGGGGCTCTGGTGGCCAAGTGGTTAGCTGTGGTAACCTCATGTACAGAAGTTGTTATCCTCCAAGCCGATGGCCCCGGTTGATATCCAACCTTTGGCTCCTTTCCTTTTCCCGTTCCTCTCTCTCAGTGTCCCTGATTTACAGCTCTATCCACTGTCTTGTCTCTACAACAAAGGTTTAAAAAGCCCCCTGAAAATCTTGAAATTAAAAAATTGAATTAAAAAAAAAACCCCAATGGACATCTGTTAGCTGCATTTCTCCCTCGTCAACACTAATTAGCTAAACTTTGTGAACTGTGAATTAAAACAAATGGAAAACATGAAGTTTTTATTGTGTAATTATCGTCCACATAGGAGGGACAAGGGACATGTACTGTAGTCTTAGATGAACTTTATGTCTCTGCCATACATTTCTACTCCTTTCTTGTTTTTGACACATTTCTGCAAAATAGGATTTTTTTTTTCCCCACATACTTGAAAGCACTTACTCCTGGACTCAGAAGCTCCATATCCTGAAGACATTTCAGCTCTCTCTGTGGTTGCCATGGTGTTTAAATACCTGTGCTTATCCCTTTAATACACAAACTTTTAAGTGCTTCGAGCTTGCTATTTTTACATTTTGTTGAAACGGCTGTAACAAAAGCCATTCAGGCTCCATGGTCATATTCGTGTTTAAGGTCAAGTTCTTGAAAAACTGAAAGGATAATGGAGGACATGCTTTGTTATTCAGGCAGCTAATGTGTAGAATCCACTCAAGGTGGAGAAACACATTTTCCAGATTGAGTTCTACACCAAAGGTACAGAGACATTGCAGCTGGTTTATGATCTATGTGGGCTTTTTTCGGAGGGAGCGAGGTGCTCATATAGCCTACTTCTGCTAATCTGGTCTCCTCCCCAATCTCTCCCCCTATTTGACATTTCAGCCCGAGGAAATGACTCTTCGCTGGCATTTCTTCTCTGCTCTAGGGTAACACAGCCCTATAGCTACTGTCATTTGCACTTTTTAATCTGTGTGTTAGCACTACAGTTTTTTCTGTTTAAGAAAACAATTGCTGACTTTCCTCTAAAGAGACAGAATGGCAGTAAAAACAGACTTCTGCGTCCCTCAGCTTATCACCTCTGCGCAGACTTATGGCACGCACAGACGTACACACACACACAACGATGCATGTTGTACAGGATGAGCCGGCCAAAAACCTCAGTGTGTCACCTCTGTCATGGTGTTAATTAGACAGTGTCACCGTCTGTCCCCAGTGACATTTATTGCACATTTGAATATTTTACCCAGACAGATGGTAAGAATGTCAAGGCATGACACTGAGTTATTAAGCCCTAGCCCTCTCCCTTGGCGACAGAATGCAGGGCTTGTCAGCACCCGATTGTTTTAATAACTCACTGGCAAGTGTGGCAGCAAAGTTTGCCTTGACTTCATGTGCTGCAGCTTGTTCCATGGGCAAAGGTGAAAGCTCTTACACTCGCATGTGCACATGGCAGTGCACAGATATACCAGCATAGGTGTGAATCTGCTGAATGACGATGAGCAGGATTTCCCCAACTGAATAAAATAACAGGTAGCATGGCTCTGCTGACATTATCCATCTGCACACCGCCAGGCTTTTCTGTATCTCGTATGACCTTCACCACTGCTAACACTCTTGTCAGATGTGCAGCTCAGCATTGATGTGCTCTATAACCTTAGAATATGATACCACAGTGTCACACTACCGTGGCTCCCGCTCACATTTTGTACAATGCTATGTAAAAGCGTTCTGTTTTCGTAACACTACTGTTAAATGAAAAATATTAATTGGCATTTGCACTCTTTTCCTCAGTTAATGTGTAGCCAAGGGTCCAAGTTGACATGAGCTATTTATTAAGGCTGTCAAACATGAGCACAACAACAATCATTAAAAAAGGTGTAAGCTGCTTTTCCTTAACACCTGAAGTAACACTGACATGTCAGGAGGATTTCAGAGGATGTATTTAGCCTTGCTGGCATGCTGCAAACTCATAGCAACACGAGCTGGGAAACCTGCTCAAATGAACTTCTGCTGGCAGGTGCTAGGTTGGATCCTTTTCAGCTGATGATCAAACAATGGCAGATTGTGAGGCAGAAGCGGTGGCAACTATCCGTGCTGCAGAACTCTTAAACTAACCTGCTCTACAGGGAATTAACATCTGTGAGGAGCAGAGCTGTGACAATAAGTGGATTAATCAGTCAATGGTTGGAAAATGATATGCCAAATAATGTATTAATTGTAATCACTTTTAGTTTGGACATTTAATGTATTAAAAATAATAATACAATTAAATGGAAAACGTAAACAACGATTAATCGAAAGCCTATAAAATGACAACATTAAACTGCATGTCTTCAGACCAAACAACTTGCAGGGGTTCTAAGTGCAAGGAATTACGGTTCCCAAAAATATACTATAATCCTAAAGTTGACACGCTCTGACTGAAACTGTTTGATTCTATTTTCAACTTGCTGTAAGTGTGTGAAAGTAGCCATAAAATAATCTGAGCCCCCTTGTCAGCATTATTGCATGCTACATTTGCTAAACTGACTCACTTTCACTTATAGATTACAGAGGACCATTTGCATAAACAACGGAGCGAATGCAATTTCAGTGCTCTCTGTATTTGAGGAAAAAGAAAAATGAAATAGGGATTCAAATTGTGTGAAGAACACACACGGAATGAAAAGTATAGTTTTTGGTTGCTTTGGAGTCTGTCTGAAATTGTACTTTTGCTGGAATTGCTGTAAATCTTGGAGCATGTTCTAATGTTGTGTTTTGTGGGTGTTAAGGCCCTTTAATGCAGATAAGTTCTGGACTAATATTGATTTGTTTGCGCTTTATTTTGTGTGTATACTGTAACAGAGCTGTCGCCCCCAAAGTGGACTCCTGGCATCGGTTGCTATACTGTGTAAAAAAAACTCCATTCCTCTGCTGTTTTTCTGACAGTATAAGTCTATAATATAAGCCAGGTTTGTTCAGTTATTCTGTTATATCCTCCCCGCTGTCGCTGTGTCTCATTCCCACAGCTCATTCTCATCTTGTCCGTCATTTCTCCCCTGAGTTTTGAGCTATGTGTAATTACCCAGTTTGTTTGCACCTTGGCTCTAACTGCCTGTCTTGTCGCAGCCAGGCTTGTGCTCACAGGAAGCATACCATGTGTGTATGTGTTTGTGTGAGTGTAAGCGAGGGTTTACATGCACCAATCAGTCTTTTAGCAAATATGGGTGTGACAAGCAAGAGCATGCAACAACGCAAATGTGTTTCTCAGCACATGTGTGCATCACCCCAAGCCCACTCTGGCAGACACAGAGAGAGGGACCTTGTCGTCTCTAATCCCTTTGTTTTGAGTCAGATTAGAGCTTTGCGAGGCGTTTGCGAGGCCTGCAGAATGTGGATTTAAGGATTAGTCTAATAAACAGAGACTCTGTGGCACTCTGCAGCCCAGTGTGGAGATTACACAGGCACCGAGAGCAAGGAAGAGAGAGTGGTGGTTCCCCCCCCTCCAAATTCATTTTCATCTTGACAAATGAGAGGATGACAGGAGAAGACACAAAGAGTAGGAAATGGAAGGTGGATGATGTGTCTTCTAAGTTCCTGATCAGCGTGGCAACTTTCATGCATCTTGTCCCCTGCAAGGACCTCAACTCGACAAAGTTTGGGAAATGTAACGCTCATTTCATACACTTGTGTGACCTCAACAATGCTTAATGATTACAGTATTCATGCTGGCTGCTCACAGGGGACGCTCCCTCATTTAAATACAACACTCAGCAAAGCATAAACAATGCACAGAGCAAGTATTCAGTAACACAGGGAAAAAAGTAGAAAACAGTCAAAATCTGTCCACAAATAAATCCCTTCTTCCCCATATTGTAGTCCATCATACATGTAATAATATTGCAGATACAATTGTTTTTATATATTTACTTGCAGGGGCTCTAAATCTAAAAAGTTCAATTAAGATGAATAATCTGGTTTTATTTTTGCAAGTGACCTTATTGTTTTGTGGCAGCCGGGATGAAAGACGGCCTAATTTCCAAAGTGTACGACTGACTTATTGCATGCTCACTTGCTAATGAGGATCTCAAACACGTGCAGAATGAGCGCTCGCTGCACAACATCGCTGCATTGTGCAGCTAAAGTTTCAAGACATTAAAATGCAGGACAAACAGAATTATAGTAAACTAAACAATCGTGAAAAGTACTGAATTTCAGAGTGGCAGAGCATCAATCACTTCAGTTGTTGTGTTGCCTTATGCTAATGACATTTTGATAGGGTTAGGGGTAAGTATACTATAGGCATCGGTCCAATACATCATTAGTAAGCCCCCCCAAAAAATCCTCATGTAGAAGGTAGCAGAGGATGAAGTGTTTAGAAGGGATTAGTCATTTATTATGGCTTCTATATTGAAACTGAAAAGAAGAATTGGTTTCAATCTTCACCGATTTGCTGCAAAAGGAGAGAAACCTTAATCACAGCCAGCACAATTCAACTTTTATGCTTCTCAATCATTCATTATAAAAATGTATTCAGTTGGTTTTTTAGTAAATATATTAAAAGCAGATAACAAATAACAAAATCAAGCAGTCGGTTGTAAAGCATTTCTTCGACAATCTTTAATTCATGACGTAAGAATGAGGCCAGAAAAGAAGCATACCGCAACTACTGCACAAGTTATGATAGCTTATTTTAAGGGTAGAGATCACAGACTTTGTAAAACGGATGTAGCCTTGGTACAGCAACCCATATATGTATTTATCAGTGTATTTGTCAGGGACAATACTTTCTGAGGTGAAGCCCGTCATACTGGTGCCAAACGCCGGCTGCTGCCATATTATACTGCTCGCTCAAACCTGGTAACAGGTAAAGAGCTGGGGCGGGCCTTTATACGGACTCACAGACAGAGCCACCCACTGGCAGTCAGATCAGTCGTGCGCCTAAATATGCCTCAGTCTTTCTTCGCAAAAAACCTAAATCCTCTTTTCTACCAGGCTTTACATTTGTTCATTTGTACATTTAATTGTTTACCAGCAGTTGTTGCTTTGTTTAGATTTAGTGATTTAAGAAAGCATAGACATTTTTTTAGCTATAGCATAGCCATACAAAATAAGAAGAATGCAAATAAAAATTAAATAAATGAAATGTATTAAAATCTCATGCTCTGGTATCAGAGCATTTAAGCATAGGCTTAACTTCAATTTAGTCTGATTATCTTTAGAAAAAGTATAAAAAACGAATCCTCCCTTGTTTTTCAAATGTTAAAATAATAATGATAATAAAAGAATCCACAACTAGTGATCCACAACTAGTGAATACCATGACGGTATAATTTTTTCCTATTTGGCTAAAAAAGGTCTGGAAGGTAATGGTGCGAGGTGTGTGGTAGAAAGTGATGAAATGATTCCTGTCCTGCATGCCCCTCGGCCGTTGGCTCACAGATCATCTTGGATGCAAAGTGGTTCACAGTTTCCAGCTGAATTGGCACCATGCAGGCAGCCCCAGTCTTCCTTTAGCTTTTTGTGAATATGTGTGTTTAAGTTAAATTTTAGTGTGTTTGTCTGGGTGCGCGTGTGTGTGCTTGGGAGTCTCTGCATGCGTGCACTGTCAATGGCACCGGAGATCGAAGACATGATTAATGACTCGTCATGGCAAGGAGCCTCTCAGTCCCAGGCTAAAGCTCATACACGGCAGATCGTTGTGCGTGTGTGCGTGTCTGTTAGAGAGAGAATGATGGAGGTCACGTCTTTTTATAGATGTGAGCACACAGACGAATATTTATATATGCTAATACATTTGAATTGGATCCATACACATTTCTTTTTTAGTCCAGGAAGTAATCAGGATGCCCAGCCTTTCCCCTGACATTGGAGCACCTACGAGCCCCTCTCTCTAGACACACACACACTTTGTGTCACACATCTAAACAGCCTTAAGTTGCTCTCCATACAGTGAAATTAAGAGTAAGTCCTACATAATAAGAGGTTTAAAAAAGCTATTAATTAATATAGTATATTATAACTAATTATATTGATTCAGTATGCACTCGCAGAAAAGACTTTACTGGCGGAAAGAAAATTAATCATAAGCATAATAAGGATTTACACTTGGAGATATGATGTCAGTTTAAGCTGCTGGTGAGGAAAGTCTAAACATGTAATTGAATGCTCTGTCGAACTTTATGCATTCTCTTTTAATTTTCACCATATTTCGAATTTGAGAAGGGAGCTCTTCCTGAGATTAAAACGCACAGTTTTTTTTGGGGGGGGGGGCTGATTTGTAATTAAGTGCATGTTTCATATAACGGTTTGTTTTTCCTATTAATTCTCACACAACCTCTCGGTACGCTCCCTCCTCGTCAACTCTTTTGTCTCCCTCAGTCACTCTGTGTCTTCCTCTCTTTGTCTTTGTGAACAAACTGTGTAAACAACTTAATTTGAGCAGCGGCACAAAAACAGCAGAAAATTGAGCAAAACACTTTATAGCTACAATTTTGTCTTTTGTGATAACAGAGCCTTGTGTTCTCAATAGGCCTTATTTTCCGATTCAAATCTGTTTCAAATTAAAAAAAAAAAAAAAAGGGAGAGAGAGAATAAAAGACACCAAATGAGGAACTTCATCGCCTGTTGACAAAGAGTGTTGGAAGAGTGGATGAATTTTCTGATGGAATGGCTCCATGCTGTGTTTTATCAGGCTTTTAGCCACCAGTCTTGTTGGCTGATTGTTGCTTTTGGTTTGGTTACAATTGAATTAAATGAGCCAGATAATGGCGGCTTTACTGGCACTTTTAATTCAACCATAAGATAAGATAAAAGAAAAGGATACAGAAGAGAAAAACAAAGCATTGAACATGAGAACAACAAATAGAAGGAAAAAAAAAAAAAAACATGTCACGCTGATTTTGAAATGAAGAACTCACTTTCAGCCTTGAAGTTATATGCAAAACCGGAATAATAATGGGGAGATGGGAGATGAAGTAACAATTTGCCACTCGAATGAAATAATAAGGGTTTTGTTTGAAAGAACAAATTGTTTTTCAGGGAGATACAACACGACAACATAGAAATGCACATTATTTAGAAATAAGTGGGATCATTTTTTTTACTTACTTGTGATAATTAAAACGTCTTGAGTAACATCTGTGTGATTCATTGATTTATTACGTCTCGACTTGATTATTGTAATTCGTCGTTCGTGGGTTTGGACCAGTCGTCCATCCAACGGCTGCTCGCCTCCTAACAGGCACGAAAAATGAGGGACCACATTACCTCTGTGCTGCTCTCTGTCCACTGGCTTCTTGTTCTCTACAGCACTGATTTTAAAGTTCTGTCACTGACTTTTAAAGCTGTTAATTCATTGACACCGCCTTATTTGGATGAACTGATTAGTGTCTGTACACTCCAGCCGGACCAGTCCACATACCAGCTGACTCTATAAAGCGCGTTGGTGTGCCCATGGTTCTTTTGCTAAATGAATAAAGTTGACTTGACTTCCACGCAAAAAGAGATTGGAAGATATAACCTATGGTTTGTAGAATCATGTTTTACGATTTTCTTCTTTTAAAGATGCATTACATGGACTATTTGAGAAAGTAATCAAATATTCCATGTTTTTTTTAAACTGCTGTGGCAAATAAAAACTTACTTGGGTATAGCCTTGAAACTCCTTTACTTAGCTCAGGTGTAAGCATTTACCTTCTCAATACTGTAGCTAGACGGCTCAAACTTCTCTTCTGGAAAATAAAACTCATATCTTCACAAGATAGATAAAAGACACTGCATATTTCCTGAAACTTGAAAAAATATGATACACCCTAAAAGCTCTTTGCATGTTTTAAGAAGATTTAAAGGACTACAAGACATTAGAGGAGCCACTATAGTAAAGATAAAAAGCAGTATTTTGGCTGTCTTTTTTCAATTCTATTCTATTTGGTTGTTTCATGTTTTGTCCACCTACTTGTTTACTTATATAATTATTCTGAATTTCAATTTGATTTTTTGGTTGGTAGTAGCTCAGTCCTTAGGGACCTTGTTATAAACCGGACGGTAGCCAGTTTGGCTCCCTATGCGAACCATAGGAAGTTAATCTGGGAGCTGGAGAGGTGCCAAGGCACTTTTTGAGTGTTGCCGATGTGCCAACGTTAAAATAATTCTATATTTTGCTTCTCATCAAACACTGTAGGCCCTGTAAACATTTGCGTACTAACATTAGTGTAACATCTGGGCCTGAGGAGACTGGTGGGTGGGGTGAGATAGGATGCTGCAGGAGGTAGGAAGACAAAAACTTCCAAACACTGTAACCACTATAATGATGGTGATGAGTTTGATCAACCTAAGGAAAGACCCAAATGCAGACTGTGATATTTTACAAAAAACATTCAAATAAAAAAAAGTAATGGTGTAACACAAGGTCCAAAAAAATAGGAACACACAAGTAGAGTAATGAAGCAAGATCCACTTAAGGAGCAGGGTTTAGGAGAATTTGAAGATCAACTACTAACTGTTGGTATCAGGTACAGGTTAGACAATCTAATCAAAGCATACAATCAAAACACGGGAAAAGAAACAGGACAGTAAAGTACAAGGAACTTTTGTAAGAGCTGCATCTAATGGAGGGCACTTTTGAAGATGTCTTACATCACAGCTGTGGTTCAAGGTTCCTCATTTCCATTGGCTATAACAAATAATTCATTAAGTGTGTCCTTCATGACCCAACATATACCCAGCTTCAATGCAAGCCTATACGAGCTGGCGAATAAATATTTATTACATATTAAATCATATATTTGATATTAATTAAGTTGTTGTTAAAGTATACCTATAATATTATGCTGATTATGCACTCCTGCAGCGTTCTGCCCTCAGATGGCTTTCAAAAAGCTGGCCAATCAGAAGAGAAAGAAACAAGAGAACTTCAAGAGACCATTTTAGACAAAGGCTGAAATCAGGGTTTTTACATATGACAATTGAGATAAATATGAGTTGTTTTGAACTGTAAATCATACAAAGCTATAGGTTACACAGACTGAAAACATGAAAGGTGAAAATGTAATATGGGATCTGTAAGGTTGTGAGGCAACAAGGTCAGTCCCTTGTAAGCCTTACCTAAATAGAGACACAGCTTAAGTTTACATAATGATTGAAGAGACACACAAATTAGAAAATGTTAACTGAAATAAAACACAAAACTGAAAAGGAATAAATATATGTTATGCATGCTGAAATATCCAGATTTTAACAGCTCTGTTGTGTAGTTTTGTCCAGGGTAAGTCAGATGTCAGTAAATATAACATAGCTCCCAGAGAACATGCTGTGCTTGAGCCTCCTCCTAGTGTGCATCAGTAGGAGTCATCTGGACAGGAAGCCTCCCACAGTGTGATGGCCATAAACAGCCACTACAGCAGCACTCACACACCGCCTCCATGCTTATTTGTTTGATAAATGAGGCCAGCGGCTGGATGAAATCTATGCGGCTAATTGTCTGTGGGTAGCTAGCCAATGTACACGTAACCATTAGAGATGCAGTGAAATAATATTCACAGCCTGGCCAATCGATTGTGATAAGCACGTTCCAAGAGCTGGATGTCTCTGCAGAACTTTCTTCACACAGATTTGATACATGATGCAACAAGGAATAACATACCTGAGGCAATTTAAAAAGTTAATTGCACTTTTGCATCTACTTCTGAAGTACTGCTGACCCTTTACTGGCTATTTATGTAGGATAGTTGCTCTATTTTTACTTTCACGTTTGTCTGACATAAGATGGAGGCTGACATCTTTAAGAGTGTGACACGCACCAAAATAGATTAGCTGTTAACTATTTGAATATTTTAAAAAACATGTGAGAGAATGTGTGACATATTTTGGGTTTGGCAGGTAAAAAAAAACCAAGACACTTCATTTCAATATGTCGGAAACAATCTTCAGGCATGTGATTACACATGAGATTTATATTCTAAAGTTTCTTGAAATAGCTGCGTTTGTCTGAGGAACTGTAAGCACAATTTAAACTACTGCTTTTGTGATATTCACACTCTTTCAGTGGTTGATCAGTTTAAATGGGGAAGCTATCTTGTTTAATGCTCGCTAATCCATTGATGTCATTAGCTTCCTATTAACCGGGTGTGATTTCTAGTTACAGTGGATTTACTTTGTGTCATTTTCCATATTTTTTTTTTCTTCTAAGGCTCTTATTTGCAGAGAAAGGGGGCATTATCTGAACCAAACTTCACCTCTGTAATTTTGAAAAATTATTTCTCCACCCTCCCTGTCGTCTACCAATTACTTTTCTCATTCTGCCTGGATTTCATGGTCACTTCACGGTCACACGCATGTCTCTTTTCTCCTATGCCTAACCCCCCTTTCTTGCCTGTCAAGGAAACAAAAGCCACTTGCAGGCTCATGTACACGTTTGCTCATTCAACCTATTTTAATTTTTGGTCTTTTCGTTTTTTTGTTTATAAATGTACATGTTTTTTGTAGACCAGAGTGGTAGCTAACTAAGTTTATGTTTTTGTAAGACTGACTAAGTCTTTCTACGTCTGATAAATGAGATAGTCTGTCTCAGTGTGATGATCATGGGAGGTTGGACTGCTGTCACCTGAGTAATTAACAGAAAAAAAGGTTGATGTGTTTCAAGACGTGTGCTTCAACGACCTTGACAAAAACACCTTGGTGGAATTTGATTGATATCGTTACCGGTTCTCGTGATTGACCCCCTTCTGTGTTCTCCTTTTCAATCTATCCCTCATTCTGTGTCCTTTCTTCTCTTTTTCAACTTACATCACACCTGCAAACTACTTTTCAAGATTTTTGTAGTGTCATAGCGACACACAAAAAAATTGTAGACTCTGAACGCTGACGCGCAAAAGTGTGACACTGGCCCTTTCCGGGAAGCCGCAGTTCAGTCTGGAGTTCAGACTGAACCGTTGTGGTCATTTTAATTGGTCCACCTCAGGAGAATTAACATTTCATTGTATCTTAACACCCACAATGCTGTGCAAAATTTAAAAAATGTCGCATTAAAATGTCACTTCCCGTGCACCTCCACATCAAAAACAATAACATGAGGTGGGCTAATAATGCCATTTCCACACTGAATTAATCAGATGTAGTCGAATCATATCGGCATACTGTGCACTCCGACTGAACAGTAGGTCCTAAGAGTACACAGCACGGATAGAAAGGATTGTCTACTGTCAGATTGTGTTGACACTGAGTTCGGAGCACCCTCTGTCTTTGAGGAATAGTTCAACATCTTTCTAATTTATTTATTTTTTTAAATTTTTACAAAAAAAAGGTTAGGGATCTTAGAGATCTATACGTCTCACATGTCTTTTAGAGATATCCTGAAACCAGGAGACATTTGCCTAGCTTAGCATTAGACTGACAGCATGTTAAAATGGTTAAAATGTTTTGTTTCATTGCCGATAACAATCTTTAAGTGACCTTTTATTTTAGTTTTATTTTAGAGTTTATTGCCCTGTATATTTAGTCGCAGTGTTTCTTCTCTTCTGTGTCTCTTCATTGTCAGATTTTCCCTGTGGTCCTGTTATAAAGTTTCCTTATGGCTCTTGTTTTTATTTTCTTTGGATTTTTATTGGATTTTAAAAAGCAAGCATCATATTGCCCTTTTTTTTTTTTTTTAAAGACAAAAAACTACTTTTTGTTTTCTGCATATAGGTTCTCCTCTGTTTTTTTTGGCTATCATCGAAAATCATCAGTTAATTATTGAGATACTGCAGACAAATCCACAGTGTTGGACTGTAAAATGTCTGCACCAGTGGTTTCTGCTTACATCAGATAGTCCAGATTGTGTTGAAGATGTGACATCCTCATGTAGTCATACTGCAGAACCCACCTGCCACTGTGTAAATTGATATCTCATAAGCCTAGCACCCGCACTGTAATTTGAGATGAATCGTTGTTTGATGTAGAAAGTGTTAGTCATCAAATACGTTGTCATTTTAGTTTCTTTAAAAAAGGTGCTGTTAAAATATTATTACATGTTGCTATCATGAAGTTATACTTAAATATCCTGTTAACCATGTTATCAAGTTTTATGCACCATAACAAAGTATTTGTTTATTTGGATTCCCCTCGTTCAAGTCTTTGTGCTAAGTTTGGATAATAACTTCCTACAACTCTATGTTTAATGCATAGTCAAGAGAGTGGTGTCAAATTTTTCCATTAAAATGTGAAAAGAAAGCAAATAAACATATTTCTCCAAATTGTGAACTATCTCTTTAGCATAATAATAGCTTTTACCTCCATTATATGTACTCAGCAGTCACATAGTACACACTCTCACAGCTGCACACACTAACAAAGCCTTGTTTGCCCATCGTTTGCATAATGCCAGTCAGAATGTCGCCACATTTCCCCGAGCCAGCATCCCTCTGTGTTTCCTCACCCTCCATTCAAGGTACGAACACATTAAGCTTGAACTCCTAATAGCTTGTGTGATGGATGCTGGAGCATAATGAGCTCTTTATGAGACTTAATACCTACTGTTAATCAATGGACATAGCAGGGCAATTTTCAATACTACCTTCTAAGCATTTTAAAATGAGCCCTCATTGAATAGATTGACTCACATTCTGTATCCTTTCCTTTTTTTTTTTTTCCTGCCTTGTCATTCTTCCTCCATCCCAGCATGCAATTAGGTGCATCACATAGCCTGAATCAAATGATGCCTGCTCCTTTGTAAAGCCCTTTCCTGCTCTGATATCAATACATTATGTCCAGACTGAGGGATATTTTGATGAAATACATTGCTACGCTGCTATGCAGTGGGTGGACCAGACTTTCTTCGGCCTGAAGCAACAGAAACATGGCTGACCTATTTATTACCATAAATATCCCATACAGGCAGCTGCTTGAAGCATTCCTGTCAATTACTGCTGGTTGTTGTATCGTTGTACTTTGATCTTTGGCTGCTAATGTAATGCGTCGCTCAGGGCTGCTGCACCAGTATCATGCTGTATTAGCATCATAATCATGCATACTCTCCATCCACAAGTATATGATTTGAATAGATTAAAAATGCGCAAGTTGTGAGGTAATAGCAGTGGACTGATCAGACGTTAAGACAGCGAGGTGAAGACTTATTGCACATGTTTAGCTGTGTTACAAGTTGTTTTACAGGCTGCGTCAGGGCACGTTAGAAATGTAATCTCAGCACAGGTACCTCCTTACTGTACATGTGCATTTGGTTGTGTTTGTTTCTGGGTGTTTGTGATGTTGTGTGTATGTGTGTATCTGCGTCTGGCTGTGTTTGATTATCCCTTACAGCCTCTATGGGAGCGGGATTCATTCTCACTCTGATAATGAGGGAGAGACTAGCAATGCCCTCAAGTCATTTCTCCTCTTCTTCCATCCTTCCTGTTGCATCCGGCTGCCTTTTATTTCTTTCTCGCCTTTTTCCAGCCGAGATTATCTGTGCCTATTTTCCAACCATTTAGTATGCGTTTCCTTTTGGCTTCCACCATACTGGTTTGTGTCTTTTGCTCTACCTCATCTTATCAGTGTTTTCCGTGTTCATGTTTGACTTCAGGCGTCTCTGACTTCGAGCGTGTCTGACTTAAGGATGACTGTTGCATGTTTCAGTCACTCGCTGCTTTCATTTCATAGATTTAAATGCTGGCTAACCATTTTTCGTCAGTGTGGTCGATGGTTGACTATATCTCTGTGGACCAGAGGTCTGGCAGCTCATTCTTTCCCCACAATAGCCTTACTTATCCAGCATCAATAGTCCGATGTTTTGTATGTTTGCCTGGTTGCTCAAATGTCCATTCCCTGCTCTCTTGCATAATTTTTCCTTGTAGAACCTCCAGGGAGTGCAAAGCTAGAGTGAGTCTCAGCAGTGCATCCATTAATTTTATACCAACCTTCTTCTGTCTTTTCCACTCTCTCCATCTCTTCTTCTCTCTATCTCTCTTTTCCAGGTGATTGAAGTGGAGACCGGCATCACGGAGGCCTGCTAGGAGGCCCCTCCATTTTCCCCCACCACCCTCTCCTCCTCTCCCTCCTCCTTCTCCTCCTCTGCTTACATCTCTTGCATCTCTGCATCCCCTCCACCTCCACCAAACCTCAGCATGGATCTGAAGGACCGCAGGCACCGCTCCCTGACCAGGGGTCGCTGCTCCAAAGACTCTCAGTACAACACTTCCTCCCTGGATGCAGACGAGTGCCGTGTGCCTACCCAGAAGTCCTACAGCTCCAGCGAGACGCTCAAGGCCTTCGACCACGAGCAGAGGCTGCATTATGGCGGCTGTGTGACTGACCTGGTTCACCACGAGGCGGATGAGTATTCGAGGCAAGGTGAGTTGGGAAGTATCTCCTTTAAATGTTAACTGTTCACTGTAGTTCTGGTCTTGAACCACAGTGCTGGACTGGAGAGAAAAAAACATTTACCAGTTGTATGACTGAGACAAAAGTTAACCTCTTTGGCTTATTTCTTTTTTGTCACTATAAATAAATGCAGTTTGGCCCTTTTCAAGACTGAGAATAATCCTTTCATAACTGTATGCTAACTATGGCCATTATCTTAGCATACAAACTTAGCATACCAATAACATCTTATTTTTTTTATTATTTATGACAAAAGTAAGAATGATAAAATGGGAGTTATATGCAGATTAGCCGTGTTTTTTTTTGTTTTTGTTTTACTCTTTCTGGTGAATTATCTGTTTCCCGTTTCTTCCATTCTAGGCTTAGCTAGCAACCTGTTGTAGCTCATAAGTATTGTATAACAAAGTGGGATATCAATTCAGAGTCAGTCTTCCCAAAAAACATCCAATTGCCACATTATCCAGGATGTTAATTATCTTATTTAAGGTAAATAACAGTATTAAGAGGTATGGAAGAGGATTTTATGTTCTGTCGTCCAAGGGGCTCAAAATACTTACTATACTGCATACAACAAATAATAAAGGCTGCCAAATGCAGCCAAATGGCAACAACTAGAAGCTCAAGGGCGTAGCAATTTCCTGTCAGATTTTACCAATTATTTTTGCTCTCAGTGCAGCTCCAGTAGGCAAGTCATTTTCCTGTCCAGCACATATGGTCGATGAGCCGAGCATAGCCCAACACGTTTAGCGCCCTTCCAGTCCTGTTTTGTGATTCCTACATTACTTTTCACATCTGCTTTCACACATTCAACAGTCACTATGTTGCACATAGTAGCTGTATGCTACTTCTAGCTACTGTGTTTATTGTGAGGTGTCTGTGGCAAGCTGTTAATGTAACCTGAAAGTATAAATGCTGCACTTTGCAGCAGAGGACCAAAGCAGACCTTTAGCTCAGGCAAGCCTGTCATAATGAACTTCTGTATCCCCCGGTGAGCAAGTTAGCCGATAGGCCGATAGGTCATCTCTATAGGGGTGGGCCTGCTCTCATAGGCATGTCTTTAAACTGTGTGTGTGTTCGTGCATACGTGTCTGTGTGTGTGTGTACAAGTGTAGATGGCACAGGGACATGAAACAGGCATTATTGATCCCTGGCTAGTGAAAGGAGTCAGGCTCAATGGAATTGATCTGTGCTGAGCTCTGTTTTCTCTGCATGGACACAGACAGGAGAGGAGGAGAGGAATAGAGCACAACAATGCAGGGGAGAGAAAATAACAGTAAAATACCTTACAGAAATAAATAAAGAAATCTTTGAGAGTCCTTGATGGTGTTTTCTTCATTAGAGCCAGAATAAAAGGTTTCACATGTGCCTGTGTATTTGCAAGCTTTAAAAGAAATGGATCAATCTGACAGGTGTTCAGAGCAGAAAATGTTTAATAGCACACGCAGAGGGAAGAAGTGTTGCTTTTAAAGAAAAAAACAACAGAAGAGCATAATTTCTTCTACAAAGGGAAAAAAAAGGAAAAGTGTAGAAAACGGAGGATTGATTGGCGGGATGTATGTAAGCCTGGAAGTCAGTGGTGTGTGCTGTTCGGACACACTCCACTGATGCACCGAGCTGACCTCACACCAGGCAATAGCTGGTCGATATCAGAGTCCTCTCAGCCTATCAGCTCCTTCGAAAGCCCAGAGCCACAGATGCATCGTGGGAAGTGTGGCCACAGGAGACCAACAGTGTTGCTGCACCATATGGACTGTGACACCACGGGACGAGGAGAAGTGCTGGAGGGAGAGAGAAAGAAAAACGGAGTTAGAGCGAGAAAGACGCAGCCAGAGAAGGAGATAAAGAGTTTTTTTTCCACTTTTCAGCTGAGTATTTGTGTAACTAATACACACGACCAAGAGGGATTTTGAATGCGTTCCCCTTTGAACAGCTTGTAGTTTCAAATTATGATTGTGAAAGAAGGCCGACTTCAAATTCTTTGGAAGTAACAACCAATATTGGACATAGGGCAGAGAGTGCATGTCCTTGTTGTTTTGTTGAAAAATCCAAGAAATGATTTGAAGGGGAGATGTGAAATTGGAACTGACCTCTTGATATTAGTAATTCATGCGCTGATAGGGCCGCAGAAGACAATTTGATTAACTTTGATTAAATTATAATGATGTTGTTCTTTGGTTGGCTGAGCCATCATGCTGTTTCTGCATCTTGTGGAGTAGTTTTGAGGTCATCCAAAGCTATTCTTACACTGTATTTTCGCCTTTATGGTTTTGTTTCGAGCAACTAATTAACAGTTCTGAGTTGTGCTAAATAATACTGTATTGACTTGCCCTTACATTGCCATCAAACCTCATGTGTGAGACAAAAAGGTGTGAGTCAAGCACAGGTGGGATTGGAGCACCCTGTGAGCTTGTACACCCACACGTGAATATACAGAAACAGGAACTATAACAGAGTTTCGTATTGAGTTATTGACTCGCCTACAGTAGTTTGGAGAAAAGTTCATACTTCACTGACATTTATCTTGATGAATTTCTCTGTTTTTGTTGCTTGTGGCTTCATTATCCTGCATGTTCAGAGTAAACACGGCTCAGGCACGAATGCAGGCGTGGAGCACATTTGACAAGTCAATTTTTTGGGCCTTTTTTTTTCTCCATAATTTTGAAAGATCATTTGCATTGAGTTATGCAGTGCAAATTATTAGCAGTGCAGCAGATGTCCTGAGGATGTTTCCTGAGCCAAATGAAAGATCTTTGGAAGTGATTCTACTTGAACAATTTTCTTCAATAAATAATCTTTAACATTTGAACAAAGGTTTATATTTCATTTAAATAGGTTAAAGAAATGATATATTTTACCGCATCATTAGTTAATGTGCACAAGTGTTCGGCTCCATCGAGCTGTACTTGCAGTCTTACCACAAAGCTATCATTGCCTTCTAAAATAACTTACTTATTGCACAACATTATGCATGACAAACTTCACTGGAATTTCAATGTTTCCTGAAGCATAACTTCTGCTTAAAAAAGAACACCATCTCCCTTTGGAACCACATTCAGAGTGGGTTTGGAGACTGTAGATGTGTGTGTGTGTGTGTGTGTGTGTGTGTGTGTGTGTGTGTGTGTGTGTGTGTGTGTGTGTGTGTGTGTGTGTATGTGTTGTCACTGGTGCCTTCAGCAAGAACTCTTCTCTGTGAATTTACCTCCCAGTCCATTAGGAAACTGTTTTTTTGCTCTGAAAGGATGTGAGTGGAGCTGATGCAGTGACCTTTATTCAGGCCCACCCAAAATCTACTTGTGTATTCCTCCTTCATTCATCAGTTTGCATCCTGCTCCAACAACTTTTTTTGAATGTTTTGGCTAAATTATGGCGCGCTTTGTAGCTGCCTTTGCAGTTACATCCGGTTTCAGAAAGTTTTTTTTTTTTTTTTCTGGTATATATTTCTAAAGGAGTGTGCTGATTGCATGAAATATAGCCTGAATACACATTGCAGCCCAGATGTCCCCTTAATTTCTCAAATGTAATTTAAATGGGAAAATTTAGCCAACTCTAAAAACGCAGAAATGTTCTAAACCCCAGGAGTCAGCACTATATCAGATAAGTCCAGGGATTCAAATATGTTTGGTGATGTGCCTCTTGACAGCTGTTTCTCCCATTACCGCTTCACAAGTAATTGGCTAACATGACTACATTGCACAGTGTAGAATGAATGGCAATGAATTGTGCAAGCAATTTTGTCTTATTATCCTGGATCCACTGAAAACAGATGATAAATTCCACTTGTTTTGTATGATATATTGAGGGATAATATTGATATTCCCTATTTCAAATTCTGCAGCTTTAGGCTACCATGCAGTTTTGTCACATTCCTGAGCATGTGCAAAATCAAGTCAGTCCCTTTTCTTTGCACTTTATATCCAGTGTTTAACCGCTTGCTGTCCCGAATGCCTCCTTGCAGGATTTGATAAAGCGAGTTTGGTTGTGTTTTTCCAACAGACCCCCTGCTTACAGTGCATCTCAACTGCACTGATTCCCCATTACACACTTATTGCCTTGTCTGCTTGGATAAGCACAGCCAAATAAAACGTTCTACCCTCACCATAACATGCAGCAGCCTGGAAAGCCAATTACAAGTGTTCACTATTTAACACCACCGAACAGCACATTTGAAATCTACAGTGTTCATGATAAGACAGAGGTTCATTCGTGATATAAAGAAATACCAGAGACGGCTTGTGACTGAATTTTGAATATAGTCACTGTTTTCTGTTAGTTTCCTCTGGAGTTTTTGTCCAATATGTATTGTTCACTGCTCATCCATGCACGTCAATACACATGAACAATGTGTAAACTAATAAGCCACTCTGGGCTCTACTGAGAAGCACACCTGATTTGTCCTTTCACCTCTCAGTCACGACAATCTTTTCATCCATACTGTAAATCTCCTCTCCTCCCATTCAGCATATTCCTGCCGTGTGTCTTCCCCTCAAGTCCTCCTCTGGACAGCAGGCATTATCACAGCCGTGGCTGTCTCTGGGAAGCATTAGCCTTTCATTTTTGGAGCATCTAAATGAGCCCCTCTACATTCTCCTCTGCTGCTTTGCCCCAAGGGAAAGAAACCACACGGAGAATCCTGCACCCACCTGCCAGCTTTACTACATGGACAACACTCAGAATCATCTGCTGTCCTGACTCACTCTGTTCCCCCCCTCTTTCTATCTCTGATGGTCTTTTTTCCCCATCTTTCACAATTTTTTTATTATTATTATTTTCTTTCTTTTCTGTCCTCTTTTGCTTTTTTTTCATTCCTTTCATGAAGGCTTTCTTTGTCTTCCAGCTGCTCCTGCATTGTTGCTTTTAGTGCTCCTTTCACACCTTTTTCTGTTGAGGCCCTATAGCTCTGAGAACAAACATGTGTCTCTGTGTTTTGCTCCACACAGGCCTCTCCCCTCTGTCTGAACTCTATACGCTTGTTGGCCTCTCATCATCATAGCTGCACTGAAATATGCTTAAATCTTCCAATATAGCCACAACGAGCCCATTCAAAAATAGAAGAACCGGGGGAACATCTAACACTATAATGGCCGTATTTACCTCATTCTGCCTCCCTTTTCTACATCATCTTTAATGTGACAAGTGACTACAAAGTCAAAACTCTGCCAAACATTCACATGCTGGCATGATTGCCTCAGCTGCCTATTCAAGACCGCATGGCAAGGCAATTGCTCTGCTGGGTGTTCTGGGGGAAAGCTTCAGCCTGACAAGCATCCCCTGCTTCCTCTGTCTTCTCTATTCTTTGGGGAGGAAAGGCTTCCAAGTATTTGTAGAAGCAGCAGCAGCTCCTCACGATGAGCCTTCTTAACAGATACAGGCACTAACCCTGATGCTACAGGGCGAGTTTCACTCTATTTAAAGGGTTCACAGAATCCTCCATGATGGGTTGACAGGAATTGGCAAGACAATGTCTTGAAGATGATTTATCACGTCTGCGACTATTTAAATGAGCAAACTGTCTTTGCTGGCTTTTTTTTTTTTTCAAAGATTAAAATGTGTCCTCTAGTATTAGTGCAACTAGACATGTTCAATGAGTAAACTGGATACGGTCCCCAGTGTGAAGCCAAAACAGTTTGTAGAATCGTTCTTTCACACGTGACTTCATCTGCTAAGTCAGGACTCCTGCATAGTAGTGGTTAGGGGATACCATGATTTATCGCTTGCAGCTATTGACAACATCATGTAGAACACAGTGACTTCAGCCTCTAAAGACTTGGACTTTCAAAATAGGGAGTTAAAACTTGCTGACTCTGTCGAAATAAATAGATAAATAAATGCGGAGTGTCTTTGAACGTGCGTGTCAGAGCATTTCATCGGGGTTACACTCAATCTGGACTGCTGATGATCAAAGCGAGAACAAAGCAGCTGCGCGCTATTAAAAATAAATGATGCCGAGATTAAATGCAATCCTTCCCCTCTTTCCCCCCGATCACTCTTTATCTTTGTCTCCTCTCTGGCATTCTACACCTCTGCCAGCTGCTGACACTCGGAAGCATCACGTAGCTGCAGAACCAGAGCAGAGGAGTCACTGAACAATATCCGAAGGCGGAATCCACTCCTTCAGTCTGCAATGCAATCCCACTCCCTGTATTAAATCGTTTATGGCCGTGAAACTGCTCTTGTGGGTTTGGATGTGGGGCCCCAACATATGCAAGGAGGTGTGTAAAGGAGGACTTATAAGTCAACGTAACATCTGGTCCACCATTTGGCAGTTGCAAACACACGCTCAGGCCGCTGTACACGTCTAAAGGGCCTGTTATACAGACGTTAGCTCATTTTGCCATAGATCACAGATGTTACTGATTAATAGTCGTTTTAGGGACTTTGCAGAATGAGAGAAGTTCAGTACAGATCTTTCAGAACTTTATTTCCCCTTGATATTCACTCTTTAACGTTATCCACAGGCAACTAAGTTTGTCAAATTGGATCTGTGCTTCTAACGTGAATGTGTTCGCTATTAGCACTGATGTTGGCACAGATGCATACACCCACACACACACACACACTCGCAAACACTTGGTAACAAATGAGACAAATAATAGGAAGGGGCCGGGGAAATGCATGCTGAGGGTGCCAGCTATTTAGCACTGGTGCTGGCTCTTATTTGCACACACAAACACACACACACACACGCACACGCATGCACGCACACACACACACAGACGGAAGATATGAACACACACAAATATTGAGCAACAAACAAGGCAATTAATTGACAGAGTCCAGGGAAATGCATGCTGACATCTGCAATTTTCTTCGACTAAAAATCATTTATTAGACAATGTTGTGTGGGTTTTGGGAGAGTTGAGTTAATCTATGTTTACTATGTAATGACCCTCTTTGACTCTGCGGTGGCAGCTTTTGATAAATGAGGCAGATTGTAAATGTCAGTGTTATCAAGTGTGTGTGTTTTTTTTTTCCCCTTCCTCAGCCGAGACACTTGCTTCCTAGGCTGTAATTATATGTGTTCCCCAGCCACAGAATTTAAATGTGTGTGTTTGTGTGCCTGGATTTATGCCACGTTTCTTATACACGTGTATGTTTTGATGCTGTATCTATGCTTCAGTGACAAACAGATAGCAGTTCAAATGATTTGCGTTACTACTGATGTAGCTGCATGTGTAAATAAACTTCAGTCAATGTGGGATTACCATACAGATGAAGGCACTTTATGAATTATGCTGGAAAAACAGGCAGTCATGTTTCAGAAGTGAGAATAAGGATGAATGACATATATGTTGGTAATAATAAAGGTGTCTGACTGATACAGAGAAATAACAGCCAATGCAGAGGCAACAGATGTCACAACTATTTCTCCTCAGTAATTATTTGTACATCAAGGCAATAACAACGTATTAAGCACTCCAAAGGTTACTCTGTGATTTTGTCACAAGATCTTTTCTGTTACCCAGCAACAGGTTGCATCTTCATATATTTTGTATGACCTTAGACAGTTATTTTTTCCTTCCCATAATAGTGAAATGTATACTCAGAGAGAAACCAACATTAAGATAATTGACTCTGACTCTTTCGCTTCTCCACACAGTAAACCTTTATTTCTCCTCCTTTACTTTAACTTTATTTGTAATGGGACCATGTACAATATTAAACATAAATGTTGCCATTTGATGTATTGCACCAGAGTTAGCTCAGAGCTAGTTTACATCTGCAGTCGGTTACAATTAAAACATCACATAGTTATACAAAATGTAAAATATGTCTGTAACAAACATTGCAGATTATCGACACACACCCCTACACACCGACTGAGCACACACACAGAGACACACACACGCGCGCACACACACACACACACACAAAAATGTATAAATGAAGATCAGTGGCTACAGAATTGAGCGTCTTTTATCAGATCTTTCAGTTTGTCTTTAAAGCTGCATCTTGACAGTTCTTCATATTGTCTGGCAGAGTGTTCGGTCATACATATTATGGTTGACGTATGTATGATCACAGCGTTGTAATTCAGGCTTCAAGAATGCTATGTGATCAAATGACGACATTGATCTTTACTGAATACTGTTTAATAATGTTGACCTTGCTTATACCACTGATCACTGGCAAAAAGAAAACTTCAGTTTAATCTAGCAAGTTATCAAAAAAATGAAAACTATTTGTTCAAGTGCAGGAAGAATCTCATGAGCCAAAGAAATACATTAAAATGTGACACATATTAAAATACAATGTAAAAACAACTAAAGGAAATTACTGAAAATACAAAATATATTAAATGTTCTTGAATTGGGTATCTGAGTCTTAATTTCCCAACGGTAACAGCTTTACCTTTAAGACTAAGGTATTCTGTGCACCCAGTTCTAGAGTTATCGTGGTGGAGCATTGCTGTTTGTTACAGTATTGACATCCTTATAATTGGATATCAAGCAGGTGTTTTAGTGATTTAGATACACAAGAAGACTTTAAGGGGGGGATAGGTACCCTTACAAAAAGAAGCACAACACGTGTCTTCATCATGCGTTAAATCAACTTTAATTTTGACTTAGAGAGATAATAAAACTCTGTGAATAGAAGAATACATCTATTCTATCCTATTATTAATAATAAGAAGTACAGTAAGCAGTATATAACCCTTTAATACTGACTATTCTGTCAAATATGTCTATTCATAGTGTATCTTATATTACAATAAACCCTTAATGAATACCACTAAAGATGGCAAACTTGATTTAATCTTTTCTTACTATAAAGTATATGCTCATTCCAGAATATGGACAGTATTTGTTTATACATGGGTTGGTTATTCTGCCTCTCAATCCAAGTTTGTCTTGAGTTTCTGGTTTTGTTTTGTCTGGTTGTTTATTTCAGTGTTTTGTAGAGATTTAGTTCCTTCTTTATTTTCACATCTATCCTTGTGTTCATATAATGTTGAGCATGTTTTCTTGTGTTGCTTTTATCCCTCTGTGTGTCTCACTGTTCATTTTCCTAAGTTTAGCTGTTGGTGTTTTCTGTTTTATTTTGTCATTTGTATCTTCATCTTTCTCTTTTTTGTGTCTGCATTGCCCTAGTCTTGACTGTTTTCTGTTTTATTTTGTAGTTTACGTTCTCTTTTGTCTTGTTTCCCTCCGTTTTGATTGCCCTCATTGTCCTCACCTTTGTCTTGTTAGTCTCACCTGTGCTTGATTACCTGGTCTATTTAGTCTCTGGGTTCTTCCAAACTGCACAGTGCCTACACAATCTGACAGTAGACTGTACCTTCTGTTCGTGCTGTGTGCTGTCAGGGCCTACTGTTCAGGAGGGGGGCACAGTAGGCTGATTTTTGACCTTTTAAAGGTCACTTCTGCTACGTGGGTCACAGCAAAAAGAAGAAGAAACCCTCTCACAGAAGACATAGAAGGTGAAGAGCTAAAGGGTTTTCTCTGCATGAGGCCACATCACATCAGGCGGGTGATGTGAAATCTTTGACTTTGACTTTTTTTTTTCTTTTTTTTTTTTACAGTTGCAAATGCTTAGGCCTCATTTATTATCCTGCCAGCACAGTCCCTGAGTGGCTTCAGGTTTAGGCCTTGTCAATACACATATCGTATTTTAATAAACTTACATTTAAGAATATTAACTCTACCAACTGATTCCAAATGTTACATTATTAGCATAATTTATCAATGCTAATATTCTGTGTTGGAGGCACATTTAAAACTTCAAAGAAAGAGAGATTCTTCCTGCCAATAGTGCTAAACTTTTCCTTAAGCCCTTCAATACAGGATCAATATGAACAACAGCTGTAATCATATACTTTGGCCACGTCTGCCTCTTCCTCAGTGTAACTCATTATCACTCTGACAGAGTTCCTATGTGAACTCGCAGCTGCTGAAGAGAAAGGAGTGGAGAGAGGGCATATCACTGGCCAGGCTCACACATCTCTGATATTCTCTTTTAACCAAATATACTGTAGGCTATCTGTTTGGCGGGCCAGCCTGTATACAAACAGTATATTTTTATTTATTTATTCTCCTTTTTCTATGAAGGGCTAAACAGCCTGTGCTGAAGCCCCTTTTGAGTCCATCTCTACACATGCTTCTATTCCCAGGAAGTACGACCACTGGGGTTAGTGTAACGCAACACATATTGTGAAGGCTAAATGGACAATTGTTGGGCAATTTATAGACATTTGTAAATATGAAGAATATAGATGCGGGAAGATGTTAATCAGCTTTAGCTTTTCTATCTGAGCCAAACTTGTGTTTTAGCAGTTTGTCAAAAAATGATGACAAACCACTCTTTTAAAATGTCTCTTGGTAAATATCTGCCATTTTACATTTTTGTAATTAATTTGAGGCCCATATCGTGAAATTGATTTGTTAGTTAATGTAAATTTCAGATGCCTGTGTTATAAGCGATAGTGAAGAATGTCTCCCCGTCTTGTCAGCTTTAGCCTCCAATTCATGGCTGAGAGTTGTTTCACTTCTTCGCACTACACCAGTGACAAGACCTCCTCCTGAGTGCATGGTGTTATGTCATGTCCTGTCATGTCCTGTCCACCCTAGACTGCTGTCTCCTGGGCAGGAGTAGAACTAGCTCAGGGATGGATGACATTTGTCACGCCTATTTTGGTCTCCTCATTAGGAGGTGCAAGTGCCCCTGTGGCTCAGACTGGAGCCAAAAGAACTGATGTCATCTGGGAGGAGTGGGAAGTGTTTGACCATGACACTCCAATTTGGGCAGATCTGTTAAGTCGCTAATGGCAGCGGTAATGTCAGGCAATATGCTATGAAGAATGTATGTGTGTATGCACGTGCGTTTATAAAATGGATTTTTGATGGTCAACACCAAGCCGTATGAGGTTGACTGTCAGTCTGCTGTCATCTTGTCAGGACGTGTCAGTCACAGAGTAAAGGTAATGTTGTAACATATCTGGGCTGCCGCCACTCACTCACTGAAAACAGCAAGAGGCACTTTGAAAGACAACAGGCTTTGAAAAAAAAGACATAACAGAAGATTGAAAACAAGCCAATCAATGACACAAATGATTTTGATAGATGTATTAGTGCGGTCAAAGGATACATTTTTTAAATTGCAATTAAAGGCTGTAATTCACAAGTTCATTGTGCTTAATTGCGTGTTGATCACATGTTTGAAATGTCATCATCATGCATGTGAATTTTTTTCGTGCTTTTATTTTATATGTTTGTACTGAATACAGCTAAGGTATCTTTGCTTCCTTTTTGGATACAAACCTGCTTTTATTTTGAAAGAAAACAAGGAAAAGACTTGCGAAAGACCGAAATATACAACATTAACTCAACTTTAGAGGAAATGAACTTGTTACTGATCAAAAAACCAATGAACATATTTGGAAAGGAAAGTTAGAAAGTGAGTCGTGTGATGTGACTACAGGGAGACACTGCTGTCAGTGCGATGGCTTAGCTAGGTGCTCATAAAGAGACAAAGTAGCATGCAATTAATTAATTAATTAGGAATCAAAATCCTGTATTTATTTGTATAGGACCTTAATCTCATTGTCATTAACGCATTAATGCTGACAGCACTGTTTTGTAATGAAATGTGATGTCAGTTTGGTTATTTTTATGTGCCAAATGGAAATATATTTGACTGTTTTCAAACAATCCTTGGGATTGATCCCTGACATGATAGAGATAATAGACACATTTTTGTTTTGTTTTTTTACTTTTATGATGCTGATTTTGATACCAAGACTTGAGTGCTGAATAATAAGAAAAACCCCTCTGATTGAAATTCCAAAATACAATGTAGGAAAACAGGGATCCATCATATTTTGCTCTGACTAAGATTACACTCTGCTAGTATCACACTTTTAACATTTGTTTGACTGATATCAGTTCATTTTTGGGGAGTCACCGGTTGTGGTATCTGATCAGTGCATTGATTGGCCATCAAGTATGCATTCAAGTATGTAAGGCAGTATTGGAAGCTAATTTGCTCGACCCTTGTGTCAGTATGAGAAGGACAATACATTTGGATATCTCTCAGTGTTTGCTATTTAATGAGAAACTTAATGCTTACTTTCCAGATGTCAAGATAAAGCACTTCAATCTTGACAGTATGATTGGCAACAAACTGCTCTGTTTTTAATCCTTGAAAATGAGAGTCAAGAAATGATCTCTTTTTTTCAGGGATGAGACGTTTTATCTGATGGTCATGAACAGATGACTAAGATCAGATATTTAGCCAAAGAGAAAAGAAAGACTTCCTCAGTAATTCCATAAAACCCTTTAATACTCTAAATCTAGAGGTGTAGAGTAGGTTGACAGGAGAGCTGTTCTGGGTACATGAGAAAAAAAAT
The DNA here is from genome assembly GCF_947650265.1 of Symphodus melops. NCBI lineage: Eukaryota > Metazoa > Chordata > Actinopteri > Labriformes > Labridae > Symphodus > Symphodus melops. The sequence goes on from NC_136699.1 coordinate 19,186,572, forward strand.
ACTATCATGAGTTTCAACTAATTTAAGCATAGTGATTTTCTGACTAACAATCCTGCCAATTACTCTGCAGCCCTTTATAGTCCATGGATTTTTGGGATGCTTTACATACCCGTATTGACGAAAAGATGTGGGCAGATGCTAAGGCTTACATATTACTAAGGCTGAATTATTTTTACATTTTTTTATATTCGTATTTGTTTTTTTGTTTTTTTTGTTACTCACAGTTCGGCAGGCATAAACACAACATAGACTGTTATCAATTTGCTTCATGTATTGTATTTATTTATAAATAGTTGCTTAACAGGAAAGCCGCAGAAACAGCAACATCAGCATTTCATAGAAGTAGAAGTTAGGGCCAAAAAATCCAGCCCGACCCTATCCGAGCCCGTGCACATTCTATCCGAGCCTGGCCCGTTAAATCAACGGCCAGACTAAAATTCAAAGGTTTTTTTTCATAAGTTAAGAGTTAAGGAGATGCACAGGACCAGGAGGGGATCTGTGCACTTAATGCTGAGCAAAACTTGTGCATTAAAAAAAAAAGAAGAAGAAGAAATGGAAGTAATTTCCACAAAACTGACCAGATTCAAGCCTGAAGGGATATTAAGAAATGTGTGTCCAACCGGGTCGGGTCGGGTTTGGTTAGACAATCAAAGCTCTTGTTTTCAGTCATCTTCAGCTTTGTCTTTGTTGTTTTTTTAGCTCTTCAGGGAGGCGTTTCTGACTTTAGTGGCTAAATGCTCCTCTATGTTCATTAGTTAGTTGCCAAAATTGACTGTTGATTGTTTTTTGACTGGGATTTTTGAGGATGTTTTATCTGAAAAAAATTGCCCTCTGTGCTGTAGTTGTGAAAATAAAAAAAAATAAAAAAATAGTAAAGCTGTGAAAGTCCATAAAGCAGTGAGCTGAATTACTAGACAATGCTTTGTAGAGCTCATAGGAAGTGCATGGACAGATAAAGAAAAAAAACAGAGAACTGTCAGATGTGCTACATTCTAATCCATCAATAACACTGAATATTCATCGTGATCTTGATGATTTCCAAATTAACAGAAAAAGATGGCTGCTGTTTTTGTGTGTAATTAAAGAGTTTTATCTTTAAAGGAGAAACAGACGTTTTATACAAATACAAATGTGTCACACCATAGTTTGTTATTTCACTCTTAACACATTGAGGTGCGGTTCATTAGAATTCTCACTTTTAACGTGTACAAATGTTTGCACCTGTGCAAGATTCACTTGATTTCAAACATAGCTCATCACTATGGTAACCCTGATTTGTGAAGATGTTAATTGCTATTATTCACTGGTGCAGTGTGTTTGTGCAATGCTGTGTGTGTGTGTGTGTGTGTGTGTGTGTGTGTTGTAATAATAGAACTCAAGGTAAACCTAGGCGAACAACAATCCCACAAACATTGCTTTCACTCACAGACAGCGGTGACCTTGAACCTCGAACTTTGTGTAGTGTGTATGCAAGTCGAAGCCAAATGACTCCTTCCTGCTCTCGGTGTCTGTGCGTAGGTGCTTTCATTAAATCCACTCAGTTGGCTTATTACTCAGGTAAACACAGTCCTCCTCTGCCTGTCTACGCTCCCTCTCTGTCTCTTTCTCTCTATCTTTCTTCCTGCTGAAACTGTTTACCATGACCGAGGATTTCATCATCCTTCGCTACCTCATCTTATGATTCCTCTTTTTCGTCTTCAGCACAGCTCACTCTCTTTTTACTCCTTGTATTCTTACCCTTAACAACTGGGCAAACACGTTTTCTCTTCTTCACACTTTCATGTAGCAGCAGCCTGTTTGAACATAACATACTTTTACATTTATTGACACTAAATAAATGCAAAGATCTGGTATTCATAAATTCATATATGTGTCCTGCAAATTACTCCATGTGTCCAATAAGGCCTGTTCAACATTTTTCATTACTATCTATAAAAAGAGGGGAACACTTTGGAACGGTTGAGTAGCATTTACATCAGCAGAGTGGCAGATAGACTATGAAAATTTACCATGAGTGATTGGTTTATGTGTAGGAGAATTCATGGGAAACAGACCATCTCTAGCATGGTGACGTACAACTTCAGAGCTGTATTATTTTATCAGATCTGTTCCATTAAGGGTCCTACACATGTGTAGTATCTTTTATCTCCAGTTATGCCTACACTATTTATTGGGGCAACTGTGGCTTAGTGGTAGAGGTGGTCACCTCTCAACCATGGTTTGATCCCCAGCTCCTATCACATGTCTGCTCAGTCCTTGGGCAAGACACTTATAGGCAGGGTAGGTCATTTTCTCCAGATACACTTTTTAAGATTTTGGTTGAAATTGTCTTTAGGTCCTGATAGAAATGAATAATTCATGTGTTCTGAAAACAAAACTAAAAAAATGTTCATATGTAGCAGTTGTAAACTTCAACCAATGTCAGCACTCGGTACATGTTTTATGAAGCAATCATGCCTCTCTAATCCATGCATGCCCACAATCCACTTCTGAACCAATGGCGCAAGTGCATGTTAGTGAGGGGCGGCTTTTGAGTGCGCACAGAGGGGAGGGGGTGAGTGAAGACGGAAAACGGAGAGAATGCTACTTTCAAAATCATGCTAGTTTTCGAAAATTACCTACCATGCCTTTAACACCAAGTTGCTCCTGCTGCTTCGTCCACGGCGCGTGAATGAATGGGATTAGGTGGACACTTTACATGGCAGCCTCTGTCATCAGTGTGTGAATGTGTCCTGTGGTGTTAAAGTGCTTTAAGTAGACAGAAGACTAAAAAAGCACTATAAAAGCTCAAGTCCATTATTATAAGACAGCTAAAGAGAGAGACAAGAAATGTTGGGCCGAGGTTGGATTTAAACTATCTGCCACTGCTACCAAGGACTATCCTCTTTACATGGGGCAAGCGATTTATCCCCTAGGCTATCCTTCCTTTAAAACTGCTCTGTAATTCTGAATAATTGTGTATTTGAGTGGATTTGTTAAAGACTGTACCAGATTAGTGGAGGCCCAGGAATGCAACATCAGCTTGGATGTAATCCCAAGAGGAATGCGATATAGGAACCCTCAAAACTTGAGGTGTGACGGTCAAATTGTCTCCAAATTTTCACCTCTACTGCTTCCGTGCTCTTTCTTTCTCTTGTATCTGTTAAAAAATGTCTTCACTAAAACTCTTTTATAAAGGATGAAGAAGTATAGCCTCATAATTTACAAAGAAGAAAACACTAAAGCAAAATAGATCTTCCAGGAATACTAAAGTGCAGTGCAAATGAATTTTGAATTGGATGCAAATGAAAATGGAAACATTTTTTCAAAAATGACACATTTCGGGTTCTCTTAACCAGTAATTCCAACCATTTTAAAGCTCTTACATGAAAAATAAGGCTTTTACTGTTATTAACAATAATTTCTGCTATTTCTGGGGATTGTACAGGAACCCACTGTGCACTTCTTCATTTGCTTCCTGATTTTGATGCATCCTCCACCCAGGAGCAAATCAGTTCACTGGTTCAGCACTTCAGGACAAATCAGAACTTGTTATAAACTGGAGCTCCCTCCAAGGCTCGAAAATGGCATGTCCGAGGGTGGCCTGCACTGTAAGCTATGGGATTCGGAAAAAGCAACATAATTGCAGACACCGAAGCCCACATGTTCTGCCAGTTTTACGTCCTTTACAGAATTGCACGTGGGGTGAGGGAAAGTCAACCAGAATAATGCAGAGTCCTGCTGCCTATACTTTGCCTGTCAAACTGCTAACAAGCACAAATGATTTTTTAATGATAGGCCCCTCTATCCCACAAAGCTGTCTACTCACAAACAAGCATTCTCACACACACACACACACACATACACACACACACACACTGCACATTACCCACATTCACTCCCACGCCCATCCATAATGAGTTTTATCAAGGGAAGTACATGTGGTTTAATGGATCACTGCAAATGCCGGTCCCACTCACACTACTGTGTTAAGTTAAGTTACAACAAGATGCTTTCTTTCCCCCCGTGTCACAAGTTTTTTGGAGGCACAACATGCCGTGCATGAATACTCCAAATGAGGATGTATTTAGGTGAGGGAAACTGAAGTCTTTAATTAGGAGAGAAATAAGTGATGCTCCCCTAGTGCAACAGCCCAGTAACATGCAATGCTGAGCACATGACCTGGCACAAGGCATGTTGCAGTGCTGAGATGAGTGTCACTCAAAGTGACTTCCAAGATGCAACAATACTGGAAGCTCTCAGCCTGTTTCCAACATTGCGGTGGCTGCTGATGAGCCTCCGGAGTCCCCTGCTGTAACAGATGGGTGACGTCACTCAGGCTTCTGGATTTTACTAATAAGCTCCATGACCAGATTGTTTTCAAGACCTATGCAGAGCTGGCTAAACACTGAAGCTTCAGTACCAGCAAAATGGCAACCCGCATGACTCCAGGAAGGACGAGACGGGAGAGACAGCTCTGTTTTAAATTTGAACTGCAGTGCCCATTTTAAGTGTTAAGTGTCAGAGTTACATATTGTTTCTTCAAAGTCCATTTTAACCTGTCTTGCCTTTTCAACTTCTTTGTTTTAAACTCAATAATATAATTATTTTTGTTTCACTTTACTTTCAATTAAGCATAGACTGAATTAGACCCATACATACTCTAGCTCATATCCTGTTTCCATGCACCCTGAAAAAAAAAGCTTTGAATTCCATCTCGCAGTCTGGGTGACATAGAAACTTTGTAACCGTCTATTTTCTGTTTCATTTTCTCTGACACGCATTTCACGCTATTTTACGGTCCTTGTTTTTCTGCCTTCTTTCGTTTATGCTCTCGACTCTGATAGTGGAAATTATTCAGGGAAGCATTCAAGATGATGCCGTTTCAGCTCTATTGCACAGTCAAATGCAGATGTCTACACATAGACATACATATTATTAACCCACTTTTCAGTTCTGCTAGGTCATTGTGTGCTTTCTTGTTAGTCCTATTGAGCTGAACAAAGCCTACACTTTTATTGAATTTGACTGATTTAACAACTTCTTCTAAACTTGTAATCTGTTTCCATGTGTGTTGAAAGACAGAACATGACTCAGTAACAAATTATCACATTTCTTTTCAAATCTGCCTGTTTTCTTCCCGTCCTTTCACTCTCTTCAACACTCTTTCCCCCTCTATTAGAGAAAAGCATTCAGGGAAGATTGTGCTACTTTTGCCCTTATAGCACGGTCTAATTCAGACATATAACACGTTCACGTGAATTCATAGAGAAACTCTCAATGAACAAACGCACGCGTCAGCACCACCACAATGAGGAGACACAGATGTTCACATCCCAAGGCAGCTGCAGAAGCGGCTCATGGTTCAAAACACACATTAATATATTTTATAAGCGCAACATTGACAGCGCCAGTGTCGTAGTATAAGAAGGCCATTGATCTGATTACAATGCAGCGCCACATTTGCCCCCACATCTGTCATAATATCATGTTACGAACATGCGATTGGTTTTCCATTTGTGGAGTAACTGAGATAGATTTTCATGTCTGCTTCGGCCCGTCATACCAATCCATCTTTCTTTGAGGACATGTAGATTGCTACGGCATCATTGGGCCGTGCCTGCTGCTGATGGTGATAAGGAGTGATTGGATTTAGAATGTGTAATCACTGGTTATGTGATGTTAATTGTACAGAGCGTCGGCCTGTGGGATCTAAAATACAATAAGTGCACAGCACAAACGCACACACACACATACACTAACACTTTCATGTTGTGTTACTAATGTTTCCGTAGACTAGAAGATGTGTTTGTTGCCCAATAATTGTCACTGTGGTTGGATAGTATGATTTGCACAAAGACTAATCCTGAATGTGATTGTTGAGTAGAAGCTCTTTTTAGCTCTGACATGCCGACTGATGTTAAAGAACTCATGTACTTCACTCTCTCAGGCTTGCTGGAGTTCTCCCCTGTCCTCCTACGGTACTTCATCTCAGGTACGGGTTCAATGACTAGTGTTAGATCCTCTGCATATTTAGTAGAATAAGTGTTAATTACCAGCAGACTATAAAAGTCCCTAGTTTCATGTGTAGTAATGAATCTTTTGTCATCTTTCATGTTAAGTGGGAGGAAACGACAAAGAAGCAAAAAAGATAAGAAATGGTAATGTTTTGTGATTTGTTGCAGTGCTTGGATGCTTCATAGCTGGTTGGATTCCTGCCAAGCTGTAGTCTAGAAGCTGAATCTACCTGTGGAGTAATTCATTTGTGTCTGCTCTTTAGTCACGTCCATCTGTTTGTCTGTATAGAACTCAAGGAAGTAGAAGCCTTTCACATCTTCCCTCCCGCTAAGTTTCCTTCTTAGCCCTCCTCTTCCTCATTACTTTCAGAACAACTCTCAAGTTCTGGCGAGCCCGTGAAGAGCGGCAGTGAAGATCCAGCAGACGATTGTCATCTGTTTAATTCCTCTCCCTTTGATTGCGTCCGTACGCTTGATGAGTCACAGTTAACCCAGTCACACAGCTGTGTGATTCCCGGCCCATTGATTCATACACTGTGCCATCCTCTCGCTCGCCTCTTCCTTTTCCCCTCCCTCACAAACTGCTAATGAAGTGAATCACAACTGTTTTTCCCCCGATCCTTTTACCCCAACAGCTGATGGTGAGCGATTGCATCCACAATACTCTTTTAATTAGTATAGAGAATAAATTGGTTGAGCATGCCTTTTTCCTTAATTGCTTTTTCCTCAGCTTGGATTTAATTGGGCTGCAGCACTGTTTATTGATCTCCTTTGATGTGCTTTAATTTGGATAATTTTATATATTTATTTTGGATGTGACGAGTTGGTTTGTCTTGAGGGGAGAGTGTTAGGCATCGGGGACGGAGCTGCAGCAGACTGCGGTATATTCACTGTGCCAGGGGTCCAGCGTGTGATGGTAACTAGGTGGGTAGATGATCAAACCGAGGAGGCAGAGAAGCAGCTCCACTACAGTCTGAGAGGCCTCCAGTGAGCAGCTCTTTGATCTCACATCAACATCTCATGAATGCCAATGCGGAGCAGTAAAGCGAGGGCGGCAGGCCTTCTAAGCCAGTCTTAACAGGCCTGCAGGCCACTACATATTCCTTCCAGCAGCTAGTTTGTAGTTTTTGCCTGATTCATGCTGCGTCATCTCTCCCCCTCCTGCCTGCAACAACAAAGCCCAATTTTCAGCCTCCGCCTCTGTAGTTTCATAATTAGTGTGCCTCTCTGTGTGTGATTGTGGGTTGTTTGCTCGATAAGTGTGCAAGCATTTGTTTATGTGAGTGCCTTTATTCACTTCCTTACTTAAATAACGCTCTACACGCCAACTTGTAACTCCAATTTCTGCTCCACAGGAGGTAACTTCACTCTGGCAGAGCTGGGAGTGTGCGAGCCGACTCCCCCTCCTCACCCTGCTGCTGTTCCCTACTGTCCCGACCTGGGCCTCCTCCAGAGGGGATACTCCCTCAGCGCTGGCTCTGATGCCGACTCGGACCCCGAGGGCCCGCTGACTCCAGAGAGAGCCATCCAGCTGTGGGCCGGAAGAGGAAGAGTAAAATCCCGCCGCAGCTCAGGAGTGTCCAGCCGGGAGAACTCGGCTCTCACCCTTACCGACTCAGAGAATGATAACAAGTCTGACGAAGAATCAGGTAGGAAAAAAAGACCCTTGGAAACAACCTAAAGATGGAATGTGTATATCAAAGTACAAGCCCATTGATTTGTGTGAAGAAAGTGAGAAAGACATGACTATTGATCGAACACATAGGGGAGGATGGGTCAGACTGCTCTGTGTTTAAAGCGATCCTCAGTGAGAATGTATATCACACACATCTTTCAGCATTGTTAACACCTTGAGACTAACCCTCCAGCAAACAAGCCTTGTATGAATTGGTAGTGGGTTGGTTTTATGGATTGTCTGTTTCTGATCTAAAGAACAGTGGTTGGACACCCCAGAGAGCCATCCTTATTTTCATCAATAGCACTTAGCCAAAACCCGCTACCTCTACCCTCTTTCACTACTCAGCTGCTTAGATCTCACCACCGCTCTGTCAGTCTTCAAACCAATCATTTGGGTTTCGGAGGCAACAACACTGTTGAGTTCTAACTTCTGTGATCCAACAAAGAGATGCAGTCAGACAAAAGCTATTCTTTACTTTTCAAGTGCATCCTTTCTTGGAATCTGCAAGTGTGAATGTGCTCCCAGAGGGGAGCTTCATCCTCTGGCAACTTTGTTTATTACCGACTTCCCATTTCCTTGTTAATCCTGACGCAGTCGTAAACCAGCGCTCCGGCTTTGCCGAGGTGTCAATGGAGGTTAATGAAAAGTGGATGGAAGGAAAAGCAACAGTCTAATTAATTGAATCTTCGGCAGCCACACATATCAGCTGTGGATCAACCTCTGTAGGACTGCGGGCCGCAGAATTAGAGACAACTTCTGCCGACTGATCAAACTACTCAACACCTATTAAACACGTCAAGAAACACCTTCCATGAGATGCGCCTCTCATCCCATCACCTGATAATTGCTTTGTGGTTAATTAACAAGCTAATCTTGCAGCCGCAGATATCAGCCAAAGACGCTACCCTCCCTCTATCTGTCTCAGGGCCAGGAAGGAAAACGGCATTTAGCGCTGTGTCGCCGTCATTTCCAGACCTTTTAAAATTAGCTTTTTAATCCAGGACTATATTGTGATAATCATGTGCCTGCAGTATGATGTCGCTTAGTGATGATTGTTGAGACCATCAAAAGTTGGTTTCTTTTCTCAGGTTTCAAGAAACTTTGCCAGAAAGTGATATTCATGGATATTTTTGTGCCTCAACATTGACTCAGCTTTCTTCGGGTGATTTTGCAGATTATGAGTCAAATCACAGTCAATTAAACTAATTGCAAGGCTTCAAAATGTCGCCTTCTATAGAAGCATTCAGGGAAACCACAGGCTCATACCTTCATCCTCGTCTTATGGTGTTTTTACAAACCAGAGATTTAGATCGAGCGTCTCCGTTGCTGTTTCTGCCAGCGTGGAGAGATCAGAGGCAGCGCAGCAGCCTGATAAAAGAACCAGGTGTGTGCCTGTGTCTGATCAAGTCAATTTGTTACTTATTTCTTACTTCTCTGAATGGGGGAAATCTCGCCCTTCGCTCCTACATCTGCCTCCAAACAGAACATCAGATACTGAAGGCACGTCACACCTCAAAGCACCCAGAGGAAAGATTTCACTCCCACCACACTTAAATGGCATGTGTGCCCCGAGCAGTGCGGGTGCTGATTTTGCAAGTGTGTCAGAGTATGTCATTGTCTTTCTATATGCTATTTTGTCTGTCTCCGGGTGTGTGAGTGTGTACAATCCCAAACCCTGCGCCCTTTGTATGTGGAAGTGTGAAACAGGAGCAACGGGAGTGTCAAAACAGCAGCAGGAAGATCTGAGGGTCTAATAATAGAGATTGACAGATACAGACAGAGAAACAGCATCATAAACACATGCTAACAAATCAAAAAGATGGTGACGTGCTAAAACACAGCTCACGGAACAACTCTCATCTCCCAGTGTCTCTAACAAGCTTCAGAAGTCTCACCTCCACTCCCTTCTCATCCTCCTCTTCATCTCCCTCCTCTCCCACCTTTTTTTCTTCATCTTTCAAGCTTCCTCTTCTTTCTTCTCTTTGCTCACGCTCTGCCTTCGACTATCCCTAGTTATGCTCCTGTCACTGTAACATGCCAATATGACTGACAGATGTCAGTTGAAGGGTCTGGGGTTCCCCTTCAGGGCGGCAGTGTACATGTGGATAAAGGTGCGCACGTGCCCTACTGCAGATTTTACTCCCAAAATAGAAATCTTGGCAAAACAAAGACCGATATCAGAAACCTCAGGGAAAGTGTGTGTGTGTGTGTGTGCGTGCGTGTGTGTGTGTGTGTGTGTGTGTGTGTGTGTGTGTGTGTGTGTGTGTGTGTGTGGGCTGCCTGTCAGCAGGACAACTGGATGCAGTGTCTAAATTCACAGCTTCATTTGTTTCATATGTTTTATCTCCATGACCAAATTTGTATTTAATAAGATATCATGGGCTACAAATGAATCCTAGGAGGACTTGCCCCCAATGTTTCAGGTTGCCTAACTACATTTACTATTTTTAAATATTTGATCCTGGAGGAGCCAAATCGTCTGAAACAAACAGACAAGCGCAAAAAATAAAGAACAAAACCTGAGTCGATAACAAATTACCAAGTGTGATGTTTTGGATGGATAGCAGTTGTCAATCACATTGCCTGGTTTCTTTGCTAGTCTCAACACAATTAGCACCTCAAGTGTGCTTAATGTAAACATCTAGAACTCAATTAACTTGCACAGAGCACCTTGAGCAAGAAGTCGAACTCCTGCATAGATGTAAATGAGACTTTGTTTTTGAGACTGCATGCGGATTCCTCAGTGTTTTCTACGGCCTGTAGGTGCATTGGCTCGGCAACCGAGCAGCATATTCAGAAATTCTTCACTTTCAACAGAAAATGCAAACATCCAAAACAAATGCAACGGCAAAAGCGTGCTTCGAAGGAAACAAACCCACTGCAAATGACACAAATGTGCCGCGAATTTTGATACAAGTGCATTAGCATTTAAACACACTGCAGGTTCTGCCTTCATTAACAAGTACTCAATAATCTTAAATGCACGGTGTTTCTAAATGCTGCTTGTCTCGCTAGTGTACATAGATGAAATAAAAATGAAATAAAACGTTGTTTCAGAAACGAGCTATTACAAACCCCTATACACTGGGGCCAGGCACTATGACCAGTTACTTGATACCATTGAGTTAGCTAAGTTCAGACACATTTCGAACTCTCTTTAATTCAAAGACTGTGGAGGAAGTAGTCACTCTCCAGCTTCTTAAACTTGTTGAGGGCAACAATATCTTTAATGAATTTTAATCTGGCTTCTGATTAAAACATAGCAGATAACTAACTACTCAGTGTTGCTATTCACTTCTGTGCTCAGATAACACAGAATATTCCATTTTAGTTTTACTAACTAGGTGGATATCCCAAGGATGGCTCTCAAAAGGTTTTCTTCTTACTTATCTGACACTTCAAGGTTCAAATGAGCAACCATGTACCTTCTTCTGCTCCCTTCTCAGGGTTCAGTCCTTGGATCTATTCTGTTCTTTATGAAACACGTTACCTCTGGGCCACCTACTAAACTCCTGTTGTGGTATCTCTCATCATTGTTATGCTGAAGATCGTAGCTGTACTTTTCCTTCAAGCCTAATAATCTCAGTGACCTTACCACCCTTCACGAGTGTCTTGCAGCTTAAAATTGGATGTCTGAAAACCTTTTTCACCTCCTAAATTCCGACAAGTCAGAAGGTCCTGGTGATCGGCCCTGAATGCTTCACTAAAGAGGTCAAGCAGCATATTGGTCTCCTAGCAACCAACGTTAATTTCACGTCTACAAATCTCACTTTTCTTTTAGACAAACTTTGAACTTTGAAGCTGAACTTTGAAGCTACTTTTTTTAAATTAATGAATATTGTAAAAATACAATAACCTATTCACACACAACACAAAATGATTGCTGTCCTCGCTCTCTCTCGCTTAGACTTTAGTCACTCCCGCTTTACTGACATCATACAGTCCTCTCCAACCCGTTTTCTGTTCTGAAAAGCAATGGCTATGCTGTAACAAAACTTAATCATTCGACACATATATCATCCTGATTTTTACTTTATCTGCTTAAACACACATTTAATTTACTCTTGTTCATCACTTATATAAAGCCCTGCATGGCCTAACACCTGCATATATTACTAAAGTGGCCGGCGTCTCCTTCAAACTGCTCTGCAGCCTATGTTAGTTCCTCGCTCCCAGTTTATGACCACAGATAAAATTGCTTTTGCTGCAGCTTTTTCTCTTCCATCAGATTCATTGAATCAGGTTTGCTTTAAAGGTTGTTTTCAAACTCATTTTTATAATCTAGCCTTTTTATAACTACTTCCTGTTTTCCGTTAGTTTGTGTATACCTGAATGTATTAAGTGATATACTGTTATTATAAATAACTGTTATTATATTTAAACTATAATTATTAGGGTTTTTTTATAATAAGACCAATTGAGAAAATGGATTCGCTGTGTAATTATTATACGTTTAGGTCTTTTCCTTTAATCGACTTTTTTTAATCTCATTTTTTTACTATCTTTATTGTTAACAAAAAAGAAGTTGTCACTGTTGCCATGGAGATATTCATTGCCTGCGGGTTTCAGATCCTCTTACATTATTTTGATGAATTCATAAAACATTTTTATTTCGGACAATATTGTGAAATAATGAATTTAGAAAGTTAGAACAACCACAATATGATTCCACTTAACGTGTACGCATCGTTGTCATGCTGCAGACCTCTGGCACCAGTTCAATCAGTTGCTAAACTAAACCTATGGGAATTTTATTTTTTTTTCCATTTACTGCTAAATTCCAATTACCGACAAGTATGTAAAGCCTTTTAAATTAGTTTTCTAAATGCAACTCAGGGGTTTCAAAGTTTCCCTACATCCAGCTTTATTGCCGAATATTGAATAAAGACACTTCGCTTTTATTACCCCTTCCAGACACTATTAAAATAAAGAGACTAGAACGTTGACTTGGCAGAGCCAATACAAATTTCATTTGTACGAGCAACACAGTGGGACAAACAAATATGGGCATAGAGAGCAGCTTTGGGAGGATTTTCATATTGGCAAAGTGGAGGAAGAGATTTACTGTCGCACTGTGCGCTGCCTCGTAAAATGTCCGTCTGGAAACACCGGCAGGAGAATAGGAACGCTTGTAAATTCTCACAGCAGTGCCTGATGGTCGCATCCAAACTGCATTGATCAGGAGGGAGAATGATTAAAACATGCATTAGATGAAATAAGATCAGGCTTTGACATTGATTTAGACCCAGGGCTTATTTTATAGTGAAATCCATAGTCCAGTACTCTAACATGATCGTGTGTGTGTGTGTTTGCACACTAGTGTGTGTGTGGGTTCATACAGCTTAGTATTCCCTCTCGTTAAATAGCCGCCAGTTAGGAAACGGGCCGAATTTAATTCAACTTCAACATGGTTCTCCATCAATAAATCTAGGCTTTGCTCATACAGCCGACTTCATAAACACACACGCACACACACACCCACACACACACACACACAGGCTGAACCCTCCACAGTCGAGGCCCAGTCACACATATATGCTGATTAGCTGCTTTCAGACCATCTCTCTCTCCTCGTTCCTTCTCTGGCCCAATCTCTCCATCTGGTCGACTGGATAATAAATCATAGGGTCGTATTGTGACGTATCTGACAGGATGTATTAATCTCGTAATTAGAGAATGAAAAGGTGGCGCTAAATTTAGTCTGGCCTTTCTGCCTAATCCTGCCCCTTGTCTGGGAATGCTCATTGCCTGGTTTCCCCTCACTTGCGCCTTTTGAAAATTATTATGTGAGATTTTTTTTCTCCTTATTATATTTATGTTTAACTTTATGCTAATTCTCTTGTTTGACGAAACAGAAGAACTTTTAAAAATTCCACTCAGAACATCTGCACTCAAAAGTTTTTTTTTTGGTTAGCTGGAGCTGTAATTATGCTTTATAAAAGCCACATTGGGCAGAGTGATTCCTGATTAACTAATCAAATCCACTATCACAGGTGGCAGAGTGCCTGCACCAGCGATGTCCTCTTTATTCTTTTTTAGTTAACTGCACAAATCCCCTCATAAATCAAACTAAATTAACCATGTATTAGTTGTTGATGTGTTACTTTGATGCAACACTGATAAGAATATCTTGTAATCAAGATGAATTAAGATAATGGTTAATTATGATCATTTGGATTATGCATTATAAGCGCTCTATACTTTGGAATTCAGATGTTAATTGTATGTCAGGGCAGTGATCGTAAGATCTTTTTTTCTTTTCAGACCTCAGCCACTCTCACCAGTAACTCGGTTCTTGCCGCTCCTGTCTATCAAATTACAGCCACACTTATAGATTTGGACTGGTGTGGTCCCCTAAGACCACGGCTGTCCCCTCGGGGTCTCTCTGAGAGTGTGTGTGAGTAAGAAAGTGAGAGTGAGAGCTTGTGTGTGTGTTAGCAGGGTTGGGGGCATTAGCCTCTGATTGAGTTTTCAGAGAGCAACGTGGGGTGCGAAAGGCTCGACAATGGTCTAACAGAATTAGTAGCTTGTGATGAATGGTGTGTGAGAGCAGCACTGACAGCTCGCTTTCACAAACACATGACTGTGAGTTTGTGCATTACTGTGTGTGTATGTGTGTGTGCGCGCATTGCTGTGTGTTTGCCCGCATGTACGCCTCCATACTTCTTCACCCACTGGTTCAAGGACTTTTTGTCCATGCAGCAAGAGCTACACATGCTGCAACGACAAAGTAGTGATGGACGCACACACATACGCACGCACACACAGTCGCACATGTGCACACTCCTGTCTTTAGGTTAAGCCTTAGGTTTGTAAAAATGCCCTGCAGCCAAGATCAATAAAGATCGGTGTGTTCAAAATACAGAACACCACGCTCATACTCAAACACAGGGATGAATAAAAAAACAAACATTCACAGCCTTTGTTGTTCATCCCCGACTCAATAAAGATATTGTTGGACCGGGGAAGATATTGAGGTGAAGGCCGATAATACGCACACGCAAAGACCGACACACAAAGGAAGGCAGGTGCACTAGCACAAACACAGATGCATAAGAGCAGTGTTTAATAAAAGCCCCGAGATATTGATCACAGTAGATGGATGCTAACTCACATTAAAGAGAGACAGCCTGGAGTGATGGAGAGAAGAGAAGAAGAGGAAAACATAAATGGTGAATAAACACAGAGGGAGAGACGAGGGAGAGCGAAGTTTCACATAAAGATGACAATGAAAACATTCCACACCAAAAAAAAAAAGTTCAGCGTGTTTTGTCTGCGTCAGCACTGCACGAACACTATTATTATCAGGTACGAGGCAGTCTCAAAAGTGGTGAAATATCATCGGCGTCCAACTTGTAACTTGCTGACGACTATCCCGCCGCCCTAATAGGGAATTTATTTAGCCGTAATGGCCTCTCATTCCATCTTCAGACCTGCCAGAGATAAAAGAGAGGAAAAAGAGAGAGCGAGAGGAAGAGGGAGAGAAGGAGCACTGAGAGCAAATTGAGAATTCTCCAGCCAATTAAGAGTGATCATATTTTCCTCTGCATAATGGTGGAACTACTTTTGTAGTTTTAATGGTCAGTGCTTTGCTTCCTAATGAAGGCAGGAGGAATTAGATAGAGTGAAAGAATGAGGTGAATAATGGGATGGAGGAGGGGCGAAAATACTTCTTATTTTTAAGCCCATCTTGTTTCCACTTTTTGTCCGTTTTGGTCACTCAAAGCATTTTTGAATCTTTTCATTCTGTTTGGTTTTGACTCTCAGAATCATGCTTTCCTTCTTGATTTGTCATAATCTTTTTTGTTGTTGTTGTTTCTTTTCTCCTTTTTTTTTTTTTCTTTCTTTCCCAAAATGTCTCCTCCTCCAGCTTACCTCGATGATGAGGAGGATGAGGATCCATTTGGAGACTATGTAATCAGTAAGTCAAGTCCGACTGTAGCTTCCACTCTGCCCACCTTAGCGCTTTCTTTCTCCTTGTCCGTGATTGTGTTTGATGTGCTTTCGTGCCGTGTTTGTCCGTGTTTGATTTACTGTTTTGTCCATAGGTTGATGATTTATAAAAGCGACTGTTACACCGTGTAATAACTTCTAACTGGGCTCCAGCAGGGAGAGAACAACATCACCTCTGTGTGGGAACAAAAGGCTTGCTGTCTTTGAAAGTGTGATTGCACATATTACCATAATAGATGTTATATTCACATGTCCACAATTGAAACGTTACATTCTCTTTTGTCCATTGTAAAAAGTTGTCAGGACGTTAGCGGTAGGTGCAAACACGGACAGTCAAATAATTGGTTTCTGTACATTTCTCCTATTTTCCATCTGATACAAGGTGGGGCCATTGTTTCTTTGCACATGCCTCATCTACATTTACGAGCTGCTTCCATTATGATCTCCTGTTCATTAGCACACGTCTAACTGGTTAATCTCTTTGCACTTGTTCAGGGGAAATTTCCCAGAGGGTGCTTCCCCCCCACCCCTCTGTTCCACAAACTGAAAGTCAGCCGTATATATTTGTCTCTCAAAGATTGTTTTTTTATTTCTTCTATGAGTAGGAATTAGTGTTAATGTTTGTGTTATTGGATTACAGAGTTCTCAGCGGGTTTTTTTTTATCAGAAGGATTAAGGCGCGAGTGAGAATAGAGTGGTAAAAAGACGAAAAAGAAGCCAGTATGAAAGTTAAATGTTTCTTGTGCAATACAGCTTGTGCAAAAATGTTGTTTTTTTATTGTGTAGGCTTCATAGACTTGTACTTAAGGTCCTAACCTTAAAGTGAATAGAGCTGAGGAGATAAGACAGCACAGATTCTCTGCTCTGAATCATGTAAAGGGCTTTAATCTTAAGGCACACTTGAGCAGATAGACAGAAGTGGGTTTGTGTTTTGTTGCACACAGTTATATTCACAGTTGTGCTCCCACATACTTACCTACCTAATAGATTATAAAGTGTGTCGGATGTTCAGACCTGCATATGTTCTGAATATGAATAATGGAGCCTAATGACACTGACACCTTTGAGTAAAAGTACTGTTGTTATAAAGTCCAACTCTGCTCTTCTGGTTAAATTAAAACACTTATGTGAGCCAGAGTTATTATTACAGGTGATCTTTGCTGATGTTAATTTCCCTCTGTGCCTTATTTCATTACTTTCTGTCTGTTGAAAAATGTCAGAAATATACTGCGTGCAGTTTCTTTGCTTCTGCTGAGTAAATATTAACAGCCTTCTTGGAAATGAAAGTCTTGAGGTAGATTGTATTTACCGTACAGAAGACATATGGTATAGAATCACAGAGAATATCTTTGCCCTTTGTTCTGATATTTCCTTAGAAAACAAATGTGAAGTCATTGCATATGAAGGTGTTATAAAACAGATTAATTATCTGGATCTCTAGATGTGTCGAAGACATCATAAGTGCTAGTTCATCACTTATACTGGTACAAAAATTACACTTCAACCAAGATCCTATATTGCTGACAACTTTACAAATCAAAAACTTGCCTTCTATGACCACCATTTCTGCTATAATTAAACCGGTATTTCATTTTTGGTACATCTTAAGATGTTAAATCTCCAGAAGTATTCGGTTTTAACTAAGACCTACTCAGCTAACACCACAGAATTTCCAATTTATTCCTAACTTTATTTCCAAATTAGAGAAAAAGGCAGTTTTTCAAGATGTGAAGTCCAGAATTTATTTTTATTTTTATTTTTTTTAAATATGAATTTAAAACGGGGACGAATACAACTTTTTTAATACAAGGTAACCATTTGGCTGTATGCATATCTCTCAAAGAGCAGCTTTTAACAGAGTATCAAATGTAATGCAATAACCGCTGAGCCATCAGTCAAACTTTCATAAAGAAGCCAGAGTCACATGTCAATTGTCCAAAGAATGATGTACAACCCAGCGGCAGCTGTCGAGGACATCAGCTACACTGTCATCAGTCTTGAGAACAGGAAGGCTGTAGTGTCTGTGCTCAATATACTGATCTGCAAAGAACAACCTAAACTAGTCAATGACTGACCATTATCAACATATATACTGGGTTCCACATCATTGTTCTGTTGTGCATATATAATGGGCTACTGAACACATTGGAGCTTAATGTTATGATTGTGCAGGATTTTTTTATTACACATATAAACAGTTGTTTATCTGGTTGTGAAATGCCACCTGTATCTTAATGACTTACATACTGTATATAAACCAAGTTTATAGACTGCAAATTAGACTTTCAAATAGCTTTTCTCGTTGTGTTTGAAACTTCAAACTTTGAATAGTAAGTGAAAGTAACAGATCAGCTAGAACGGGGTTATGGCCAAAGTATTTTTGTTGTTTCTGGGTTTGTTCACTAATGAGTGAAGCTTGGTACATACATTCATGGTTCTCAGCCTGGGATTTAAATAACTTTATAAATCCATGGACCTTCCTTTAGCCTCAACATGAAGTTCATATGCGTTGTTGTCTGTCAACCATCTAAACTGCTGATATGTATTTAAACATTCATGGTCCCCTCAGGGTGAATTGTTTTCGCTTTAATGTTCCTAAAGTCATACCAGCTCAACTTCCAGGTAATTAGCAGACGATACCATGCTGAAATAAGCCAGTGGCAATTTCAAGCATGCTAAGCATCTCTGAGCTACATTTTAACTGCATGTAAATGTGCATATTTGCATTTCAACCACTGCACTGCAGTTCATAAAATAGACGGTCGGCGTATTTTTTCTAAACATGATTTTTGCTATAGAAAAAAATAGATGCAAGAAAATGAGCCACTCTAGATTCCCTGGAAGAAAAATGAAACCAACTGCTGAAATCACAACAAGGTGTTCAAAACATAAATGTGCTGAAAAATAAACACATCTTTAGAGCATTGTCTTCTCAGAGAGATCGGTGTATGATGCAAGTTTGTGTTATTTGAATTGTTTCACATTCTCAGGAGCTCTGAGATTAGAGTGAAGCTCAAACGGCACACAACATATGGAATAGAAATTATAGAAACATTTGTTTAACTGAAAAATGAAATATTTTTTCCTGTAGTAATGTTTGTTGGAGCTCAGTATAAATTCATCAGTGTTATCCTGTTTTGTTTTGTTTTTAAATTTGGTGTTTGGGGATGTCTTACTCAACTTCCTCAATGTCTAATGGATGTTATAAGTGTTTCACTGAATTTCTTGAGGGATTTATCCAACTTTGAAAGTATTTACTGATACATTTTACTGGTGAAATCTACATTTTAAGCAGTCAAACTGATGTCTTTAAGTGTTGCAAAATATTAAATATTGAATATATGTATATTACTGGATCTGCCAAACCACCTGTGCTAGAAAGATGCTGAGGTGTGTGAAGACCTGAAGTTACCTTTCATATGTTTTGCATGGCAACAAAGCATTATACGATGGGGGTAACAGTTCGAAGACTGCTGACGGATCAAAAACTGCATTTATTGTTTGGAAGTTAGAAGCCAAACCCTCCTGAAGAAAAGTCCTGCGAGACAAGTTGTAAAAAAAAAAAAAAAAGGTACCAGCAGTTGAGGACAAATTTTATGAGCATAAATCAGAGTGAATGGAGGAGTGAAGCTGTGGGAGACCAGATATCATTCAAATGATGTTTTTTTGTCAGTTTTAGAAGGAACAGTTCCAGCAGCTGTCACTTTATTGTTCCTGCATACAAATAAAAATGAAATGAGAATCAGTATCATCATTAGCAGACTGGAATCAACAGTGTAGTTAATAATCCTTCAGAGTCCTTTTTTGTAAAGTATTTTAAAAATAGAACACACCCAGCAAATGTTCATTCAAAAAAAAAAAAAAAAAAAAACACTCCCTTTTTTGTTTGTTCACTGTCTCTACATCAACATGTAGCAGCTGTGCTCGGCGTTCAGCACTTCCTCCTCCAGCAGAGTGATTATGACAGGCTGATTGGTGTTTTGTTTTCTTAGGGATGAGAAGATCAATGCGGGGCTGATAGCGAGGGCTGGGCCTGCAGCACAAAGAAAGGGATAAGAGAGAACGGGGATGAGGCCTTGTCGCTTTCAAGTAGGAAACAGGGATCAAGGGGTTTATCGAGAGGGAAAGGATGGAGTTAAAAGTAGATGGAGCTGGAAATATATGTGTGTGTTGGGAGGGGGGATAATAGTGGAATGCAAGAGTGATGGATTAAGAAAGGGGAACTAAGGAGGAGGAGCGATTGAGAAGAAGATCCTGATTTAACAGTACAGTTGAAGAGATGGTTGAGGATTAACATTTTATGACTGTCTACAAGCATGGGGATAATCTCTGGCCTCCTGCAGAGCTCTGTGTGAAGCTCACCACTGCCATGGGGGTTGAGGCCCACCACCAAGCATGTCACTATGTGGGTGTTTTTATCACTCTGTGTGTGTATGTGTGTGTGTGCTCTTGTCTAACTCTCAGTGTAGTTGTGGCAGGTGGAATGAGGTGCTGACTCCCCATGATGCGGAGCTCTAAGCAGCTTGATGGAAAAGCCCCACAGGTGGGATGAGGTGGGCTGACAAAGCGGTTCTCTTCAGAGTTTGATACTTTATCCCCTTCTTTTCACTATTCCTCTATGATCTAATCCTAAATCTGAAATCCAATATACAAATTTCATATATTTGTCTTTTATATGCAGCAAAAGGGTGTTGGGTCATTGCTCCATACAGAGATTTAATCCATATTGATTTGTGCTTCATGCTGTCTCATCGAATAGAGCGATGCGCTGCGGGTGTCCCAGCAGCATGGCAAAGCATGGCATGCTGTTACTTTGCAAGTCCCTGCCGACCCGTGTTTGTTTATGTATGACACAAAGTTTTAAAGCAAGATGCAATATATTTATTAATGTGAAAAGCTCCCTTTCATAGACAACACAGTACACACATAGTTGACAGAACATAAAGAATACGTGCACATGTTAGAGTACAGGTCTGTTAAGCATTAAATAGCCTATTTCTAGAATTTTCTCTGATTAATTTGTTCCTTTATTTTATTTTTTTTAAGGTTTTAAAAGTTGAAACACTAGATCGAAAGTTAAAAACACAAAGCACACCAATATTTTTTTTCTTCCTGGATGCACCATTCGATTTAAAGCCATTTAGGGTTGCACATGGTGCCTCACAGCGTGAGGGTTCCTGGTTCGAATCCCTGACCGTACAGGTATCGTAATCGTTAGGTGAATTGGTGACTCTACAATTGCCTGTAGGTGTGAATGTGAGTGTAACTGGTTGTCTATCTCTCTATGTCAGCCCTGTGATTGACCCTTTCCCACTGACAGCTTGGATCAGCTACAGGCCCCCTGCGACCCCGAATGGGAAAAGTGGTATATATGATGGATGGATGTATGAAAGAATGTTTTGTTGGACACTCTCTGCTGTATGTCTTTTTCGTTCTCATGCCTCGAGTTAATAGCAGAAGTTTTCTATGTTATAGAATATGTAAATAAGGAATAGTCCAGCTCATGCCAAGCGAATCTATCCTTTATTTTCTTTCACTGAGATATAGAGGGAAACTGTATTCACTGTATATTTTCTCCTTTCCCACCAGCATTGATCCGTCAAACTTGTTCGCTTGTCGGAGGCTGGTGTTAACAGTGTCTGACACCTGCACCACCTTATGTTATGCATTTATTGCATTTCAAATGTGTGCACTCACGGCCCCAAACTCTTTGCTCCGTCCCCGTACAGACACCAAGCTGAGGCACGGACCTCGATTAAAACCACACTGTTCAGCAGAAAGAAAAAAAAAAACAGCAGCACTGATGTCAATAGTTTTGTTAAAATCGTTTCTTCTCCACTCAATACCCGCTTTAATAGGTTGGCTTTGTTTTGTGGGGAGTCAAATGGGAGGAAGGAGAATAGATGAATAAATCTATATTAGAGTCTCTAACCCCTGATTGTGCTAGTCCTCTTGTTTTGCCACATAATACCCAGAGCTGGCTAATCATCAGACAAGTATCTGACTTTATCTTCCATCTCTATAACAGAGCATGGAGGCAGCCTGGCTTCTCAGCTGGTCCCAAATCTCCCTTTCAGAACCCTTTCCATGGATTAGCCAAGTATCAGTTGTACTAACAGTGGAGCCCAGACCCAGAGAACAGAGGAATACGACTTTGTGGATCTTTATCAGCTGGTTTGGCTTTCATGACATTGCAAATAGGCACATGGGAAGTGTTTTCAGTCCGTCACCACTCAGCTTTATCTCCAGGTTGTAGCACTAAAAGCTTAGTCCACTTTATGCAATGAGGTACCTGTCCCACCAGTTGCAATCAATAGTGCACCCTGGTCACCTTCATGCCTGATCAATGGGTCAGCCTAGAGTACTTCAGCCTCCGTCCCCATGGTCCCTCTGCAAAGTCATACCTATCTGTTTTAGGTCAGACAGCTACAAGTCACCAATCAATACTAATGCATACAGTACAATGTCCCAAGCTCATCTCTGAGATCAGATATTCAGCCAGTCAAAGCAATTTCTAAAGTAAACTGTTTCGAGACAAATTCACAATTCAGACCAGAAAATAACATACACCTTTACATAAAGCATTTAACCCAGTGGTGTCCAAACCTTTTTTTTTCTTGCGGGCCAAAATTGTTGTGTGCCACATGTTTTTTTTTTTTGTTTTTTTTTTTTTATCTTATCTATTTTTAAAAAATATTTTAAATAATATTGTAAGGAACCTTTTGTATTTTGACCTCTTCAAAAAAAACTTAAATACATGCTAATTAATTATAGTGAGTAACTATTTGTTTTTTTCTTTTTCTCAGAATCAAGCCTTTAATGGTATTTTGTTTTTGTAAAAGCTTTCTGTATTTAGCTTAGGTTGTTAAATGGTGAAACAACAGTCTGCTTGTTTGCAAAAAAAAATGTGCAAAGGTTCATTTTAATAGTTAAAAAATGTGGGAAACCATCAAAGCTGTTTCTACCTCACATTTTCTTTCAGCCCTCGCGAACATGAAACAAAAAAATAACAAAATATTCCATCTAAATGAGGCCTCGAGCCAAAATCTTTTGATTCTTGGATTGAAGTCTGGGGTCCACAAAAAATCCCCTCAAGGGCCACAAATTGCCCCAGGGCCGCACTGATTTATCCTGTCTAATGCACATGAGACAAGTGTCTGAAACAACAACAAGTGAGTAACTATAGTGCTAATACGTTGGCTTTATATCTGTTTGTGGAACGTTCTTACCAAGCCACTAACATGCTGCAAACAAGAACTCATGCTGAGGATACAAGAGGCCATCCAAATCACACAATCAATCAATCTTTATTTGGATAGCACCAATTCATAACGAATGTTATTTCAAGACACTTTACCCATTGTTATGTTATCTTATATCGTCTACAGACCCAACATTGATCCATCACGAGCACTAAACAACATTTAGCAAAGTTACAGTGGCAAGAAAAAAAGCGGCAGATCCAGACTCATGATGAACAGCCATCTGCCGACTGTGGTGAGCTTGAAAAATGGGATAGAGGGAGATGCAAATCCTGTCCAGACCCTCCTGTCCTGCCACTCCTCTCTGCAGAAACGTTGTTCAAAATACTTTAGGATAATATAAGAAATGTTCAGCAAGGTTTAAGACAAATTGTATCATGTAGATTTGTGATGTGTTATTCTTAGGAATCTGTAATTTCTGATTTTGAAAAAAGTCTCATAAATATGAATGGGAAATCCACAGAGAAAGTCGGAATCTGTTTAGCGGACACATTGCTTTATTCAACCTTCAAACCAAAATGCATCTAGTTTTCCTTTTTGTCAACAAGGTTTGAGTCAAATTGCATTTTTCAACCATTTTTATATGATGTGAAATGTTTTCAAATGTTTCCTATCCAGCACATTTTGAGATACTAATCAGTGTCAGGACCTTGTTTATCATCCCACCACTTTTAGTCAAGGTGTCAAAAGCATTTTTTATCGTCATGATTTGAAAACGTGGCTGCAAATGCAAGTAAAAACGTTTTGTTCAGAATAAAAGTGGCGTTAGGCACGTTACTGTGGTCTTTTCAGATGACATTCACACTTTATGTCCTCCTGGCAGTCATCAAGTGGCACACCTCCACAATGGACCAAATGAGAGTCCTCCATCTGGATCAATATTAGCATGCACAGTCACCTCTGGGCATAATGCAACCCAGCCCTCTTCACCTATTAAAGATAAATCGACCAGTCCCAGATTGGTATACAGCTTGATCTTTTATCTCCAAGACAGTGGAGACATGACATTGCTTAATATAAGACCGAGGGCAGAAATCACTGGGTTATCTGTAAAGAGAAACACTGTGAAAATCTCGCAGCATGTCTTTATCTATTCAGTGTAATCTAATGTTCGCTCTCAAGTATGTTGTCATGCGCTTATATATTGATTTGTATTCAAGGCCTCCCTTCCTTTTTTTCTTTTCTTCCATCTCTGGAGCCTTTCTGGGGTAAAGCAGCATTGTGAATCTCCTCATTAATGCTGCCGACCTGAGGTGCTGAGATCACCCTAGCAGCAGCACTTATTTGTCTGCTGCCACAGGACATATCCACCGCCTGGTTACTGTTTTTTTTTTTTGTTTTTTTTTTTCAAAAATAACTTCCTCCCCCTCGGTATTCCATCTGTGTGTGTGTGTGTGTGTGTGTGTGTGTGTGTGTGTGTGTGTGTGTGTGTGTGTGTGTGTGTGTGTGTGTGTGTGTGTGTGTGTGTGTGTGTGTGTGTGTGTGTGTGTGTGTGTGTGTGTGTGTGTGTGTGTGTGTGTGTGTGTGTGTTTTTATGTGTTCTTTGGAGCTGTGAGGAGGCAGAAAAGCTATATCTGGCCCTATCAGAGTGAAAATGTCAGGAAGTGTGCAAAGAGAAAAAGATCTGTGTGTCTCTGCTTTGTAGATGCACCTGATCTTTCAGCCTTTTGCTCTGCCAATATTTCTGTATGTTTTTTTTATATTCTAGCACCTCAATCACTGTTTTTGTTTTGTTTGTTCGTGCCGAAGTTTGCGTAGGCATGCATGTCTGCGAGTCTTAGTCAAAGAAAAGTGTTTGACT
The DNA here is from genome assembly GCF_947650265.1 of Symphodus melops. Taxonomy (NCBI): domain Eukaryota; kingdom Metazoa; phylum Chordata; class Actinopteri; order Labriformes; family Labridae; genus Symphodus; species Symphodus melops. Next base: position 19,211,262 of record NC_136699.1, read on the forward strand.
TTTTCAACACATTTCATTTTTGCCTTTCTTCTCCCCTCTCTCTCTCTCTCTCTCTCTCTCTCTCTCTCTCTCTCTCTCTTTCTTTTATTGCTTTTGTTCCCACGTCCCTTAGTTCTTCATACATCTGCTGAATATTTTCGGCTTTTTTGCACATAACTTAAATTCAACATGAAAGCATCGCATGGCCTTCTGAGGTTGAATATGGAAGGCAGGCTTCTTTCATTTATGAATTTCTCTTTGATTCTTTTTTTCTCACATTCAAATGCGGTGCCTATTTATTTCACTTGAACAAATTGTAGTTAAAGATGAAGCAGGAGAGGCTATCTGTAACATCAGCCATGCTGGAACAAGCTACGAACTATAACTGCACACACAGTGTTGCCCACACCCTACATACACACACCCAGAAACATCCATACACATGCACACACAGAACCACACACATCAGTTAACAATTAGCCCGGAGTGTACTTGACTCTGTATGTTAAGGACCCATCCAAAGAATGCTGGTGTGGGATGAGAGGTATGAAAAGTGAGAGATTACTCACCCTTTCCAATACACCCACACACACACACACACACACACACACACACACACACACACACAAACAGACACACTCACCTGTTTCCCTGGTCTCTCGTCCTGTCTCTGTCATGTGGTTAAAAACCAAATCCTGTTTTACGTTCTCAAGCCCACACATTTAGAAAGTGTCACAGAGAGGTGCATGTTATGAATGTAACTAGCTCTGTAGCAGTGTGTCACATAGCCAAGTCCCTACCTAATCAGGCCACTTATACACACGCACACACACGCACACACACACACAACACAAATGCACACACTTTGCAGAGGCCATGTGTTGGGATGGTGATAGAAGGTTGGCAGTTGGCAGACAGACAGCAGACGCTGTTCTTCGACATCAAACGTCTTAGAGCAGAATCCTACTTTCATGCCTTTGCTCTCTCCCTCTTCCTCTCTCTCTCTTTCTCTTTTTCTCTCTTTCTGCAGGCACACACACAAACACACACACACACACACACACACACACACAAACACAACAACACACACGTTCTCTGATCTTTCTGCCAAAACTCAAAGCCGTAGCAGGAATAACACACACACACACACACACACACACACACACACTCCATGAACAGGCACATACACAGACATGTGCACGAGCATGGAAAAGTGAATCAAATTTTGTCAGCCATTGTTGGAACCAATTCTGTGAGACGCAAGTACAAATTTCATGTGTGAAAATGATTCAGAATATTTTTTTTCCCTCTAAAGACTCAATCCAGTCAAGCATCGTGATCTTATCTGGAGCCAAAGACAGACACACAAAAACGCTTGATGAAGTATTTATTATGAAAAAACGACATGGGTTACAAGCCACTGCAGATTTCATTATATGTCGAGGTAAAATGAAAGGAGAAGTCTGAATTAATAAATAAGGGACAAAACCAATTCAGAAGTTTCTATGCAGGTCAGGAGGGGTCACAGAGTTAATGAATATTGAAGTGACATGAATGGTTCTCGGTGGTCTTGACAGTCTCTATACATCTTTGCCATTAATCAGAACACCAAATGAAGAAAAGATACGGCTTGTATCTTTAGTAGAGATCTGAGGACTTCAAGGATCTGTGTTCAGCGGTAACCAAAGCTCTTCTGCTGAATTGTTCACACCAAACTTGTTTGGCACTGTTCAAACCCACTCTCGTTTGTTTGTCTGCTTGGTTCAGTTCTTTTGGGCTGGCATTAAAACTGCAAGTTGAACTCAAACCAAACCAAAGCAACAAACGAAAGAACTCAACCAAATTAATATGAAAAAGTGTGTTTTGGTACAGCTACAATTGGATCCCATTGGTGTACATTATTTGCACAGCAGACGGGCACTATTCAGAATGTATCTGTTAAATGGGAAACTGTAGGAGATGCATTTTGTATAATCAATCTATTCAAGGATCAGTTGGCTGTTGTGCTGACATGTGCATTGTTCGTTTGTCTGAGGTTTTTCATACTTAAATAACAGGCCTCTTTTGCCAAAATAGCTGCCAAAATAACTTATATGTGTTCTAAAGGAAGCTTGTTGAAAAACAACAGAATTATTCTCACCTGTTTTCTAAAATTGATGAATGCAGAGTGCCCCTTGTAAACTGAAGGCTTGCGCATGATTTTTTTTTCCTAATTGGCATAAACATCCCTTTTATACCCATATAAGGGCATGCGATTGCAAGGCCACACACGCATGTATGCACACACACACACACACACACACAGGAGTTGCATTTGAAAAGAGAAGTCAGGAGACGTTGAAAATGCCCAAATTAAACTTTTCAAGAGCACTGGACGCCACATTTGAAATACTGAAGTACTTCTTAAGTGGATGAAGTGCTGCTCAAATGTAAGCCTTAACCAGCTGATTCAGTCACATGATGTTTAGGAGCGTTTGTAGTGGATACAAACCATACACAACAAACAAATACATGAGATTTGATCACCAGTTCATCATCAGAAATGATGACCATAATGTTATAATCAGTAAAGGAAGCACATTAGATGAAATAGAAATGGTTATGTGTGGGTGATAATTTAACTGGAAACCACACAGGCTAAGTGTTTGTTTTTTTAATGACTACAGTCTGATGAAAGTCTTCATTTATCCTAAAATCTGAAGCTGAAAAGTGATGAAAAAGTTACAGATATAATCATTTAAATGACTATATTCATTGCATGTATTTGTGAAAGTTAGTGAATAATTTGAAAAGGGCTAAATCCCAGATAAGAAATTGTTGGTGAATGTCAGAATCTTCATTATAACCCATCAGTTTTAAGAACAAATTACTTCTTCAGAATAGTTGGTGGCTACAATAACATTTCCTTTGATATATCACATTGCGGCTTGTCTTTTTGTCCATCAGTTTTCACAACACAACTCGACCGTCAACGCTCAGATTTTTCTCACGGTGTTTTTGTGGCACTGGAGTAGATAAATAAACGCACAGAGAGCAGTAAATCTGTATGAACAGGCTTTGATTTCCTCTCATGGGTCAATACCGTGCTGATTCACGATGCAGGATGACAGTCACCAAACCTGCCACATGAGTTAGTTACCTGCCAGTCTTTGTATTGAGACAATGTGGCCACAAAGCTGCAACAATGTGACACTCAGACTGGGACACTTTGTGTTGTTGTTGTCCATTCATTTCTCAGTCGGCTGTACATAGAGTTGTCCTGTATGGCTTAATTAGGCAAGATACACTAGTTTATACATTTAAAGTTTTGTTTCTTAATCAAGTGAGACTTTGCTATCGACTCTATTAGCAAGAGAACAGCAGAAAAGAATTAAGAGTGATGCAAACGTCTTGATTAAATACTTTGCTCGGCTCCGCTGACTAAAGTAAAGGTCTCTTCTCGATGATGGATGAATGCTAACAGACAGTGATAGAGAGTTGACTCACACAACAGACAAGATGGGAGATATCACACAGATATGATTGATAAGATGAGAAATGATTCATCGACTCCTCTTGGCCTAGTCAGAGCAGCAAAATCGAGCCGCGGGTGGCGAGCAGGCGAAGCTGAAATTGACTGCCGGTGTCTCCAGAAAGTTTGAACTTGGACTTGATAAATCTGAGCCACAGGAAGTGAGCAAACCTGCTCAATTTCTGTTTATCGAGCTTTGTAGCATTAGTGTCATCACCATGGGATCAAGCTCCAGCCACTTCTGCACATAACCTCTCTATGAATGTGTGAGTGTAAGTGTACAACCACCAGCAGATCCCCTTTCCTGCACACAAACAGCCTTCACCTTGACAGTAGGCTGACTTAAGATTCAGTATTGATTTAAAGAGCAGCTGCACTCTATGTATGTGTGTGCGTGTCGGGTCGAGGAGCGGGGCCATATTTATTTGATGCTGTTTGTGTGCTTGTTTCCATGCACGTTATCGCGCGCGTGTTTGCACCCGGCCTCTTCTCTAGAGAAAGTTGGTCAGCCCCTCTGCCCTTCAAAGTCATTTGGAATTCGTCTGCAAGCCTGACAGCTGTTTGTTTTTCCTCTCCAGAGAGAGGAAGAGGAATGGATGGACGGTGAGAGGGGTGGGGTGGAGGGGGTGTGGTTAATGAGTGAGAAACAGATAGATATCCGATTGGAGAGAAGAAGAATGTAGGTGGGACTTGTGCGAAGAAAACTTGCGCCGGAGGACTTATGTTATTCCCGCCTTAGTGCTGTTTTGCTTGTTGGGCGTTTGAGACACACATGACAGTAAGTGGAGCTCTGAACGGCTTCCATTAGTATCCCTGATGGGCCACTAGCTTGAATGTGTTGAATCTGAGAGCAGTGTGAATGCAAAGCAGGGCGAGAAAGCAGAGATAAAAGGACCTGTAAGTTATCCCTGGGTGTAAATATAGGTTTTGCAGAAAGAAAAAAAAAAAAGTCAAAGTGTACTGTGTAAGTGTATCATCTGGGATCAGTGCGGTGGAATTTTTGAAAGCCTCTACAGCGGCGCGTGATGGAGAGGAAGCCCGGTGGGATGGAGAGGTGTTCGTCTTTTGTCTGTGTCAGGTGTAGGTGTAAGCGGATGAGTAAATGGACACAGAGGAGGAAGGAAGGATGCTTGGAGATGATATCAAGAAAACAGCAGAGAACAACAGCACCGAGAGGGGAGGAAGAAGAGGAACGGGGGGGGGAGTCAGAGGTGATGGGAGAGCAGGAGGAGGGAAGATGGGAGACTCGTGATTGGATAAATGGGCAGTGAGGAAAGGTGTCAGGGGAGAGGTGCGATCCTATTTTTACACTTCTCCTTCTGGGAGCCCCTTTTCTCTCGATCTATCCATCATGATGACAGAAACCCCTAAACTCTCCTTTTTTCCCTCCTTTTCCCTCCATCTACCTCCTTTTTCAAATTTTTCCCTTTTTGATTCCTTTTTATAACATTTGAATTTCAAGGGTACTGTAATGAATGAATAGACTGTTCATTCTCATAGAAATTGCTTATTGACTAACGATGGTTGTTTAAAGCATGAACAATTCGCTGTCTGCAGTGCACACACACACACACACACACACACACACACGCACACACTCGTGACAGTGCTCCTCCTCCAAGGCTAATTCCTCCCCTCACATGTTTTGCGGTCTTCTTTGCGTTGTCACAAGCAATTAATTTGGCCATAGCTTGTGCGTATTGATCTGCGTTGCATAGGCATTGTAATCTATTCAGTCTGGTAAAGAGGCAGCATTCATGCCCAGTGAAGAGCCAGCTAAGGACACACACACACACGCGTGCGCGCATACACACACTGTCAAGATAATGCACGCACACACACACTCTAGCTGGAAATAAATCTTTTGCTTCCTGGAAAATGCATGCATGCTTTCTTATTGGATCTCATCTCATTACTCTGTGTGTATTTGCGAATAATCTTTTGTTTTTCTGCTCAAAAATAAAGAGGAATCTCTGACTGTAATGTTTGTCGTTAATGAATGGACACTAAAACTTCTCCTTGAGCTGAGAATTCTTGTGTGCTTTCGTGTCACACAGGGACCCGCACAAGCTTTGTATTTGTTTGTACTGTTCTGTTTACTTACCCATGAAAGGTTTGTTGCAGCGCTACTTGTGTGTGCGTGTGTCTGTCTGTGTGTGTGTGTGTTCTTTGTTAGAGGCTGATTATATTCCCCACAGAGGGATTCATCATCTTTATCAGGCAGAAAAGAGAAAATTACAAGCCCATCAATTCTCATGTTTGATGTAGCTCTCCCCTTCACATTCCTTTTCTTTCTATGTTTCCAGGCTAACATTTACAGTATTCCTTCAAGACCAATATGTGTGTCATGGGGATGATGGTGGTGGTGGGGGGGGGGTCACTTGTTTTTACATTAGAGCTGTCCTAGCTCGTCAAAACCCCCTCGGCTCCTCATCATCGTCCTCATCATGCAGATATGTGAGCGTCTGAGATTCGGGTGGCCTTGAGTCTTTTTGTTTGTTTTATTTCCTCTTTTCATCAGGGCATTTAAATTCATGCGTGTCTCTCGTCTCACTGCCAGACTACAGCATCTTTTATTGTTGTTTTGTAAATACCATTGCATACTTAGCATCCTGAAAATATGCCACGCTGAGCCCATGAGGGAAGTTTCATACTCCACCGGAAGGAAAATAAAAGGGTGGCATTCATCACAAACAACATGTCGAAGGAAAAAAAATACATATATATATATATATATTTGTCACATTAATTGGAGCTGCAAAATGAGTGTTATGTCACACACAGCAGCTTGACTATGGTCAGGAGTTTCAAGCACTTTGTGTTTGAGCCGTTCAGCAGCTAATCCCGAGTTGTGGCAGCTCCGCCTGTTTGCCAGTCACAATGAAAGAGGCAGGATTTATACTCGCTGATAGGAAACGCTGTCTGACAGGATCAGCAAAGAGTGAAAGAAGGAAGTGTGCAGCCCGAGGTGGAAGCTAGAGGTGCACTGGCACAGGACAAATAAATGCAAAGCCTCCTCTTATCTTAAAATAACCCAACAGAAATCCAAAACAAAGTATTTCAAGAAAGCAGGTTAAAGTGATGGGGGAAATCAAACAATGATCCAAGCCTTTCCTACTCAATATGTTTTGTTTCTGTGATACACAGAAGAGCTCATGCTTTATACTTAGCAACTGCAGGTAATAACATTGTAGTTTATGTGACAAAGGAAAAGAAGGAAGAATGAGCTTATACAAAAGTTTTGTTAAAAGTTATTGGCTGTTCAGTTCTCTTGACTCACAGCTCCACTCACTTGGTGTTGGTTGGTAATCAGCCTTGAAACTTTGCATCAGGCTGACCACAGTTTGCCAACAATACACTGAATTCTTTTTTTTTTGATGCTTTTGTATTTGTAGCAAAACCAGCTCGGGAGAACTCGATAAACACAGACAACAAAGACAGATGCAGAGAACAGGTCTGAATTTTAAACACTTCTGTTTCATACGGTGTGGGGCTGCGGAGAAGGAAAAATGTGATGAATTGAAAATATTGCAAACACTCCATGTCCACATGGAACATTCCTCAGTGCACAATGAGACAGATTCATTCTGAATGTGGGTGACAATAGGACAGGTGCGCTTCACTGACAATGAAGCCAAGAAGATACATTTCACTTTATATTGATTTAAAGTGCAGGATGGTTATTTTCAAAAAAACTAGCATGATTTTTAAAATAGCACACGCTCCGTCTGCACCCACCCCCTCTGTGCTCCCTCAAATGCCACGCCCCTCACCTACATGCACAAACACCATTGGTCCAGAAGCGGACCTTAGCTCAGGTGGCGTGTGGGGTAGAGAACGAGCAGAGACACAGGGAGGCACGATTGGTTCGTCAGATTGGCACATGCAGTATTTTCTCACAAGTACCAGAAAGTAACTTTTGTGCACGCCATTAGTACTGCCGACATAACCACAGATACAGATCATTATGGGAAAAAAAACTGTATTAAATCCTATTTTACAGCTTGTGCCTCTGGAGGATCAACATCATATTTAAAATCAGTGCACATGAAAGACTGATTGATTGGATTTCATTTGTTTAGTTGATGTATAGATTGACTTGATTGATTTGATTGTATTATCGTGTCATACATAAACAAAAGGCGCAGCCCAAAACAGGCTTACAAGACACCTTAATTGATGCAAAGAGACCAGAAACCAGAGGTATACCAATAATGCATACAAAGCATTCCACCCTGAAGTTTTTATCAGGCTTTAGAGACAAATGTGTCTGACTTATAAACACTGAAATTAAACAATCCATCCAGTCATCTTCACAGCTCCCAATCATCTCAGGTTTCAGTTATTTCTTTTGAGATCGACTTTATCAATCCTATAATATCTTGATATTGTGAAGTTAAGTTCTTTAATCATCACCAGAAAACTATTTTTGTCCTACTTAGGTCAAAAGGCAATATTTGTTTTTTAGTATTATTTGTTACTATTTGATCAACTGGGTTTTATGATTCATGTGTGTCTTAGCTATGCAAACCAAACGGCTTTGGTTTGTAGTTTAATAAACCTGTCAATCAATCAGTTTTGATGTGTGTACACACGTCTTAGTGACATGCTGTTAACAGTTTGTCAAAAAAGGACCTAAACATCAACTCTGAGATTTAAAGGTCAAGATGTTAAGTTTTCTCACTGAATAGAGCATTGACACCACGCTCTGCACTGCCAGTCCATAAACATCTCTGCTCTTTTATTTCACCAAATCCTTTCTTCTGGCATCTCATGAAACACACCACATCTGTATGTGCGTGTCTGTACTGTGTCCAGTCGTACAGACAAATGAGCATGGAGATGAAGCCTTTTTGATGTGGTTGTGCTCGGCTACATGTCAGTGTGTCAGTGTGAGGTTCAAACAGCTCATTTGAATTTGTGAGCGCCACCAAAATTAGAGAAAGCACTCAAACTCCCGATAGCGTACAAATCCTGCCACAATCCCCTTTTTTTTGTATTTTTAAATAAGGCTTTACACACACCCTCCACTGCTGCTGTCATTCATCCATCTTTGCCTCCTCTGAAAACATAGAATTTCAATGATTTTAGTTGTTTAAAGAGGGGGAATTATGCATCATGTTCTTAGAAATTACAATTTTAACAAGAAGAGGCTTACTGTTTACATACTGTGCATTAGCACAAATTCTATCTGTCCAAACAATATTGTTCTAACCATACTGAGCAAGGGGTTTTATCTCTTGTTGTCACATCAGCTACAGTAAAATGCATGTGTGACTGCTTTGTTTTCCATTGTAGTTAAATTCAACAGCGTGAAAAGCCTCCAAAGTCACTTTTGGGAAGGAAAAACATCTGCTAAATGGTCACATCTCACTCCCAGAACCCCAGCTAAACCAGGCTCTACCTGGTGTGGGCCTCAGTGTGTATGTGTGTGTGTGTGTGTGTGTGTGTGTGTGTGTGTGCGTGTGTGTGTGTGTGTGTGTGTCTGCTTGGCAGTGCAGAAACCCTGGCTAACCCCCTCTGTGCTTCCCAATGTCCTGTCTCTGAAGAGCTATGACCATTAAGCAGCTGTTCTCTTCTAAAGCCACGGAAAAAAAATGAGAGTGCGGCGAGAATGCAAATGAGTCTCGGTATGCGCCAAAAACTTCTCCAGAGGGACACACTGTTAGGTCAGAAACACACAAAAGCACATACACACACTCTGATGCAAGTATGCTCACACATGCAGCTAGGTTAGTCTCCCTATTATGTAGTGCAAGGATCCTCCTGAGAATCAAGTGATCTCTCTTTAATTACATTTCTCTTGGAATTGGAAAGCAAAGGCGTGAGAGTCCAAAACATCTGATTAAACAGACTCCAGGTAGAGACTGCTAATGTAATTGTCTGTTTCAAGCAACACTGGTGGAGTGTGATACAAAGTCACTTTTTACACTCTGTAATTGTTTAGTACACATTCGATTAAGATGTGATTATTTATTACTAAGAAGAGCATCACCCTGTCCAATGAAACAAGGACAACATGGTAAGGACAATTCACATTTGTTTTATAAAGCAGCTGCAATGTGTCGCTGTCCATGGTGCTGAAACCAGCTCTGAAGGTTTTCGTTAGTTAAAGAGTTGTGAGCTTGTACTTAAAATGTTCCAATACTGTTCTGGTATCAGTGCCATTCTCAGAAACCATCACGACCTCAAATATGCCTTTGGATATGAGCAAGCATGCCAGTCAATGAAAAAATCCCAAAACATAATAATTAGGCTGATGCAACTGAACTGTTTTCAAGTAATTTGGAAAGAAAACAGTAAAACAGAAATTGTAAAAAAAAAAATAAAAAAAAAAAAAAATCCGATAAAAAGCCTGTCATCAATGCCTCTTGTTCCACAGTTGTTCAATATTGCCATTGCCCAAATTCATGCAGATTCCACCATTTTCTGTAGGCCTTTCATTTACACATGCTCATTTCTTGTGTTAAGTCTATTGACCAGTCGGAGGTTCCTAATTCCCAAAGTCCAGAGGACCCAAAGTCTCACTGTAAAATTTCTTAGAAATTTTACAGTGATGTGCATTTCTCCCAGTGCTTTCCTTTTTTTTGTCCCTGAGATGTGATTAGTGTTTAGCAGAGTCAGCTTCAGTAATGAGAATATGTATGGAAAGGTAAAAAGCATTTGATGTTATTTCTTTCTTTGCCTTAGTTTTATTAATATTCATACTTCCAGCCGGCCGACATTCTGATTGTCTGCCCCGTGGATGGAGTATTTTTTTTTTTTATCTTTGCATTCATGGGTGTTGGCTTGTGTGTGTGTGTGTGTGTGTGTGTGTGTGTGTGTGTGTGTGTGTGTGTGTACATGTGTGTGTGTGTATATACTCCTAGTGCTCCCTCCCTAATAAGAGCTTAACCTTATTAATCACATTAGTGTGCAGAGGGTGGCTCTGGCGACACTCACACATGCTAGTGCAGACACACTGACACACACAAAGACATGCGCACGCAGGCAGAGGCATGTCAATCTGTCATTAGTTAATAGCTCATTAGCACAAGGTGATTAATTACTCTGGCAGGGTGTGGGCACGACAAGAATTGGGGGGGCCGAAGGAGGAAGGGAAAAGGACCGTGGAGACAACAAGGCCTCTCGTTCGGGGAAAAGAGAGAAAGTAGGGAGGGGAAGCCAGGAGAAAATGGTAACCTTCTCTCGCTTCTCGCAGAGCAGGTTCACAACTATCGATTCAGGATTCCGAGGCCCATATTGCGAGGGCCATTCATGCATGTGTGTGCACAGACTGCACGAATCGTGCACTCTTGAAGGTGTTTTGCTGGTCTCTGTTTTTTCCTGTGTCTCGCGGGGATCAGCTGTAAAGGTTAACTAGTCTTTTCTTAAGCTTTCAGCCTCATGACAAATGACCATGTTCAACCCATGGGGGCACCTTATAGCACACCTTCTCTCTACATGTATTCCTCTCCTCTCTTCCCTCTCCCTCTCTCTCTCTCTCCCTTCACCTGCTCTCCCTTGGTGTTTCAGCTCCGCGGGCAGGTAGAGGGAGGAGAAACAGGAGGGGTATGTGGATGGGAGCGTGCAGATAAGTGGGGGGAAAAGAACAAAAAAAACCCTCGCTGAGGGAAGAAAATGTTTTGTGAGGCACCAAAAAGTTGAAAAATTGAGAAGAATGAAATAGCATGCTGTGAAGGTAAAAAATTGACTACTTGCAATTTAAACTACTGAGTTTGAGTTTCAGAAACCCAACGTTAAGAGTAAAAATGGAAGAGTGAGATGAATGAAAAGTGGGAAAGATGGAGTAAATCTGCATAAAAGACCCAATAAGGAGTGATCTTACTTCTCTTTCTGTTCCGTGATCCCTGCTCTCCTCCATCTGTGTGACCTTTATGCTCTCATTCTTGTTCCTTTAGCACATTATTCATCTCCTGCTCTCTTTACATCCTTTCCTTACATCCTCTTGCCCTCCGTACACCAGGTTGAATGAACTCTCCAGCGAATCAGGCTGAATGGGAGCTCTTGTGTAGCCAACATATACATCTAACATATATGCTTACACACTTATGCCAGGTATAATGATGCTGAATGGCAGTGATAAATAACCTGCAGGAAAAAAAATTATGGCTTTGCATCAATTTGTATGAGTAGGAACATGTGAATGCAGAGGCAGGATGAAGCATTGTGTGGGTGGGTGTGTTTGTGTGTGTGTGTGTGTGTGTGTGTGTGTGTGTGTGTGTGTGTGTGTGTGTGTGTGTGTGCATGATGGAGTATTACAAGGTGTTGTCAAGAAAGCAATTTGTTTCTGTCTGAGATGGGTTTTTTTATCATGACAAATTGACGTGAACCTCATCTCGAAAAAAAAATGCAGCGTCCCGTCCTGCGCTCCTGCTGATGCTACCTGGGCTGCACTCTCAACTTTAATATGATGAAGTCATAGCTGCAGCCCCCATAGCTACACCCCCCCCTTCCCACCCCCATGAAAGGGAGCTAACTGCCGCCCTTGATCTGTGCGTACAGACGTGCGCGTATACAATAGTGTGTGTGTGTGTTTGTGTGTGTGTGTGTGTGTGTGTGCAACCTGCGTTACGTCCATGACTCGTTGAGGATGATAGATGACATCGGAAAAAGTCACATGAAGGCATAGAAAATGAGCCTGACAGCAGTCCTCCGGAGCGGTGGCTCTTGGTTTGGCTTCTACTGCGCATATCCTCGCCCCAACGACACACCCTCATGACACTATACACACCTGCTCTGTGTCAGCTATAGCTTTGCCTCTGAACAGCAGTCCTGATCTGCAGTTCAACGCCTGTTAGAATGTGTGAGTGTGTGTGCTGTCCCCCTTTCCTTACTTCTATTTTTCTTAAGTTCTTTTTCCCATTTATGACATTTACTCTCCATACATTTGAAAAAATATTCGAGGCAGATGTAATACCATTCCTCTAAGTCATTGAATTATCTCTAAATATGCACTAAATGATGAACAGCCTTGCAGATGCAGCACTGTCTAAATGCATTATATCCTCTAATTGACTTAAGTGATGTGTCAAATGCATACTGAATGTTGATGGATGCATTCAGTAATGCAGCATGGTATTAATTTTTTAATATGTTGATTAGCCAGAGATGACCTCAGCCTGTTCGGGTTGATGACTGACAGTAGGTGCGCCCTCTGCTGGACACTGTGGGGACCTTCACTCACCTGCTTACCTGCCACCTGAGCTGTTGGCCGGAGTCAGATAAAGAAGCGCGTCTTTTTCATTGTAAAAGCCGGTTTGATGTTTGACACTTCCAGTTAATCTTTAACTTTCTGTGAGAGGACAACATTTTGTATCATTTGTGTCAAAATGAGAACTGATTTCCCCTTTTTTGTGTGCGTGGTGGGTGTTTCAGGGGGAGAGTTTTGTCAAAGAGAGACTGTGTCTGTAGCTGCATTGTTTGACATTGTTCTTTTCCTATTTCGGGACATGATGTGAGATCTGACATATTACCAGCTTCATCGCCGCAGTGTCCTCTGCCCTTCCTTTCTCCCTCTGACGCTCCCCACAGCTTCACTGCCTTGTCTTTTAACCTAGAACCCATCTTTCCTCTCTTTCTATGTCTCCTCATCCCCTCTTTCCTTCACACCAATCCCTAGTGTCTCTTATATCTGGTTTTATTCTTCCTCCTCCCTCTTTCCCCTTCGCCCTTGATGTGCATGCTTTGTCACATTCCCATGATTCTGTCACTCTTTCACTCTCCAGCGCTTGTGGGCTCTGTGGCTTTCTCCCGCCCTTGTTGCCACCTCCTCCTCATTCTCCTCCTCTCCCTCTTCCTCTGTCTCACCCCTACCCCGCTTTCTCTCTCCCTCTGGCTCATTCGTTAGCTCCCGCCGTCATCCTTCCTCCCCCTCCATCTTGCTGGTGCGGTGATGCTGGGAGGGAAAAGAGAGAGAGGAGGAGAGAGAGAAGAGGAGGAGGAGGGAGAGAGCGCGAGCGTGTGTGTGCATTGAGTCTGCTCTCAGTCTCAGCTGTGGGCAGATGGAGGATGGAGCCGCAGCCACATCTCTCCTTCTCTTCTGCTCTGCCTGCCACAGGCTGAAAGGCATCCTTTTTTTTCCTACTCAGTGTCTCCTCATCCATTCGCTCCCCTCTGCCCCAACAAGCCTCGATCTGTGACGGATTGAGCAAAAAAGACGACTGAGGACTAGAAACAGGAGGGGAGACAATAAGACCTGCAGTCTCCTGGGAAAAAAAGGGGAGAAAGGAGTGCATCTTTTCTTCCCTTTGGTGTTTTTGTATGTGGCGTTTGTCTCTGCAGTGCCACAGCTACACTTGTGCAAGTGTGTCGATCCACGCTGCGTGAGCGCGTGTGTGTGTGTGTGTCTCTCGGGCTCCTGCTCTAGCTCTCTCTCCCTCCCTCTCTCTCTCCTCCTGCGCGGTGCTCCGGCACTCAGCGAGCGGATTGTTCTTCACAGCAGACAGACGGAGAGAGGAGAAGAGCGGAAAAACAAGAGTGAAGGGGAGCAACAGTGAGGGAAGAGAAGGCAGGCAGCAAGGACTTTGTGGAAAGACAGGTGAAAGCAAGTTGCAAAAAAAAAGATTGAGAATCAAGAAAGGAGGACTCTTAAGGGAGCGACGAGGAGTGGAGTGTGGAGGAGAGGAGATAAGGGTAGAGGGTTAATCAGAAAGAGAGACAAGTACGGAGCGATGCATCACTCAGGCAACACCGGACGAGCCAAGACCCTCTCTCATGAGACAGGTAAGACCCTCGGATACTTCTTTGTCCCTCCAGCAGACAGATGCTATTGTGCCACGCTCTCTCCGGAGAACAGTGTGAGGAACAATGGAGCATCGCTGTAACTTTACTGGAGCCAGTCCCTGTGTTTCTTCCTCTGTAGACAGACGCACAGAAAACCATTCCTGAATTAATTCTCATTCTTCCAGCCCATGCACCAAGGCATCTTGGATTGTAATGCTTGGCTCTTATCTAGGTTAGATGCACATATGGAGTTTGTGTGTGTGTGTGTGTGTGTGTGTGTGTGTGTGTGTGTGTGTGCACGTCGGAGGCGGCGGCACTGGTGATCAAACGGCATACATAGGAACAGAACTTGTCTTTGATGTGCGCTTGAAGTTATGATTGGCATCCGTGACTGCCAGTATGTACTGCTGCTATGAGATTTTACTCACACGTGTGTGTGTGTGTGCATCCATGTGTGTGTGCATCCATGTGTGTTTATTGGTCATTGATTTAAAGTCTGTGCATATATAAGTGCCCGCTTGCGTGTGTCGGCCCCAAGCTTTCTTGCGAGCACGTTCCAGTTGATGGTAATTAGAGTGATTGACAGGTAGCTGATGGCTGGAAACAGACGGGACATGGGTCGGCCCTGTTAAATTCAATCCATAATTCATGCATGTATGTCCCCCCCCAATGTTTACGATGCTGATGAGTTGATAGAAAATTGGGGTGTGATGTGGATTCAATTCAAATCAAAAAGTCTCTGATTTGTTTCTGTGTGTTGATGTGCAGGTGATTGGAGAACAGAAGGGGAAGAGTTGTTAGACAGAACAGTTTGACCTTAGGGGAGAGGTGAAGAGCTTCTACAATGCATCTCTGCGTCTCTGTCTATGTGTGTGTTTTTGCCTGCGTGTGTGTCATATAATAGTTGTTTGATTGCTTTGTGGGTGTGAAGGGATTGCTAGCACTCGTCAAGCTAATCAAACAGTTCCCACAGACAATCACAACATGGCACACACCCCTCTCAGCAGCTCCGACACATCTGCCTCCTTTCTGAACAAACACTCAGAATTTACCAGCTAGATAGGCATCTTCTTTTTTTTTCTTTCTAAAATATAAAGGCAACATTGTCTGAGGCCTTTCACAAGCTCTCACACTTACAAACTCTCTGAACCGCCCACATACAAACACACAAGCACAAGACACCTACCGACACATACGCACACACACATCTGTTACACGGATCCGGCCCAGCGGTGGATAAATGTGCCTTTCTGATTGCTGCCACAGACAGGACGTGATTGGCATGGCAGACCAGGGAATTAGCCATGGTTTCCATGGTGACTAATTAGCAGGGTCCTGACTGGTGGGCTTATGAAGACAGATGACAGATCGGTGGTTCACTTCCTGCTTTACGGAGCGGGTGGTCTCATTGGCTACAGGGACCCCCTGCCATCTGAGACAGACAGACCCTCTGCAGGCCACCTCTCACGTGTTCATCTGTCACCAAACATGCAAATATGAAGTTAAATAAATGCTATCATGAGCAAGCACGCACTTTTGAATCTGAGGATTCATTTTCATGCTGTGCTTTGAGACGTTGTGGTGTCTTTTGAGAAATGTGCAGAGAAGTATCGTTGCTGCTATTTGAAATTTTTTTGGCTAAAACAGAGTGATAGTTTGATAGAAATTTTGTATTTTCACAATGCAGCCTCTGCTGCTTCACACAGTAAACACCACATGTGCTCCGCTGTGGGCTAAAACCACACCAGACACATGCATATTTAGAGACTCATTCAGAAGACACCCTTTTTAAGTGACAAAATAAACAAGTCAGACACAAACGCACTCACACAGACAAGCACACACACACACACACACACACACACACACACACACACACACACTGATTATCTAGCTATAGGGCATGTGAGAGAGAAATAGGTGTGATTGGGTCCATCTGTGGCATCAAAGAGAGAGGGAGAGAGAGAGAGAGACAGAGAGCGCTCCATCTGTGGACACCTGCCCTTCCTCCGGGCTACCGTCCCTTTTTCTCTCAATTGCCAACAAGATATGTGGTAGCACAGGTGCTCATGTGCCTCTCTGTGGTTTTGGAAACGTCTGAATCTTATTGTGAAGATTTCACAGAGAACTCAGCTAAATTAGGGCAAAAATAAAATTCACTGAATGATAATTTGATTTTAAATGGGGCTTGTCTCTCATCTCCCATTTGATTCAAACTGCAGGCCGAGTTCACTGTCCCTTTTAAGGTCATTTTTGTTCTCTTTGATTTGCCACAGCAGGAACAGTTATTAAAAACATTAACGATGGCTGCATTCTACCAAGGTGTTCCAGATTGAGTTAATGTGCAGGTTTGTTTACTGGTGTGGCTTACTGGGACATTGCTAATGTTATTAGCGACACCTGGGCTTCTCCGGGAGCAGCTAATGAAAATGCATGGCATGAAAAGGTCAATTATAGCTTGTGTTCTATGCTCAATAAAAGAATTAGGCTCAAGGATAAAAGTATTATTTTTCCTCTTCCTCTTTACTTTATTTTTAACTCACAACCAATAGCACACTTCTACTACCAGGTGGTACTTGCTGAAGTATGAATAATTGATGCTCAGACACAGAAATCCAGTTTTTGGACACCTCAAAAAAAGTGACAGATTTTTATTTATTTTTTTATAACAGGTAGGAAAGAGTGACTCTTCCCTTCCAATTCATTCAGCTATCTCTCCAGCCTTTCTTTCCATTTATCTATCTCTCTCTCTCTCTCAGTCAGGCACCAGCTCCACCTAATGGCCTATGCAGGTACTGAGGCACACAAACACACACACACACACACACACACACACTCACACACAGTGACACAGGCTCCTAGGAGCCCACACATTCTTTGATTAAAATGACTCGACACAAAAACTCGCGAGGTTGTTAGAAAACCGCTGAGATAATGGTTGTGATTTATTTTTTTTCTTCTTCGGGGGGAAGGGGGGGGGGTCAGACACAATGTATGTGAGCAGAACATTTCCACGCGTGGAGCGGGATAGGGGGGGGGTATGAGTACACAAAAGGAGAGGTGATTGGAGGAGGCGCAGAGTGGGAAAGAGGAAGAATAGCGAAGCGATTGAAGAAGACGTGCGTGTCACGGCTAAACAAATAAGCATGTGTGGGAACAGATGGTAATAAAGTTCTCTGTTACAAGACTAGTGGCTCGAACGCACACACAGACATGCACACAGACACTCAGACCCACACATGCACAGCTTGATTATGCACAGTATCAGGCCGTGAGTCATTAAGACTTTGCTTCAGTGAAGCTGACTCGAAAGTGAGCAACGACAGTCATGTACAAAGGCCGGTCACTAGCAGTCATCTTTCTCTCTCCCTTCACTCTCTTTACTCCATCCATCTGTCTCTGTCTGCTTCGCGCTCTCTCTCCCCTCTTTGTTTCCACCTATTTTGGCTTCTTTACTGACTCCTCTGTTCTCTCCACCCACTGCTTTCCTCCCTCTTCCACCATCATCTTCTTTCTTTGTCGTACTTTCTCCGTTCCTCTCCCTGTGTTTTCCTCCTGCTTTAGGAAAATGAGTTTTTCGCTGCTTTCAGTTTTCCATCCAGTGTTCTTCAAGCCAAAATGTGATTGTGTGTGTGTGTGTGTGTGTGTGTGTGTGTGTGTATTGATGTGTGAGGGTGATGTGTCCTCAATCACAGTGAAAGCATTTGTTTCCCTCCACCAGTGAGGATACATTATGTATTTCACTCCTTTTCCTCGCATTGAGGTTTTTTTTTGTTTTTTTTTTCTCCCGCCATCACACGTTTTGTCCTCCCCACTCAAGGTCAGTAGGAAGATTGCTTTCAGCCCCCTGTGTCCTCGCAGACGCACCATGCTTTATTGTGTGTACGGCCGTCAGCGCCTGTGCGTTTGTGTATAATGTGTGCGCTTTGATGGCTTTGTGTGCATGTTTGAAATCCTGTGGAAAAGGGGAAGGAACGGGGGAAGCGGGGTTGGTTTTTTTGTATCGTTCAATCTGTCCTGTTTCTCATCAGGTAAGCACTTGTGTGTGGCTGCATTTGTGTTGAGTGTCACACTGATGGAAAAGCAGTCAGCCAGCAGTCAATCTGGGTTTTTTCGAGGTCTGTTTGGAAGAAAGGGAAATGGGGAAAGAAAAGGAAATCGTTAAGATTAACACGTCTGATATTAAAACGAAAGGATGTCAGACTGTTTTTTTTTTTTTTTCTATTGAACCGCCTTTAAAAGTAAAATGTTTCAAAAGGGTTCCCTTCGTAAATTTTAGAAATGCATTTTCCTATGTAAATAATTGATGCAGCCATTGATTTTTTTTGGAGTGGGTGTTGTGTGTGTGTGTGTGTGTCTATAGTTTTTGTATGACGGTTGGAGGTATTAATTTTCACAGTGGTGATTTGGGTGAGTAAAGGGCTGGCAAGCTAACTGGTGGTCTCAGCATGCTTTTGAGTGTTTCTGTGCGTGTTTGTGTGTGTGTGTGAGAGAGAGAGAGAGTGTGTGTGTGTGTGTGTGTGTGTGTGTGTGATCAGCGAGTTGGCTGGTTTTATGCTTCACTAAGTTGGCTGCTCATCCATGTGCACCATCTGCATGTGGCGCTGCCATGTGTGTCACCTATACCCCAACACATCCCACTCCTCTAGTCTCTCAGAGCATCCCTCCATCCACACCTGATGCAGCCGAGTCATTCTCCTTTCATTTCCTTCTCTTTTTTTTTTCTGCTCACATTTAAGGAGCTAATTTATAAAAAAGAGAGTGAAAACAAAAGCTGACATCCCAGTTAATTTAAATCTTTTCACTTAGTTCGCGCCACATATTAATAAAGAGAAAGAAAAGTATTCATCATCTTCATTCACCTTTTAATTTTCCTCTAAGCGAGAATGCGTCGTTCCCTCAATCAGAGCAGCTGTGTAGGATGCACTGTTATCCCATTTGTTAGCCATGCAACGCTAACCCTCTAAGTGATCGATCCATGCCAGAGCTAACTATGTGACAGATGAAAGTGTCACAATTACAGTCATGTTGAAGTGACAAATTGATCCCGGCGTTTCTGCAGAAAAGGAGGTTTTTGTCTTCGAGTTGCCATCGTTCATCCAAACAGCCTCATTATACCTTCTGGGGAGGCAGCGACAGCAGTGACTCATTGACTCATCACGGGGATGTTTGTAAACTCAAAAACCCGAATAAAAATGTTCCTCTTCTCTTCTTCTTCATCTTATCTAGCATCCTCCCATTTCTCTGCTGCCACCTCGCCTCCTTCACAGCACCTCCCTTCATCTTTAATATCCTTCCTCACCAAAACACCGACTCTGGCTTTCTGAACTCTTCACCTCTTCCTTTGTTCTCTCCCCCTGCATCTCAGCCTCTCTTCACTCCGCTCAGGTCTGTGTTATTAACATAAAAAAAGAAGAGACTACCTTTTACCTCTGGAGCCCAGACTGTGAGTCAATCCGCCCCGTCAGAGCCGTGCTGCCTCCCTGGCTGTCACGTTGCGGCAGATGTGAAACCAATTTTAAGGGATGGGGTGAGGACAATGGTTCATGCGTGAGAGAGGTGCTGTTTCAAAAAGAGATACCTCTGCGGAAGGGTTTAAGCTAGTTCACTGTGCAGCTTCTGGAAAGAAAATAGGTCAAATATCCAATTGTTTCACAAGCGCAGACAGGATGGATTTGGCAACTTTTGTGGATTGTGCAGATGTGGGGAAAGTACACACTATCTTTACTCAGGTAGAAGTACAGATACTTTTGTTGTGGGCTAAAAGCAGAAATGCTGATTCAACTTCTTCATTGAAGTAAAAGGGCAAAAGTACAAAATCTGAATAAACTTGAAGTATAAAAATAAAATCTGAAAGACAATTCTATCGTCTGATTCTGTGCAAGGGCAACTGAACCTTTAGATATATTTGGGCGACAGGTAAACTTCAGTCACTTTTAAATCATATGAAAACAAAAGAACGATATAATGGAAAGAAGGAACATGATTTGAGCTCCAATGTGCAAGTACGTTGATGTCTGATCTATTTAGATCTAGAAATTTGCCTTGATATCGGTAAGGTGGAATCATTGAATGGAAAACAAAAAGTGCTCAGTGTCATAAAAGACAAAGGATAGAGTCTGCTTTGAGAATGTAAGGAAAGAACAGATATTTGTTTTAGAAGTGGGAGGTGAAAAGTAACAAGTTCACTGAAAAAAAAAGAAAAAGAACTTTTCTTGGGGCTTGAATTCATTCTCAGCTGTGGTGTTCATTTTTTAAGAGAGATATCATCGATTACACGTGTCCTTTAAATCACAGCAAGGACTTCCTGTCTGCCGTCCTGAAGACAGTAATGTCTCATAGAGTTAGTTTTATTACTCTCAAATTACTTTGATGAACAAACTGAAACGACTTTTTTAAAGGAAAAAAAAAAGTACATTAGCCGTCCATCAGTTTTGCGAGCTGGATGACACATTCGACTCAAACGTTTTGTCCCCCTTTCCCTCAATTAACTCCACGTAATGTGCTCACTTCCACGAGGAGATGATTAAATGGAGAGAAATCACAGCTTCCTTTTTTTCCATCTTCATTTCGCTATTTATCCGTAGCGTCAGGCCTATTTACAGCTCGGGAGGATTTACTCACGACAGTACAGAGACACTTTGAACTGCAGAGGCTGAAAGGACTTGTAAAGGTCACTGCCGTGATACTCGAGTCACTGTATGACTTTGTGAGTCAGTACGTAAGCTGTAGTTGCATAACCTTATTTTCCTGTACATAATAAGCCTTAATGCCTTAATGACTTCTTCACATAACCCCCCCCCCACACACACACACACACACACACACACACACAAGCACACAAACATACCCACTCTACCTTACCAGACAGCGGCTCCAGCACTTAACAGAAGGTGTGTTTCTAGGGGATGGGGCGCTGTGACCTTGCCGTAAGGATGATGACAAAGTGAAACCGAGTGTCTTTGCATGTGTGTTAGTTTTTGTGTACGTGTGTGTGTGTATACTAATGACCAGTGCTTAAGGGGGAGATGAGGGGAGATGGGCCGTTCAGCAGGGCAGAGGGGGCAGTGAAATGATTCCATCGATCATTCTTGATCACCTAAACAATGTCACACAGCACATCCATCTCTCTGTCTGCAACCCCCCCCAACCCCCCCTTCCCATTGACACACATTGTGACGCTCACCTCTGTCTCTCTAACCTTTCTCGTGTGTGTATTTGTACACGTACACTTCGAGACTGATGCTGCAGTGATGGCACTGGCCAAATGCCAGCTCTTGCACAGTTCCATTAGCATTGCGAAGGCTGGCCGTAGATTGCTATTGATTGGCTATGGCCTCTATTCATAGGCTATTCACCCAGCACCACACACACACACACACACACACACACACACGCATAGTAGAATAGGTTGAGAGACTGTGAAACCAGACACACTCAAGGGAGAAATTAAAAGGATTTTGTCTGATCCATTTGACTTCTAATGTGACTGACATCTGCTGAAATATTCTATCATTTCAATTGTGAAGATTTTTACTGTGATATGAGGATGTCCTAAAATGACTCACTGAGAACGTACTGTAAAAGAAGGAGAAGAGGAAAACAGTGTTTTGACGTAGGATTGGCTGGCCCTCTTTGTCCACTTACTGGCTTTGACAGGGACTTGAAGACGCCAAGCTTGTCGATTCTGAGCTTTTGGATTTTAAACAAATCAATGGCAAGTGACTGGACCCCTGAGCCACTTCTTAATGAGAAGCAGAGCTCGGAGATCTCTGCCCTCCCTCCATCTCCTCTCCTCCCTCTGTCTGTTTCTCGCCCGCTGCTCTGTTTCAGTCTCCGTCTCCGACGCTGTTTTTTTATTTTCCACCGCTCTCATTTCTCTCACCCTTTGCCCTTCGCCCACTGGAGAACACGCACATATGCAAACACACCTTACACCTCCAACTCCTTCCCATATGCCTCTGGTTTTATATTCTTTTCAAGATATTCTTAGACAGCGTGATGTCAGATCCTTTAGTGACAGCCCATTATGTGCAGATGCTCCGCATGTTCAATCCTGTGTCACAGCAGGGACATTGCTTCCATATACGCTTTGACAG
This sequence comes from Symphodus melops, assembly GCF_947650265.1. Taxonomy (NCBI): domain Eukaryota; kingdom Metazoa; phylum Chordata; class Actinopteri; order Labriformes; family Labridae; genus Symphodus; species Symphodus melops. Next base: position 19,233,576 of record NC_136699.1, read on the forward strand.
TATGATTTCACTATTAAGAAAACAATTACAAGTGTAATAAGGTTTAATTAAACATGTCACTTAATAATGCACATTTACTCTTCACAGAAATATGTCCTGCACGTGTGTAACGCCTCCAACACCTGTATCTATTGTTTAGCATTATGCATGTGTGTGCATGTAGGAATAGGTATGCATGTTGTGTGTGTGTGTGTGTGTGTGTGTGTGTGTGTGTGTGTGTGTGTGTGTGTGTGTGTGTGTGTGTGTGTGTGTGTGTGTGTGTGTGTGTGTGTGTGTGTGTGTGTGTGTGTGTGTGTGTGTGTGTGTGTGTGTGTGTGTGTGTGTGTAGGCGTGTGTTTTTGTGTGTGTGAACACGATGAGGGGATTAAGGATGTAATGCAGGATTATCCAGCAGGTAGACTTCCTACTTTTTCTGCACATAAGGTGGCTAAGAAAAGAAGAATGGAGGGAGAAAGAGAGAGAGAGAGAGAGAGAGGGAGAGGGAGAGAGAGAGAGAAAAGTAAGAGGGAGTAAAGGAGGAAAGAGTTAAAGGACGAAGAGAAGGAGGGGGAGAGGGACATTTAACACGCTGCGTCACCGTTTTTAAAAGGGAAGATTTCACATGCAGTAATCATTTTAAAAGAATTAAAAGCGTCGAATTAAAGGCAAATGTTTGCATAAGAAAGATCCGGAAAAGGTATTTAAAGAGCTCATTCTCGAGAATCACCTTAAAAAAGGAAATTTAATAAATGAACACATGTATAGAAATGAACAGCCTAGATCTGTCCACAAGATAAGTACATGAAGATACAATTATCTTTGTTCTTACATGAGGAAGAGCAAACAAACCGTCTCAGGATGATTTAAGAGCTGTAGCAGTTTCATATTGTACAACAGTCAGCCATGTATCTTGGGGCTGAGCCATTTAATGATTTATAGACAAGTCGTAATATTTTTTTTTGTACTCTGTTACACACTGGAAGCTGATGCAATGTCTTCAGACTTGAAGTGTGTGAAACATGGAAAAAGTGATATAAATATATAATTGCACCTGGAAAGATATGGCAAAAAAAAATGTCTGACGGGAGAAAGAAGGAGAGGCAGGAGTTGCTGAGGTGTTGATGGTGTGTGTGTGTGTGTGTGTGTGGGGGGGGGGGGGGGGGCTTTGATGGTTTTGCACTTTCCAAGCGAAGCACAAAATATTGAATTTTCAGACCAAGAAATGAGAGCAACTCATTCCCCCACCTTTTTCTAATTGTGTATTTATGTCGGCAAATTAGTTTGTGCTCTTTCCGTCAGCCTGTTTAACATTGTTAACTGCACACATCACTGTTTCCCTATAACAACACATATTCCAACATAATGAGACTTGAGTCATTGCCATTGCAGCGTTCAACGTGTTTTTTTTCATTTAGTGCTGCTTTAAGATCTCGGCTGCCTTTTGCTCACCAACAATTGCCAAGTGTTAAATAAAACATACTGTAAGATGTGAAAGCAATGTAAGTGAAGGAACCTGTGTTTAAAGCCCACATGAGGAGACAGAGGCGATCTCACACACACACACACACACACACACACACACACACACTCACATTTACAGCACCGTCCAGGGGGGTATAGGCTCTATCTGTAGCATTTTGTAATTGTTTTGGGCTAATCCTGGTTTTAATATGTCTCTCACAGCAGGGGGGCCTCCACGCTTAATAGACACTACGGATTTGTTTAATTACGTCTGTCTGTTCGTGGGTGTGTGTGTGTGTGTGTGTGTGAGTGTGTGTGAGTGAGTGTCATGTGTGTTTAGAAAAGTAGGAGAGGGTGTTTGAGTATTCGTGCGCTACTTTGATGGCAGTTTGTTTTGGACTCTGTGCCTATGTAACGCTGTGAATGAAAAAACAACTATAAGAGTAGTTAATAGGACATGGAGCCATAAAGAACATACACACACACACACACACACACACACACATATGCATTGAGTGAACCCTTGGCAGTACTTCTCCAGTCTGTTTGAAGTAGTGTCTCAAAGGAGAATATAGGACTGTGGCTGTGTTTCACCCACTCAAACACACACACACACACACACACGCACACACACACACATAGGTTCACATGGAAAGAGGGACTGCAGATAGAAAAGGGAAAAGACCGACAGTGGAGTCAGTAGGAGGAGTGATTCTCCTCAAACACACTCCAGATCGTCTCAAACGCTATCTCTGGTTCTCTCCCCGTGCAGACACGGAGAACAGGCTCAGCTTGTTTACAGCCACACTTCCTTTCTCCTTTTCCCCCTGTGCTCATCCGTTCATATCTCCCTCTATCACACTCTCTCCGACCGGGTGAGATTGAAACGGTACGCTGGGGACACGGCAGGGATATTACCCAGTCAGCATCGGCATCAGCGAGGGAGCTCTGCGCTTCCTTTTGTCGTGGTCTCAATTAGAATAGACGACACCGATGGAAGCTAAACACAGACACCAAAGCCTTCTGATAAAGGCCCCAGACTTGTCCAAAATATTTTTTGTTAAACATCTAAGTCTCATGCGCCTGTTTTGTTCGCTGCCTGACCTTAAAACCAGGCAGCACTAATCTAAAGCACCACTTGCCAATTTTCAGCTCATCTTTGGGAACAAACAGACAAATCAGGTGATGGATAAATACAAACAGGAAATTTAAACAGAGTGACAGGTGAGGAAAAGGTATCAAAGGTGTTTTTTTCTTTTTCTTCAAACATGCTCATTTTGATGTGTCTGTTTTTCTGGCCTCTGCAAGCACTAAGCCTACAAATGTTTTCTTAAAACAATAGACACACACACACACGCATACAAAAAAATCACACTTGCACAAAAACAATCCCACTTAAAGACAGTGCTGCCAATCTGCAAAGCTATTATGCTATTTTGTCTCTGCATCTGCTGCGCGTTTCTCTCTTATTTTCCATACAATCCCCTCTCAAACCTGTAATTTTCCAGCGACTCATGTATCAGTGAAGGTATGCAGATGAGGTCCATCCATGCATGTCTGTTATTTTCTGTCATCTTTCTTTCATCATTTTTCAGACTTTTCCCCCAGTGCCCCCTGTAGTAGCAACAGAAGCAGTTAATGGAGAAGGAATGTACCTGAAAACATGCACAGGTGGAGATGCAGCGAGAGGGTGAGGGACAAAGACACATCGGCGTAAAAGAGAGGGAGCGAGTCATGCACAAGTAGAGGAATGGAAACGGGAGAGGAGGCGCGGCGTAGCACAGGGGAGCAGAGAGGAGAGTAAAAAGCTCTCAGCCATGTTGCCAGCATTACACCCTTGTTCCATGTGCTTATCGGCTGCTTGTGCTCCAAGTTGTAAAGTAGTTCACAACTTCACCGAGACACCAACTCAGTGTGCTCGGTTCATTCCAAAAATACATGTGTACGAGGATCTCTGTGGATATGAAGAGTCTGGATTTTTTTTTCATAAGGTATCAAATATTTTCTAATCGTTTGACCAAATCCCAAATATTCTCAATATTTGCGATAATTTTGTGACATGTGTTTTTTTTTGTCGTTTTGTTATGTATTGATTGGAGGTGGCACATTTTACATTTGGAGAAGATTTACTGTAGAATTCATTACATATTTAACTCAAAACAAAAATGTAAAAAAAAAATACATAGCATCATAATAAGTAAGAATTCATATTTCTGCTCTTATACTAATGGATGTTGACACAGACCAAACGGACAATACAAGAAAAGGAGTTGTGTTTGAAATTCAAATATAATAAATAAGAAGCAAGGGAACATGTTAAATTTGTCTTGCTGGAATTCTTTACCCACAAACATTATTGATAACTTAAAATTGTTGTCAGTTGAGTTTTTATTGGATCAACTATTAATTTAACCCCAAATGTTCTTTTGGTGCTTTTAAATCCATATTACAGTTTTAGTCCTTCTATACATGTACCTAAATAATCAGTCTGATAACATGCAGCCAAATTTCCGTTTCTAAGGTTTTCAAATCCTTCAGCGTCTTTCCTCGCTGTCCTTGCTTGGTTTTGTTTCCCTCCATCTCCTGCCCTTCACCCTCTCTCCTCTCACTCTCCTACATCCTCTCGCTCTTCCCTCCAGTTCTAGAGGCAATTTTTTTCATCTCCACTTAGCTTTTAGTGCTCTTCTGTGCCCCACTCAAGGGGAATCCACCTCTTTCCAGACACAGCCTTATTTTAGCAACACAAGCTGATCCTTGGAGAGCACTGTCAGACCTCATACGCTGCACCGTCTGCTCCTCTGTGCATGGATGTGTGTGTGTGTGCCTGCATGTACATGTAGATGCACATTTTAGACTGTGACAAGACTGACAGGACATGTAATGTCATCAACAAAACATTCCCACAAGATGTTTGTAATTTCTTCTTTTCTCAGTCTTTCTATTTCAGAGTGGTCACAGCTACAAGTGAATTATTAATGAGACGGGGAATTGTCGCTCTACCTCAGATCTCACACAGCTTCTTATATGTAAGAGGTTTGAAAAGAGCAAGAAATGTCTCTGAAAGAAGGCGAAGATGAATTACCAAACATTTTCATATTCCTCTTACATCCAGAGGCCGATTAAGGAATCGTTGACTTTTGGACGTTGCCACCCTTGTTTTGTTTGTGCTGTAGGTTTTGGCTCTTATTTCCATTTTCTTCTTTTTTTTTTTTTTTTTCCTTCACTTCTCCCTCCCTCCTCCGGCAAAATAATAAATAAAATAAGCCATGCTTCTTCTTCCATTCATCCTCCCTCTCTCCCTCGCTCCACTTTCACTCCTCACATCAGCAGGTAAAGCAGCGTTTGTGCTCGCGGTGCAATGGTGCAACCGAAACGAGCAGGAAAAGACTGAACGTCTTCAGAAGCGTCACTGCGGGCCAAATGCCTTATTATGTCAGATTTACAAATTCCCCCACTCCAGAGTCAGAGGGAAAAGTGACCTACATAACTATAGACCAGAAAGAAAAAAAAAATATACACCATTGGCCCCATTCTCCTCTCCTCTTCTCTCTCGCTGTATGTCAGCCGCTCGAGCTGCTCTCTTTCTCTCTCTCATTTCGTCACCCCTCGTTTATCTCTATCCTTCCCCGACAGCGGCATGGTGAGTTATCACCCCCCTCATTCAGATGAGAGGAGCTGTGTATGATGGTCTGTTTTTTTTCCTGTGTGTGTGTGTGTGTGTGTGTGTGTGTGTGTGTGTGTGTGTGTGTAAATGGTCGGCCGTGGTGCTAAAATGGTATGGTCGGCTGAGGGGGGCGGCTAGGTGATTCAACCAGCCTGCTACTAGGTAAACACCATCTGTTCACACAAAATCTGCCCCCTTCGACTCTATGACTCGAATAGAGTGATCCTATTGCACCTCGCCTCACACACTTTTACGATGCCAGGTTCACACCACAGTGTGTGTGTGTGTGTGTGTGTGTGTGTGTGCATGTGTGTGTCTTTGGGTGTAGGTGACGATAATAGATTATCACAGAATTGTTTGCTGCATTTTGCATTTTGCATTTTTTTACGTGTTGCTCTTTTTAATTGTACCCAAACAAACAAACAAAAACAACAACAACACACGAGTAACATATTTTTCTCCACCTGACTTTCCCCTCAACCTCTGGTCCCGTCTTATCTCCCTGTATCTGTGCTGTCAGTCCACTCCGTCCATCTTCTCTCACTTTTCTCGAACTCGCCCTCAGCCTGCGGTAGATTTGTGTCAAATCAATCAATTCAGGTTTCCTGGGCAGACCAGTGGCGTGGCAAGGAATTGACCTTTCATATCAGTGCAATGTGTGTGTGTGTGTGAGAGTATGATGGTGTGTATTTGTACACCAAGCAGAGGGATGCAGTTAGAGCTAAGTCGCAATCTGCCTGCGAGCTGACGGTGCCATCGCAGGCGGCGGTGCCCCAAGCCAGCCACTAAGGACTCTGCACACTGACACACACAGATGCCCACGCAAACACACACAGCTCTCCACCCTCGGCTACAGCAGTTATGACAAGTACACGGACTGTGGACACAGCATTAGCGAGACTCTGTGTCTTTTTATAGCTTTTATGCAAATCAGCGTGCAGTTGCGGGCTCTACGTTTTTTGCCCGACTGGGTATTGAGTGTATTGAGTGAGTGAGTTAGCCTGGGTTAAGTGGCTGTGCTTTAGGGCACAACAGTACTGCTGCGATCACTGGCTGCAGCTTACGAACGAGCCCGGAAAAACAAGAAGGGCTCAGGAAAACACACTCACAGACATGCACGCACACACTCGCAGTAGCGCGGGTGCAGCCTTGGATGTGTGTGGGGAAGAGCAGTTTGATTTTCTGTCATCCCTGTGTGTGTGTGTGTGTTTTTTTGTTGTTTTTTTTTTTGCTAGATTGTCAATTTGTATTTCTCTCATTTCCACCTCTTTTATCCCACACTCTGGGTTATAGATTTCCACCCTTCACACACACATCCATGCAGAGTGCCAGATGTGGGCTGACACTCCCCATCTATCCTGAAGGTAGGGGGTTTAATAGAGATTTATAATGATTATCGAGAGACTGAGGAAGAATGTATGGATCGCTGGTTGAAAATCTACTCGTATGGATAGACGCAGCGAGAGGAAGATGGCAGATTTTGAAAAAAGAGTTCATTGAAGGATCTGTTGGGGATGTATTAACAGATTGCTATAAATGCACAGATCCTTTGTGTGTGTGTGTGTGTGTGTGTGTGTGTGTGTGTGTGTGTGTGTGTGTGTGTGTGTGCTGGAGGCGAGGTCACATAAACAAAGCCCAAATATCTGAGGAGCCAGAGCTGCTGGGACTGTAACCGGGGGCAAAGTCCTGAAAAGCAATCCACTGTGTGTGTGTGCGTGTGTGCGTGTATGTGTGTGTGCGCGTGTGTGTGTCTAGATGCTTCTACCCACTACTTGCTCCGTGTAGCCTCCATAATTTCATGATAATTCACTGTGATTCTTCCTCTCCCGGACCCGACGGACTCTCCTGAGAATTTTCCGTGGAGAATTTCTTGGCCGACTCGAGTCTTCCACTCCTCCGCCGTAGTCTGTCTGTCCTCATCCCGCTGTTCCGCGCTAAAACAGCTCATAATTATTGTCTTAGCATCCTTCATGTATAATTTATCAGCCATTTAAAAGCGGAGGTGCATGCAATTAAATCTAGAGGGAGCTTCTGTCTTTCCAAATATCCCCGTCCTCGCTCCCTTTCACAAATCCTCCCCCTTCTCTCCCTCTCTCACACACTCTGCTCTCACGCGCAGAAGCTGTTAGTCACTTCTTTTTACTCTTCATGGTGTTTTTTTTTTTTCTTTTACGCCGCATCCTGCTTCTTTCTGTCTCCTTCACTCATTTTTCGAGTCCATTCTCTCTTCGCTCTTCTTCTCCCTCTCTTTAATATCTAAATATGTGTCTGAAATTGGATAAATCATGCAGAGGTGTTCTTCTTCTCCCTCTTCAGTTTCTTTTCATCCTTCAATCTTTTTGCTCCCTTATTTTCCACCCTCCCAGAGAGAAAGGAGAGGAGAGGAGAGGCGCAGAGTAATTGGATTCCCCCTAATAGCGAGGGTAATGTTGACAGTACATAAATCCTGCCACTGAAATAGCGCCTCGTTTATCTTCTGATTTTGCCTCATTGTTTTTCGGCGCCTGTTTCCCACCCTCACC
>NC_136699.1:19841401-20088901 GCF_947650265.1 Symphodus melops
CCCCGCATCATCCTTGTGAAGTCTGTATGTGTAGACGTACCCGTTGCCCCTGCACACACACACACACACACACACACACACACACAGACACACACACACACACACACACACACACACAAGCACATTTGACCCTGAGTTCATCTTTCAGTTTAATGAAATGAGTATTTGCCTTTGTCGTCGCCATTATTGCTCCTCTGGGACTCACATTTCACACTAAATAATAGGCCACCCCATTTTTTAGGTTTCAGTTAACTGGCTTGTTTATGCCTTTGTGCTTTTATTTTCTTAAATGTGGTGAGATCAATAATCTCTGTAATAGCAGAAAATAAGGTTATGTGTTGATGTGATTATAGAGGTCTCTGTAATGGCCCTAAGAGGCAGGAGGAGGCGAGAGATAAATTGCCCAATGTGTGTTTGTACTTACAGCACGCACAGGCAGTAGACGCCTGGCACAGAGTCACTGTTACGGACTAGGTAGCACCCATCCCGCCCGTCCTGGGCCAGCCGACGCTCCCCTTCTTCTTTACCGATGGGTCCGTGATAGATGTTCAGTTTTTCCATCACAGTTTCTCTCCAGATCTTCTTTTTGTTCTTCTCCCGAGTGCCAGCTGCTCTTTTCACACTCACTCTTTCTCTACCTTGACTTCAACTTTTTACTGCAGGCAGCCTTTTGGTCTTCACTGTGTCTGCTCTACACTGGGAACACGGGTGAGGTAGCTGTCCTGCCTCCTCTGATGTACACCTCTCACTGTGTCAAAAGTTTGTCAGGCAGTCTGAGCTTTGGCAGGCTAGTGTTCTGATTTTCCACTTCCTCACCCAGACTGATAGCTGCTCTTTCTCAACACTAACCTTTATGGCTTGCCGCTCAGTCTTCCTCTTTCTCTATAAGACACACACATGTGCAAAAACACACATACACACTCAAAATGTGGGTTTGTGTATCTCTCAGGAAATGATTGTATTTTTCGACAGGAAATAACTTCAAAGATTCTAACTGAATATTTCCACAACAATAGAGAGCACAAGAGAGGAATAAAAAAAAAGAAGCAATATTGCTGTTTTCACAGAGGAAAACATATATTGAACTTCTGTGAAGACTTTTACTGTTTCCACTTAAATTATCTGGAGGCCTTACTTTGTTTTCTTCTTCTTCTAATAGAAGTTTGCTTACGCCGTTTCCACCACAGTTTCCATGAAGCGCCGTACCAGGTTTGTTTTGCAACAAATCTGCAGTGGAATATATTCAGATTATTTACCCACAGTAAATAAGTACATGTATGTGAAACACCCCATGTTAACACCTCCATGCAAATCCTGCTTCAGAGTAGATACAGGAGATGTAGCTGCCAAAAAAGGAAGAAAAAAAAATACAGTCGTGTTTGTGCTGAATTATGTCACCTTTGAGTGATGTATGACATCACGAGACACTTCATACAGATGCACTGATGTGTGAGCACCATCTTACACTAGAGCTTTTGAATGTATTGCTGGTTTAGATTTAGAAAACATTTCTTTTATTTGCTCTTTGTATAAAGATTATTTTACAGCATTGGTCTTCATTTAGGTATTGAAATAAAAAGTGAGAAGTTTCAGTAGAACTGCAAATAACTCTTAAACACGTCGAACAGAGCCGACCAAAGCTCCCTTAAATTAGAGCTCATTTTTAACAGTACACTGTATATCATATCCTTCAGACATGTTTTAATGTAGAATCTTTATGTTCAAATATACAGTTGCAACTCAACATGCTAACGCTTCATATAAAAGTAGTGTCATTATATGCACTACGTGTCCTTCTAAGATATGGGGTGTTAATATCATACTCAGGTTTACAGCCTTTTGGTAAATCACTTTCCTAAAAGTTCATGAATATCAGTCATGCTTCTTATTACTCTGCTTGACTTCAAATGACACACTGCACACTGCACACACACACACACACACACACACACACACACAAACTCACTCTGACTCATGAGAGCTATCAGATTGTAAAATCTAAAAATCAAATGATTAAAATATGTTATTAGAAGGAAAAGTTGTCTTTAAGGCAAAAAGTTGGTCATCCAAGAAGTGTAAATGTGTTCTTCTTGCTCCTCACTTTTGTCTTTCCATGCGCACAGTGTAACACATGTTCTCTCACGTCACTGGTTTGTCTTGTATTAAACGTGTGTCAAGGACAGTCACACCTGCCTGACAGAACAGTGAGGAATCAGCTAATGAAGCTGTGTGTGTGCGTGAACATACTGAGAAGCTGCAACAAACTCATCCTGCAATCTGTCCTGTCAGTCACTAAGTTCTGTTGTGTCAAATTAAGGATGTGGTGATTAAAATACTAAACGTGTGCAGCAGTGACATGCCATTCACACTTTGTGCTAAGCTGAAAGCACAGCTTCTGTTGCTTTAAGCTTAGCAGACACGTCGGGTTGTATCTCATGTTGGTTGTATCTCAATGTCCTTGCTTCAAGAGCCACGTGCTTCCCTTCAGAAAGGAACACTTGAGTATATTGTTCAGCATATCCTTTGAGCCAGTAGTTCTCTTTAATGCAGCATTTGTTGAGGATTTGTGTTTTTATACATTCAGAACAGTAGGCTACATGAGTCATCGGTCTGTGTCAGAGCAATGGTTCCCCTGGTTTAGAAAGATCATGAGCGCTGGGACTTTGGGGCTCTGTCTGAAAAAAAGCAGCCAGTGGCATCTTACTCACTGCTCCCACAGCACTTTAGCGCCATCCAGTGGAAAATGTTTGAAAGATTAATGAGGATCGATCGACTACAAGCAGTTTAAAGTGGGCTGGAGGACTTTTCATGAAGTTGGTTTTCCTTTAAGTTGGCATACTTATAAACTTTTAGATCAAAAATGTAAAAAAAAAAAAAAAAAAACAAGTTTATCATTTACACATGGAAAAAAAGTCTCTGCCAGTGGAAAGCAAAATTAAACCATAGGCCATACTTTTTCGTCTCTCAGCTCGGGGAGAGTCAGGCCAGGGTCAATGCAGAATGCAGTGAAACTATACTGGACTCAAATAGCAGTCTGAGATACATCATTGATTTGCAGGCAGCTCCCTCAGCAAACAACGTACTGGACTGGAATGCATCACACGGACGTTAGTATGAGATTATGATATCTGGCCTTGATACAATATGTACAGAATCTATGAATGGGATTCTGGGAAGGACTGCAGCTGAATGCCCATCTGTCTGTGTGACAGTAAACCATCTCATTCCCATTAAGGGGAAGCACGCTGTGACAGCTGTTTGGTAGTAAGATAATGGAAAGTAAGGGAAATATTTAAAGGGAATCAGTTTGTTAAATTATTTTGAGTTTTACATCAAATGAAAAAAGGGGATTTTTTCAGGCAAAAACATTTATTTATCCATTTAAAGAGATGCAGTAATATTCTTTTTTTATGCCTTTACATAATAATAATAATAATAATACCACACAAAATAAACGAACACTGTATACACGTAATGTTTTTGGTCCAACAAAGATCAAAGAAAGTAGCATTGTTTTCACTGGTTAATAATCATCCAAATACATTTATATCCCCAAAAATGCAGTTGAGTTATATGAACTCTGAGAATACTTTTTTTAGCATTTAAAAAAAAAAATCAAACATTTAAATTGTACATTGTCATAGCTACATCGGCAGAGCTCCATAGAACAACCTTAAATTAAAGCGATAGCTGGTTAAGTAGTCACAATGAGAGAAAAACGATCTTCTCCTTCTTACCCTTTCCATGCAATTGGTAAATCATGTTTGGTCATTCAAAACTATGTACATCTTTCCCAAAGCCAACAACTTCAACATAAAAACAAGAACAGAAGAGTTGCTGGGTTACTGGTGTAGCTGTAATTTCAGACGTGGAGTCCATGAATGTTGAAAACAAATGTTGCTGCAACCTACAATAAGGCATTTTTGTCTTGCAAATATGGACAAAGAAAGGACTACGCAAATCCTGAGGGAAATATCTGGCTTTGTAGCTGCTTAATGCCCCACTGTGTTTACAAGCGAGTGACTATGTCTGTCTTCTGTTTGGTGTAGAGCAGGTACTGTAAAGAGGGTTTTTATTGCCTTTTCACTGACAACAGCTGCTTGATGTAGTTTTTAAAGCAGTCAATTCATTATTTGTTTGTTACACAGTATGCCATCACAGTCTCGAGACTGACATTTTTATTCAGGTTTCTGTCTTTGAACTGCAGCATCTCACTCTGTTGGAGTCAATAATGGTAACAGTGGCGTCTCACACATCCATGTTAATTGGAGTTCAGCAAGTCATTTAGCATTGGCATTGCTCCTTGGGGTGTGAAGCCAGTAAATGAGAAGGGAAAGACTCCAATCAAGGGCTTTGCTACGCCGGACCTGAGGGTTCCACAATCGCCAGGTCTTTCAGATCACTGAGTTTTCTGGAGAAAGAGCTCAGCCTGGTGCTAAAAGAGCCTCTCTTCTGGCTCTGATCCTCCCCACGGGTCTTCAAACAAGCACACAGGTCCTTGCAGAGACCTCCCAAACGTCCTCGGAAATGGTTTCCAATAAAGCAGTAGAGTACAGGATTGATGGCCGAGTTAAAGAAGCCCAAAGACAGAGTGAGAGGGGTCAAGTTTTGTAGGGACCAGATTACCCAGCAGCTGTCCAACCAGCCTTCAATATGCAGTATGTTTAAGAAAGATATACAGTGAAAGGGGAACCAGCAGAGGAAGAAAGCCAGGACCACAGCAGCCACTGACCGCAACACCCGCTCGAGGCCCCTGCCCTCCCGAGGTCTGCTTCCGCTGGAGCTGGGGCTCACACAGGGGGTTGGAGGTCTCTCTGGTTTACTGCAGCTCTCTTGGGATTTGAACGAGGGCATGTTTGATTGATTGGAATGGGTCCGCATTCTTACCAGCCCTGTATCAGCCAACAGATGTCTACCAATTGTGCAGTAGCAACAAGAGATGATAAGTAGAGGGAGAAGGAAGGCCAGAACAATCTTCAAACATACCAGGGTGGTATTCAAGGTATCATTCGGATAAAAAATGACACAAGCAATCACATTTTCGTTAAATTGATGAAGTTTCCTCAGATACATGTTGGGGACTGAGCAAACCAATGCCAACACCCAAACAAGGCTGCATGTGAGCCGGGCAAATTTGGGGTCTCGTGCACTCTGGGAACGGAGGGGATGCACGATAGCCAGGTAGCGGTCCACACTCATGCTTGTGATAAAGAAGATGGATGCATACAGGTTGAGATTGAGGAGACCTCCACAGACTTTGCATGCGGCCAAGCCAAAGGGCCAATTGTAGCTTTGGGCGTAGGGGACAGCCCACAGCGGAAGTGTCAACAGGAACAGCAGGTCAGACACACAAAGGTTCAGCATGAAAGTGTTTGCTACAGTTCTCCTTGAGGTATTGGCATGGGCTAGGACGCACACCGCCAGGGCGTTGGCTACAATTCCCAGCACACAGATGACACTATAAATGACGGGGATGGCTGTGGTCATGGGCACATGGGGCCAGTCTTTGCAGGGTGGAGTAGAATTGGCTATAGAGGTGTTGACATCGTTCATTGTTGTTGAATAAGGTGAAGAGGTGGAGTTGAAAAGAGAGAGTTCATTTGGGATTGCCATTATGAAAATGGATATACAGTTGCGTCACAAACTTCCCTCCTTTCAGTTATCCAAGGTCATCTGGAAATAAAACAAAAGAAAAGAGCATTTCAAATACAGCTGCCTTTTATGGACCAGAGTTCCTACAGATCTGTCTTTAGTTGGCTTCAGTATTTTTTAAGTTGTCCGACTTGATAACTAATCACAGCGAAAACACAAAACACCATTCTTGAAGTCTAATGAAATACACATGGGGGATGTAATAATTTGGCAGCTTGATGGAAAAATCTATTTCATATTAATGACTGCAATACGTTTTTCATACATGTATGAATATAATGAAACATGTCTAAAGATAAAAACTAAATTTCAGATTAAATAATTTTAACAGTCAATTAAATTGTATTCGGTTCTTCTCTACTCCAGTCCACAATGAGAATCAATTATTAAGAAAAGACAACAAAGAGAAGTTAAAGCAGACGACATGAGGAAATTATACTGTTATTATGCTCAACAGAAGCCAGAGACGAATGCTTTGGAAGCAAAAACTAAATTGAGACAATTTCAAATTTAATAAGACTTAATGTGTGATTTTTATTTAATTCAAAGAGTGAATTTTACCTAGAGGTTGAATGTCCAAGTCCAAGCAGTGTCCAAGCAGCTTTCAGTGCGCCTTTTGGCTAAAGTCCATGTTTTGACAATTGCTCCTCGACCCCTTTAAGAGACTGCACAGCTGAGTAGCCCGGACCATATCATGCCTTTTTGTCTGTGTGTGGAAGAGACAGACTGGAGGCTCTGAGAAACCAGATGAGGTTGGGGGTCTTATAGCCCCCAAGAGCCTCTTGATGATTGCACAACTTCCACGTCACACCTTCACCAGAAACAAGGGGCTGGACTGTACCTGGACAAGAGCCAGAGAGAGCGAGAGGAAGTTGCTTTCTGTTTTTCATTCTATCCCTCCCTCACAAACTCTCTATACCAGAAAGGCCAAAACTTTGTAAATCAAGTCAAGATGTGTGTTAAAGTAATAACTGTGTCTCTAGTGACTGCAGAAATGCAGCCATGTGTCATACCGTACCATAATGAACATGATCCCCTTGTGTTTCAGGTGTCAAACTGTAAGCCCTAACTGTCCCCGTCGGGGCCTCTGACCCAAGCAACCGAGGCTGTGTGTTAATTAGCAGGGCCGGCCTCGCACTTTGTGTCATTTTTGTCTTGCCAGCGGTCAGATAAGCCATGGGAAATATTTACTCAGTCTCAGCGGAAGTCAAAACCCGCCACTGGGGCAGATGGAGCTTAGGGGAGGCACAGTGTGCAAGATGAATGAGGAGGAGGACGAGCAGATACTGCAGGGAGTGAACGTGAAGAAGAGAAGAAGAGATGGAGGGAAGGAGGAGTGAGGAATGGAGAGAAAGCGGAGATTCCCTCCAGTGGTTTTTCATTAAAGCCTCTGGTGAAAGTTAATGAGGGATGCATACAAAGCTCTGAGACTGATTACATCACAGATTCTTTGATCAACGGTGTGAGCATGCCTCTCCCTCTGTGTGTGTGTGTGTGTGTGTGTGTGTGTGTGTGTGTGCGTCTGTGCTTCAATACTTGTGCAACTGGCTGTACTTAATCTCATGCTGGCATGCATGCATCAATGCAATGAGCTTCCCTATGTTTACACGTGTTCAGATGCATTTGTGTGCACTGTGCTCCATTGAGTAGTTATCAGTTTGGGACTTGTTCTAATAGCTGTGGGAAAACTGACAGTGAGGATGACAGAGAGCAGCAGATTCTGAAGGCCTGTGTGAAGAGCTTTGTCGTTGTCTACTTGCACGATGTGAGAAATGATGCACTGTATCTCTCTAAATTACAAGAATGGCAGTTGTGCTTTCCAAAATGGAAACTTTTGCAATGTTCTTGCACTGGCATGCTGGCTATGCACAGTTGTTTTTCCACATACCCACTGAAGCCAAGGGCTCTGAGTCATGACATGGCAACTAAAAACTGAAATTTATGGTGTTACGCTGGCCAAGTAAAACAGAAGACAAAAAGGAGAAAACAGAACTATGTCACTGCATTAGTGTGACATAGTCTGTCTGTCTGTCTGTCTGTCTCTTCTATTCAGGAGAGAGTGGACTACTTGTAATTAGTTGCACATAAAAAGTGAGTAAAAAATCAGGTATCAGCTCCCTCTAATAGCTACGAGTTTAAGACCATGCTGCATGAAATAACATGATTTAATTGACTTTTTATCGTGTTCTACTCCTTGTTAACATGGTATTCTACTTGGTGGGTAAAGTTTAAGGTGGATTCCTGTACTTTTGTACTTACTTTTGGTAAATTCAGGTGCATTCTGTGTCATATTAGCTAGAATGACTGTGAAGCAGGCTATGAAAAACCTAGTTTTAAATTTTAAAAAAGCACGTTATTATTGTCAGTTTTAGCATATTAGCATGCTAGTGTTAGCATGAAATTCAGTCCTGTAGAGCAGCTTGAATACATGCCTGGTCTTGTTAATCTAACTAAAGGACCCAAGTCTTTTTTCAACCCTGCTGAAGTTTTACTGTGTTCCCACCAGACACACATTGATCATCATGCTCATGTGCTAATGTTAGCCAAAAGAATTCTCATCCGTTAGCCCTCAGCTGGATTTAAAATGAGTCAATACTTTAAGACTTTACAGACATTCATAATTAAGATGCCTATGCCATAAGTATCCAGTGGTTTCACTTGTCTTAGCTCACTTCATCATATCTGCAGACGATCAATTGGGTTTTCTTGTTAATGCTGATACATGCTCCACTTAGAACGGCATTCTTGGCAGTCAGGACATGTTTGCTTTAATTCTGCTTCCAAATACAAAATAATCCCCATTTTTGGGGTGTTAGTATCACAAATGGGAAAACTGAGTGATGAACAGTTTGACAATGTGTGGGAGTGTTTGTCCCTGTGTGTTTGTTTGATGATCTATTCTAAACAGTCATTTAGTTACAGGCAGCGTCTGAGCAGGCAGCAGATAAGAGGAAGCGATGTAGCAGAGAGCATCAAAGCTCAACTCACATCACCGCCCAAACTGGACATCAATCTCCAAACCAATTATTTTCTGACAACTATCATATTACTGAAGCTGACGTCTGAAAGTTTCTGCAGCCGTAAAGAAATGAGCTGCTTACAACAAAGATATTAAAGTAAATAAATGTGTGCTTTGTGGGAAGAACGTTTCCATCAAAGAGAATGAAATGAATTTCACTTGCATGAGAAAAATGGGATGGTATACATCATGTACTGTCTACACACACAAATTAGAAGGGAAGATGTGCAAGTAAATATATAGGCGTACTGTGTTCACAAGCCCCCTAACTTGCTTACATAATTGCAATGTTTATAATTTCTACTGATAAATGTGCTATGTGTTTACATGGTGATGGGGTCCTTCTTTGCTGCCCCCGACCCTGGGAAGATAACCACCACAAACCATGGCCGTCGCAAATTTCTCTGTGGAAAATAAGGCTCCTGGGGGTGAAAGGTGAAAGGTCAGGGCTCTAAGCCCCGCTTCCTCTCCGAGAGGAGCTCTGGACTACATGACAGAGTCCAGTTTAGCATTAGTTCTCAGAATATAATCATAGCTGCTTGTGTGGGATGCTGTTAAGGAAGAGGGCCCATATGTGTAGGGGACCCTTGAGAGAGGTGACATGAGGCTATACTTAGTGCCACATCTTCTCTAATAAAGACCCTCTGTTTAAAGCAACAAGATGTCCGTGTGAGAAGAAAGGATTGCACAGATTTCCAGCACTCTCTGTCTCTGTTCTATTTTTCAACTGACTCAATATGTTCCATGTGGTTTCATTAATGCTGTTGGCAAATCATGATTCAGAGGATGGAGTCGTTTCTTGAGAACTTTCAAAACAACAGTCCCATAACACCTCGACTCAAACCATTTTCACAGACCGTAGCTTTGATGCAACAGACATTCTTGGCCCCATATGTTTGTTTTTTCTTAAAAGATTTAGCATGGGGCTTTAGTGTAAAGATAGGACAGGGAACTGATGCAAATTGGGGAGAGAGAGAGACCAGGAATGCCATGCAGGAAGGGAACCATAGTTCAGATTTGAACCCACATCAAATGCTTACAGGACTACAGCGTCTGTGCATGTGGCGCACGCACAAACCACTCAGCCGCCCACGCCTCATATGTCTTTTGTACAAGACAGAGGATGAGAAAGTATTGACATCTAATTGATCCGACATCTTCCTGTCCTATCCAGTGAGCATGCGAGCACACAAATACACACACAGTCCCGAGGGGGATGACTTGTCAGCCTCATGCAGAGTTTATGAGGTCGAGGCAGCTCGGGTTCCTCTGAGGAGCACTAAAGTAACCATAAAGATGTTAACAGATCGCCTGGTCCCCGTACACACAGAATGAAGCAAAAACATTTGGCACCAACATTCTGCTCTTACGTTTACATGACGCTCCCAGGGTTAAGACACAATGTATACTAAATATTGTTGCATTTGTACTTTTGTTTCAGGACAAAAAAAAACAACAACAAACTATGACAATGTCACTTGGGATTGGGATCAGATTTACTAGCAGTGAACAAGGAGGAAGTTCATACAATAAAATGAGTCAGTTTCTGTCTTGGTCCAACATTGAGTAAACAGTAACAAGGACATGAGGACAATGACACTGTAGTGCTTTAAGATAACATAAAAAAGCCAGCTCAGCATGTTAGATTACATGTGAGGTTTATTTAGCAGATTATGAAACAGAATGAAATAATACTGATGCTTCTAAACTCTTTGATTTGTTTTAATAGAGTTTCCTTATGATGATGAAGGCACTAAACAGTCAGTACGCACCAATCAATAAGATCAATATTTATTATTAAAAACACCCTTCTTTATTATCTTGTTTTACAAAAAAAGATGTTCCTTATAGTATTTGTTATATTGCTGCTCTTTATTATTTTATTAATAATTTTATTTATTATTTATTTATTTGCTTTCCGACCCATGAGTCCATATCATTTTAAAAAAAGTACACTTAATATAAATACAGAACATCAGCAAAAACATATAATCTCTACAGTTCAGTGTGCCAGATATTAAAACACAAAGAGATATTTGCACCAGTGTTGTCAGAACCACGAGGAACATGGGAGAGTGAGACCGTATGATGACGTTTTCTGAATCAATTCATCGACACAGTATGACATGTGGAGACATTAGAATCAAACATTTCACCTGCATTTGCCGAGCTTGGTCATTGAAGAAATATTCTAAATGCTTCATGATAACCTGTAGCGTTCTGGTTTTAGTTTTACTGTAATTGCACAAGTGTGAGCAGTATGCCGTGAAGTACAGGAAGCACTAAAACCTGTTTGAACGTCGTCTGTTAACATTAGAAATGTGCGTGCCAGCACATTCGCTTGAATGTCCAGTTTGCAGCACTGACGCTGCACATCATCACTCCTGATATGTCCCAGATATGTGGACTTCATCCACCACACTAAGGGCTTGATCATTATTGCTCCTTGGCTGCAGGGTTTAGTGTGTGAAGTAATGACGTTATTATCCCGGGCTGCTGAGACAGCGAGTGTGATATTATTGCGCTAATTAATGCACAGTATATTCCAGTAGAGAAGACTCCCTATATAGGCAGGAGGTGACAATGATTGTGTGATTATGAACACAACCTCAGTTTAGTGAGTTAGCAGGCTGTGTATTACTTAGAAAAACAAAAACGGAAAGTCTGAGGATGGAAGATGATGCAGGTTGAACTGATTGTGTTCGATAAACAATGATTCATCCTGTGTGCAAAATGAACAACTGTACCAAAGTTCATGACTGTCCACATAATAAAAGGAAAGACAGATTGCTTAAACCTGTCTGGCTGCAGTGGAGGAAGATTCATTATTCATTATAGGAAGTGTGAATGTCTTTACAAAAATGTGCTCCAATTAATCCAGTAGATAAAAATGGTACTGGTTCTTTGAGGCCTTTTGGATTTGTACAGAGGTTTGAGACATTTCAGCGTTGATTAAGTGAAAGATTGAACATTTCCTGTTTAGAGCCATATGTTTGAAAAGATGTGTACAAAGATTCCTGTTCATACTAAGAGAGCCTGGGCTCGTCCCATCCATCACTTGTAAAGTCAACATCATGTACTTACTTCATTTGTAGCACAGGACCTTACAGCTTCTCATGGAAACATGTTTCGCTGGGTCATTATGAAGATGAGACTTAGTAAAATAAGATCTTTACGATTTACTCTTCACATCTTCAAAAAAAAAATCTGTTTCTGTTAACCACTACTTTATGATCATGTTACTAAAAAATCTCAGAGTTCTGGTTACCATTAGCAACAACAATCAGGTTTAATAGTTTCCATGAGAACAAAAGAGTCACTTTATTAAGGTTTAAATGAAATGAAAATTAAGGTGGGAGTTACTAATGTGAAGCTGATCATTATGTGATTATATTAAGAGCTTCACAGTTAAGTGTCATTAGTATTGTCTTCCTGTTTTTGAACTGAACTTTTGTTAAAGGGGAGAAAACGAGTCAGAAAGTATTTGTAGAGCTTTGGACAGAAGACACAGATCTGGGTTAGAGATGGAATGCTATGTGGAAAAAAGTGATGTGCACCCTTCAAAGTAATGTTGAACAAAACACAACATGAAATCATGAAAAATATACATTTATTTTTGGTTTTGAACAACTGAGGAACATGTTTGATGAACCACAAAGGAGCAGCACTGGTCTGCTGGCACATGTACTGTCATTAACTGAACTATGCAGTGGGCTAAATTACAATAAATAAAAGCACCATGCATTCATGATCGTAAAGGCTGTAAAACAAAATCCAGTAAATGAGACAAACAGAATGAGTTTCACAATCTGCCATCTGTGAAAGGCTTGCAGTGGGAGTAGTTTCTTTTCCAAGTTCCTCTCCTTCTACGCAACTCGACTGAGTTCTGTGTAATTGAATTCATTTCATTGCATGAGGCAAATGCACTTGGAGCTTCTCTGTGGAAAGTAGAATAATGTGGGCAGAAGAAATGAGAACGGAAATGTTCGTGAAAGACTTCCTGAGCCTGTTCGCCTCCAAAATGGCCTTTTTGATTCAAAGTGTTTTTTATCTGTCATGATTTACGACATGGCAGTGTGGGAAGGAGACTTTTTCTCACTGAGGTCGGCTGTGGTTGCTCAGCTGCGTGTGCTGTACAGGTCTTCATCTTCTGGGCTGGACTGGCCGAAGTCCATCAGAGAAGGGTCAGGCTTGAAACCAGAGCCCCCTGCAGGTCAGCGAGAGAAATGCAATCATTTAAGTCACAGGCACAGAAACACCACATAAAGGAGTTAAATGATTTAATGAAAATCAAAGTCAGAGGACACATTCAACCACTCTTTAAGAGAACTGGGGCTTTTTTGTGCAAAGAAACAGACTTTGATATATATGTAATGTATGTGTAATGCAAACTGAGCTCACTGCATTGTATTTACATTCCTTAGCTTGGGTTAAGGCCAGCTGTCGAGAACCGATTCAAAGCGAGCTTCTAATGCTTTGCTTAAGTTTTCCATCTGCACACGTCCCAATGTTGACTCTGGCAGTATTACATCAGATGCCTCTCATGATTTGTTTGGTGGATATTATTCTACCTCCTCCACACCTCTATCTATCAAAGTGCTGAATGTCTAGCTGTGTTCCTCTGAACGAGACTCGTGCGTCTGGCAGGGAGCGGCTCACGGGTTGCAGCAACACATGAACCCACGAAGTTCAGCGTCTCCATTTTCTTCATGTGTTGCTTTGTTCTTCTAAAACAGAGACGACAGATGCTCTGTGAATTGTCATGTCGATATAACATTAGCAGTGGCAGTCCTTTGACCACAGTCTAAAGGTCCCGTTCAAAGACTCATAGGAAAACGAGTCAAACATTTTCCACTAACGGCTCATGTATATTTTATATATTTCTCAATGTTGTTCTCTTGTGTTTAAAAATGGTTTAAGTCAAAGACTAGTGAGAGGAGAATATAACATGACCTACTCGCTGCTTATATGGATGTCATGTATCGGTGAGTGTTCACGGCCCGCGTGAAGCTACGAGCTAACCAAAGTGTGCTAACATTAGCCTGCTAACAAAACAATGCAGGGCACTTTAGTCCGCCGCCTGCGCTTAATGGTGCTTAATTATAGTGCGTTTCATTTGTTAACTCTTTTGTGCGAACACGAGAGGAGAGATAGGTTGGAGGTCAGTTGTCTCCCTCGACGACAGCTGAGGACTCAGAATGACGGAGGCGTTGCCAAGTTTGTTTTGATTTCATGCTGGTGCTCAAGTGGGACATCTACAGGATTAAAAAGCGGCACACTCTTCCTTTAAAAGATGGAGCCTGATCAAAATGTATCTCAGAGGAAACTGACATCAGCATGATAAAATCAGTGAATCTACAGTGCTGTCGAATGTTCATAAGAAACCAAATGACGAGAAGACCAATTCAACTTAGAAGCCTTTCATCTCAGGTGATTGACCGATGAGATGCGTGTTTGTGCGTGTGCAGATCATAATACCAAATGTTCATATCAGCACGGAAGTGGTAAAGCAGAATGGCTTCTCAGTACCTTGGCCTTTTTCTGCTGCAGGCTGCAGAGGCGCGGCTGGCTCTTCTAAGGCAGCAGGTCTCGGGTCAGATGATTCAAGAGCTGGCACTGTGTGGGAGTCAAAACACAAAGCATATGATCGACGATTATCTCGCAAATGTCCTTATTAGAAGCAACATGGAAAGTCAGTTCTCATACTGTTTGTTAACAACAATTCCATGTACTTTAGTCTGCTCTAACACAAACTTACAAGAGCTCTAGAGAAGTGTGTTCCATCAACCACAGTGAAAAAATGCATAGTAGTTACTTTTAGGAGCTTTCGAAGGACTTGTTTTTCACAGTTTAAGGAAACTTGAAGGGATACTTCACTCATTTGCATGAAGCTTTGTATCATTAGAAACTCGGTAGTATTCCTGAATGGTTGTGCATCCCGTCATCATTTTCCCTTAGACGGGAAAGCTCTATTTCTTTTCTATGCTGGCATTAACAAAACCGACTTGAGTGGGTGTTTCATGTGCAACTCATTTTTCCGATGTGTTCGACACTACGTGAATGCACCATAAAAGCCTCTACTTCAGCAGGAGTGGCCTGCGGTGATGTGCATTCTGGGAGTTGTTGTTTTTCATCCAATTGAACCAAAAATACATTTTCTGCCTTTTCTTGGTCAAGAAGGCACCAACTTCGAAATGCATTTCTTCTACAGATATGACCCAATGTCAATACAGATTCCTGTTTCAGCTGGTGAAGTATCCCTTTAAGTAGCTCTTTGAGTTCTGAGGATTTATTTTTTGTACTAACAGTGGTCTTCAAAGAAGGCACGTGCAGTTGGGGTAGTTTTAGCATTACTTATGTAAATTCTGCTCTTGGACATTATGTGGCAAAATATTTCTGGTACCATTTGGTTCGCCTGAGGCCTTGGATGCAGGTGGTTCTTCAGAGGAAGGAGCAGACTCTACGGGTGCAGACTCTACGGGTGCAGATTCTGCAGGTGCAGACTCTACAGGTGCAGATTCTGCGGGTGCAGACTCTACAGGAGCAGACTCTGCAGGTGCAGACTCTACAGGTGCAGACTCTACGGGTGCAGACTCTGCAGGAGCAGACTCTACGGGTGCAGACTCTACGGGTGCAGACTCTACGGGTGCAGACTCTACGGGTGCAGACTCTACAGGTGCAGACTCTGCAGGAGCAGACTCTACAGGTGCAGACTCTACGGGAGCAGACTCTACAGGTGCAGACTCTACAGGAGCAGACTCTGCAGGTGCAGACTCTACGGGTGCAGACTCTACGGGTGCAGACTCTACGGGTGCAGACTCTACGGGTGCAGACTCTGCGGGTGCAGACTCTACGGGTGCAGACTCTACGGGTGCAGACTCTGCGGGTGCAGACTCTACGGGTGCAGACTCTACGGGTGCAGACTCTACGGGTGCAGACTCTGCGGGTGCAGACTCTACGGGTGCAGACTCTGCGGGTGCAGACTCTACGGGTGCAGACTCTACGGGTGCAGACTCTACAGGTGCAGACTCTACAGGTGCAGACTCTACGGGTGCAGACTCTGCAGGTGCAGACTCTACGGGTGCAGACTCTACAGGTGCAGACTCTACAGGTGCAGACTCTACAGGTGCAGACTCTACAGGTGCAGACTCTACGGGTGGACACTCTGCTGGAGAAGCCTCTAGTGTCTCAGATTCTAAGCTTGGTGTTGGCTCGGCTACACTGATATCGGGGGATACATCCTCAGTTGCTTTCTTTGTGCCAGAGGGCTCACTTTCAACAGGTGCAGGTATTTCCTCTGAGGCTTTGGTGATATCTGTCTCTGCTGGCACTGAATGCGCCACTGGATCTATACGGAAAGAGGGAATAAAGCATATCATCAGGAAGAGCCTTTGTGTGATTGTGTGTGAAACAAAAGAAATTGAGACACAGAAGGAAGGAGACAAAGATCAATATCTATAACACCTGAAGTGGCCTCTGAAGGGATCTGGTCTGGAGATATCTCTGTGAGTGTGACTGATGACACCTCGTCTTTTACAACAGCTACAATGGGCTCTCTTGAGACAGGAACAGACTCCGCTGATTCCACCTCGACCTCAAGAATTGAAGGGCTCTGGATTGAGCTGATCTCTGAAGCCTCGTGTGCTACAGCTGACTCTGGATTTGGCACTGGAGCTGCCTGTCAACATACAGGGAGAAAAAAAAAAACATTTCAATCTGTTCAACTGCTACTTGGATACATGAAACAACACTTCCAAATTTATTATGAAAGATACAAACTTTTAGTTTAGGTTGTTTGGTTTGTCAGGGAGCATGTGCACAAATATACACATTCATCTTAATTAATGGGAGAAGACGCGTTGCATCAGCTTTAATTAGATTTTATCTGCAGTCCCTGGGCAGGTTGACATACTAACAATACAAAAAACAATACACAATTCATCTAAACTAAATATGATTAGGAGATAGCAGAACTTGTGGGGAGAGACCACAAGTACACTACTTCTTATTTTTAGTCACAGTAAAACCCTTTACTCCTTTTCATTCATCACTAACTGGTTACAGTCACACGCCTTAATCTTAATCTGGTTACAACAACTTGGACATCCTTCACAATCTGCTTCCAGGTCTTTCATTTGAAATTTAAAAAACATTTAAGGACAGCAGCTCCTTGAGTTTCAAGTCACTCCGGGCTGAGGGTGCAAAGTAGAGCTGCAGCTATCAAGCATTTCAGTAATCGAGTATTCTATCGAATATCCCGATCGATTAATCGAGTAAATCAGACTTTTGCTTCATTAAGGTTGAACTCGCCTCGGTCGTCCCTACAAACCTGCTTGTAGTCTTTGCAGCTACCACGGTAACGCCTGCTCGTTACAACTATAGTTACAACCCACCACCTCTGCTCTACAGCTGCTGACATTCACCGTATTACTGACAGGATCCCAAATTCACTTTTTGATTCACTGGTTAAGGTGGCAGGTATTAATTATTATTAAAAATACAGGTCAAACATGTTTTAATGGCTGACATAACAAATAGCTTGCGTGTGTGTGTGTTAGCGCTGAAGTGTGTCTGTGTCAGACTGAGCGTGCAGCAGAGAGAGGAGCAGGTAGCTCCAGCTACATTAAACGTGTTTTATACTCATAGCATGGTTTTGATGACGCAAAAAAACAAAACGAGGCCTCGAGGCAGCGGAAATTCCTGGAACAATTTTAGTAATTGAATTATTTGAATTCGTTTCAGCTCTAGTGCAGAGTACATGAAACCCCCTTTTCCCCAATTTCTGTCTGAGCGTTTGGGAAAGAGAGCATGAAGAGGTCCTGAGAACACAAAGGAATGCTGCTCAGTCCTCTTAAGCTTGATAAGAACACATCGATAGTGAGGGAGCAGACCAAGAACTGCCTTATAAAGGTGTTTCAGTGTGGGAGCCTACATGTCCAAAGCAGGCCCTCCTACCAAGGAGTACACACAGTCAGAGCTCTCCAGGTTGTAATGAAGCTGAAGGAGGCATGGTAGCCTGTGTCAACCATGAGGAGACACTGAGCGGAGGCGTGCATGTAAAGAACAGGTAAAGTTACACAAACGAGACACGTTTTGGACATGAAAGAAAAACACAACCTGTTTCTAAAATAAACCTCAGCCTCAGCTGTTTCACATGTGGTTGATGTCATGTAGCTCGACGTGATTGCGAACCTGTGGTTTGGAGGCAGCAGCTTCTTCGCTGACAGGCTCCTGAGGCTTCGAGGGGAGCAGTGAAGACACTGCAGCGCTGCTCCACTGCCCTGCAGCGTACACCTTCTTACCCGTCACCTTGGGAAGAGAAGGAAATGATCGTTTTTGTCACCGGTTTACAAGAGGTCGGCTCAGCGTTCAACAAAAAAAAAAATTAAAAAAATCAGCGGTCACCTTTAGCGCGGCCACAGCTTGAGCCGGGTAGCACACCGAAACTCCCGCAGTCATCAGGCCCATCGGAACAGCTACCCTCTTAAAACGAGAGCCTGAGACGGAGAAGGACAGTCAGTTTAGGTTGGCATCAATGAAACCCTGGGGTACAGAGTCATATGGGACTGCTGCGTCTGGAGAGGTCACATACACATGACCTAGCATAGCTTATTAAAAACTAACATAGTGACGCAGTTTCACACGACCCTTCGCCTAAATGGCCTTAAAGCTAAGCCTGAGCGGCAGGAAAGCAGGTGTTCTACATTCATTCAAGCGTGGAAGTGAAATGGACATGAAAAGAGGAACACGGCGTCATTAATCATTGTGTGCTGTTCTACCTTCACTCTCTGTTGTTTCTCAGTGACGGTTTCTGTTTCCTGCTGTGAGTGCACAGCGAGGTCAGAGTCGGGTAAAATGCTGCTGCATAAGAGCGCTGCTATTCGGTCCACTACAGTTTTCTACTCACACATCCTGATCATGGTTCATGAGGATGAATGAAAAAAATAAAAATAAATGCATGAATGTACACTGAATAAACAAGTGAAGCATGCTGCTTGATGAGCGTTACTAGAAGCTGCATGGCAAACTCAAGGTGGGCAGGAGGTCACGTGCACGCTCCTGTGACGTGCAGGGGACTCATGAGGACAGATTGTTAAATCATCACCACAAAGTGACACTTTAGATTCTCAACAGAGAAAAGATCACACCGAAGAAGCAGAGCGTGATGTGAGAGAGTTCTCCTTGATCCACACAGAACAAGGAGAACATCTCTGTGAGCGTCTTCAGACTTACAGGAAGTGACGTCTGCAAACACTCTCGAGCTCGCTGGATGATGAAGAAACATTTAGTTGTTGTGGTTCACGTCCTCTGTTACAATGTTAAAACTCTCTCATCTAAAACTCGCATGACAAACAAATGTTTCCCAGTCAGCCTCGAGTGTGCACCGTGGAGTGACAGGAGCGCTCTTTACCTTTCCGTGCCAAGAACATCCCGAGCAGACCAGCCATGGTGATGGTGCCAAATCTTGGGAGGAATCCCGGGGGAGGGTCTTTCAAGTAATAATACACATCTGGGAATGACAGACAGACGGTCAACATGACGCATAGTATTCTCTGTACTGTTCTCTACTCTGACCTCATGATCGCAGGAATTGCTGTGTATTCGTTCAGTTTGGGAACACTTTGTAGAAATGATCTCGATGTCAGCAGACATCTTTACAGTCTGTACTTGGAGAAACGTACATCACATGGAATATCTCTGGAGCTAAATGTACAGACTCATCCAGCAGTGTCATGAGAGATTGTTGTAAATAGATGCTTGACATTCAAAGAGTCACGGTGACATGACTCTCTTTGCTGTGTATTGTGGTATCTAAAGTTGGAAAGAATTTGTGACGTATGTTGTGTGCCGTATTTAACGGATTCACAAAGACCATTAAATTGATCTGTTCTGCAGTTTACACAAAGTCTCAGTGTTCTCTGTCCGACCCCCAACTGGGCTACGCCGTCTTCTATCATCCCGTCTGTTTAATAGATTTAGCATTATGGACATCTGGATGAACCGCTTAGCGCTTACACCTCATTTCTGATTATTATAAACACGAGCAGTGCTGATGAGAAGAGTTGTGACATAAATGAGTCGCTGTATTTTTATTGGTTGGTCCAATATAACAGTAATTTTATAAAAGGTGCAGGCTCAAATGTTTCCCTCTTCGTAAAATGTGAATTTACAGACTAACAGGAAGACATGCATCATTGATTTAAAGAGGTTAAAACCGTCACAGATGCACTCTGGGTAAAGTTTGTTTGTCTATTTGATGTACAGAACACTCTGCAGAGGGAAAAGGTCTACTACAGTCTTCAGTGGAACTGTGGAGAATTTATTCCAGTTTGGACTTTAAGGGAGAGAATCAGAGTGAATGTGAGGCCTTCAGGGACCTACTGGTGACTCACCTTCTCCTGTATAGTAGAGATTAACACTTCCTGTTTTCACAGAGACACACACTCCCTGTCAGGAACACACAAAAAAAAAGAAATAAACCAGTGTGTGTAAATAAATTCATATATATATATATATATATATATATACTGTATATATACATACAGCCATCAAGTACCTAACTATTACAAATATCGTCACTGACTTCAACAGAAACATCACTTTCTGCACAGTTTTTCTGCCTTCATCCGTCAAACTATCAAACTGTCAAATCTCTTTGCAGCAAACATAACACCTGCAGCATTGCCTGCATGAACGCTACTTCCTGTCTGACTCCTGAACTTTTGCTATTTGCAAACATCGTCCCTGCACAGAGCACTTGCAGCACGTGGGATTGTGCTCTGTAACCGCAAGAGGAGCACAAGTCTGGGTTGGAAAACTAACACTGCAAGTGCATGATCAGACCTCAACCATGTAGTTTGGCTGTTGTTCAACATTCAATATTCAACATTCGTTCAATATTCCACTTACTGACTATTGTGTTGTGCTTTCGGTTTTACAGTGTGAAAGAATGAGTTATATCTGAGGGGGTAGTGTTTCTGAACTGTAATATCTACAGATGTGTATACAGTAAACACAGCAGAGTGTTGATACCTTAACAGCCTGGAAAAATGGTAGTACGCTCTGTCTGGCTGAAGTTAACCCTCTCTGGATAAAACCCGGCCTCTCTGGAACCAACTGAGCCGGGGCAGACTGTGGCAGGGGGGTGTAGATGTTCAACTGAGGACAGAGGCAGAGTTTAACATCTGGTTATGACATGCGGCAGCTCAGGAAATGGCAATGAGTTCTTATGAGATAATGATGGTTTTTTTTAAAGCCTTACCTTCTCTCTGGTTATGAGCCCATCAGTGGGGGCTTCCCTTACAGTATACACCCGGATGGAGGCGATACCCAGCACCGTCGGGACGGCCACTAATGCCACCTAGAATACAATTCAAATACTGATGACTTATATGGCGAAATCTGAAAAATGGAGACGTGAAACAATTGTATGCGACATTTTCTGAACTGAATAAAAAAAATACAGTTTCAGTAATGCAGGCCACCAACATAACTTGGCTCATTTTCTTCACACAGTATTAGACCACATCTTCCTCTGTGCATACAGTAAACCACAGAAACTACACAATCCTTCAACTCTCACATTTCTCCACCTAAACTTCATAGTGCACCTTTAAACAGAGTTAACAGACCCTGTGAGAGTAGTATATAATATTAATGGACAAATGACGCATTTAAATGTAACAGTTCAACAATGTAATGGTGCTCAATGGTTTAAATTAAGACCACTTCAATGGACTGTATAATGTTAATATGTTATGTCTACCTCATGTTTCTAAGGACCAACAGAACAGCCTGAAGGGAGCAGTAAACATACCTGAAGCACTCTCTCATGTGTATTTGTATTTGACTTTACAGGTGTGCACATTTACTCATCTTTAATTCAGAAGGTATTACTTCTGGTTCAACAGCTAATCTAAAGACACCGCTACAGCCGCGTTCATAATATGTTTATTTGATTTCAGTGTAAGCGATGGTCAGACTAAAAAGAGTGAAAGTGTTTCTTTGAAGGCAGTCAGATAACAACACGCTGACTTGTTAGCATCCAGTCATTCAGCGGGGCTAAGTTAGTTAGCACGGCCTCTCTCACGTCGCGTCGCTTCACATTAACACTGACAGCTCCGGAGTGTTTGATGTTAACGCCACACAACACAACTACCTGAATACAAACATTTCAAAACACATTCAAACTTTAACGGAGAGGAAATGTCAAGCATTCACCTTGGCCGCCATGACAGCACTCCTGCTGCTGCTCCTCCTTCTTCTTTGGGCTGCGAGGCGACCCTCGGAGTCGTCCAAAGCACGTGACCACACCGCCACCTGGTGGGCTGAAGACGCACCTGCAACAGCTCGGTTTATATGGTGCAAGGTGATCTCACTCAGAAGGCACAGCTAACTGTATTTATTTAAACTGGTGATTTGTACACCTGATTCAATTTAATTTAAATGTAATATTTACACTTTTAATAACATTGTAAAACAAATTCAGAGTGTTTAAAGTGCGGATGGGGATTCTCTGTGTTTATCATAGACAAGAGAATGCAAGGTGGGCAATCACCAAGGGGGCAAGACCACATGGGCCTCCTCCAGCTCGGTTGTCAATAAATAGAGCTTATTGACATTTCCACATCCTTTCAATATATATATATATATTTTTTTTTATTTTTTTTATCATATTTGATTGCACATTTAGACTCAACAGGGTTAAGACACGTCGCGGTGCTTGATGGAGGTCATCTAAATTATGAAATAATATTTAAGAATAAGCAGCAGAACATCATGGAACAAATGTGACTTTCATTTCTCATACAGGCTTAATAAATGTATACTCAAATGTATACAAAGGTGTATGTGTGAATATGAGTGTGATTAGTTGTTTATGTCAGCCCTGTGATAAACTGTTGATCTGTAGGGAAGAACACAGTGCTTCTTCTCTTTCCTTCCCTGACCCAGCTCAGTATAATGTACAGTATGATAAGTGGATGCCATGGGTGGATGACTATCAGTCCATGCAGTTCAGTCTGGTTAACTTCGACTCCTGAAGAGCACAGCTTTGGGTACAGTTTGCTCAAGACATTTAAGATATGCATATCAGCTATTACATAAATAGAACACATTGTAACTCATTCTGCTTCATGAAAGGGTCCCTACACTTCATTTGCATCTTCCTCCTGGAAAAATATGCACAGAAAACACTAATGCTGTTCCAAGAAAAGTTATACACAAAGCAAACATAGCTCGTAGTGCAGAGGATTCAGTTTATTGAAGTCAAAGTTTAACAACTTAAGTTTACAATCTGTATTTTTTTGTAATATATATTCATATATATGAAACCAAAAAAGGCTACTTTAGGAAGAATAAATGTCATTTTCTGTCTTTTTTAATATCATCTTTAGTCAGTTTAATGTACAGAATAACAGTAAGCTAATATTATCCTTGAAAAAGAGCAATATGTTCCTTTTTTAATGTCGCAGTGCAACTTACATCTTACACACCTGTGCAATGTACCATGAGGTGTACACCCCTGAAAGAACACACAGTGGAATCTCCCCTTTCGGCCTGTTTCTGCAGGTCTACACACACAAAGGTCTGGGAGGGATAACACAGTCTGTGCCTACAAATTGTAACTCGCACTCCTTAATCTACAGTATGTTGCCTGCTCAGCAGAGCAGAGGTTGAAAAAAAGAAAACCAATGTTACAGATGGGAGAGGAATGCAGACTAACGCTGTATTTGTAACTCTTCTACAGCTGTGTGTGTGTGTGTGTGTGTGTGTGTGTGTGTGTGTGTGTGTGTAGGATCACAAGTATAGTCAGTCCATTGTTGCCAAAGAGAGGGTTGGGAGGCACAGGGAAAGTGTTTGCATCATTTAGTTTCTTTGTGGTACTCTTGAATTAAGCATTCAAAAAGCATGAGCTATATCTGTGGGCTGTGTTCGATATTTCACAACAATGTGTGACTGGATGAAGAAACCTGAACCTACACTGAAAGAAAAAGAGTGAAGAATAAGTACAGATAGTGCTGAATGCAGCAGGTGCTACGCATGTCTGGTAATGTCTTGGACACTGGGGGGCAGCGTTGAGTCCTTGGCCTGATATTGCAGATGAAATGATTCATCTGAGTTTCACAGACATTACAGACCATTTAGTGTCGAGGTCTTTGACCACCCAGTGTCAACCATATGCTTGGAGGGAATATCAAAACAGCTTTCATTTCAAAAGTACCTGCACTGTTTTCTCTCAGGTTATATTCCTGAAGCCTTCGGACTCGAGTCAGTCTGCCTCTGTAAACCAAAACATCAAATCTAAACCTCCTGGTAGCATGCTAAAGGAGGATCTGCATTTGATCAAGTAACTCAGGAGCCAAAACGCCACCTCAGTTATTGTACAGTGTGTGTCGTCAAACACTATCTAATAAAAAAAAAAAAAAAGGATGGACATATAAATCAAAATATTTCTTAACAGTAGTTTTGCATGTATCATGCGCTACAAGTCTAATCTTGCAATCATGAGAGGAACAAAAAAAGGAAAGGAACACAAATGATCCACAATATTTTACCCTGTCCAATCAAATCAGTCCCAGGCCTTTTCTCATGCAACACATCACCAGGAGAAGGATCAGCTGGGAAATAGCCATTAGAAATTGTCAAACTGTCAATCAACTGTCGAAGATGGTGGTTGTTGTTTGTTTGTCTCCTAGTTGTTCAACTGCTTAACACCCTGCATCTACAGAGTGAAGAGGGGGACACTGCGAAACCTTGGCATAGAATACATCATACTTTACATTATATCTATGACACAAAACGTAAATAGATTTATATATTCTTCTATGTTTAAATATATTTGTAGACTGTACACAAATCTTTAGAAAATGAGACGGCAAATGCTTTTACCTGATATTTTGAACAGCAATGGTAAAGAGGCCGATGAGACATAGACCCTGTGATGCAGCCAATGGGATATAGAGATATAGAAAGTGCATTCTTTGTAGTGAGTGACTCATTGAAAAAAGAACTCTCTAGCTCTTGCATTCACTGGTAAAGATAAAAACAAAGCAAAAGATAAACACACACAAAAAAAGTTTGCACCCACGCAAATACATACTCTCTGTCTTCCCTCCGCTACCTCTAGAAGCATATCACAGTGGTAGTGGAACGCAAACATTTACATCAGTACACACAGCAGTATACACATATACACAAGTCTTTGAGGATTAGAGAGGGAGAGAAAATAAACAGAGGAAGAGTTGAAGGTGGAGATGAAGAGCGAGAGGGGAAAAAGAAAGGAAGAGAGGCAGAGATAATGCAAATGAATCATGCTATCAGAGGAGCCTCCCTTTGCAGATACAATTGTATTTTTTAACAGTTCACAGTTTGGAATGGTGTGCATCTAGCCAGCACAGTGGTTCCTTCAATAACACTTGAATTCGATTGGTTCCCGGAGGAACAGCTTAAACAGATAAACCAGTATCGTTGGTTACCTTTCACAGTCTTGCACTTAAAGTCACTGCCCTAACGTTCCCCACACAGTCCCGTCAGATCAGCCTGGAAAATCATGTGAGGTCCCATTAAATACATGAGATGTGCAGTAAGGGAAAGAAGAAAAAAAAAGATACAGAGAGAGAAAGGGGGAGAACTGTTGGCTCTGGGTGCAAAGTTCATCAGTACAAAAGTAGTACAGTGTTGTGGTGAAAAGGATTCTCCTCTGTATTGCTGCTACATAGCTCCCCCTGCCCCCTGAAATCAACAGGACAAAACAAAGGAGGAAGAAATGAACGAAATGTTAAAAAGTCTCCTTTTTCCAGTTTGCTTGACAAGCATGTTGAGTTTATGCTGAGTTCCATAGACAAAGGAAGATTAATGTTTTCTGTTCAGGCATGCAATAGGCACCCTTTGGGGTCCTCAGGATTATCAAAAGTTCATACACGCAGGTCTCAGACTGTTCCCTCTATGATATTTACACATCTTACAATGTGTGTGTGTGTGTGTGTGTGTGTGTGTGAGTGTGTGTGTGTGTGTGTGTTTGTGTGAGGTCGTGCTCAGAGTTGTGATGCTGCAGGAGGATTCTGCCAGTGTACAGCTCTGTGTGTGTATGTGTGTGTATGTGTGTGTGTGTGTGTGTGTGTGTGTGTATGTGTGTGTATGTGTGTGAGTAAGTGAGTGTATAAGTTCAGTTTTTGCTTCTGCTCTCGTCCTCACACATGTGTCTCGATGAAGGAGTGTGTGTGAGTCATGAGAGGTGCAGCCAGCGGGGAGAGGTCGTCCTGGCCGTTGGTGCCCGGGCTGTGCTGGCAGATGTCTGAGTAGAGCTCGCTGTGCCACTGCTTCCACTCTCTGAAGGTCTGGGAGCACAGACCAGGATCCTCCAGAAGGGCACAGATCACTGCCAGCTCTGATTCTTTGGCCTGGGTAAAAAAAGAGACACCAGGAACTTAATTAGTTTAATCCTCAAATCTCGAATTCTCCTTCAAATCCCTGAATCCTCTGTTTGTGCTACCTTCAAGGTGCTGCGGAGGGCCCGGACCCGATGCAGTCTGTCGTTGAGCAGAGGGTCTCTGGCTCTCTGGGTGAAACATCTCCGAAGGTCCTGCCTGCTACAGGGTTTTGGGTCTCCCAGGGGTGTCACGTTGGCCTGCTCCAGGGCTCGGTAAAGCTGCTCTAGCCCATCCAAAGGCTCCGGCTCACGCCCCTCTGACACCCGTCGCTCCCTTCCCTCTGACACCCTCCTTTCTCTGCTTTCAACTCTCAACTCCCGGAGGTCTGAAACACGGAGGAGAGCACCAGTAAGACACACATTCACTGTTAGAATGACACGACAAGGACGGTTTGAAAATACAGTCAGGTTTAGTATTTAGCAGAAAACCTGGTTAGATAAACTGATTAGTTGATGGAAATCATTTTTTTCATAAAACCTGTGTTAAGAATTTGACTTTTTTTTTTTTTTTTTTTTACTGCTGTTAAATTCAGAAAGGTCATCTACAGTCTCTCCTCTGTGTTACATTTAAAAACAAAAGTTTGGTCAGTTAATCAAGAAGCTAATCAGAAAATGTTAACTGGTGAAGGATGTTGATTGGCTGCTGGAATAAACACTGTTTTTCCTTTAACAAACTGCACTTCAGACCTGATGTGTCAAAAAGTCATTTTCCTTTTTTTTTAACAAATCTCCATGTAAAGTTGTGTTATTTCATCGGATTAGCAAATACGTTGCTTTTTAACTTTAAAAAATGTGATACAGTCTCATTTTTAAAAAAACTTTGTCTCTGTCTGACTTCTCTCTGACCCATAAAAGCAGCAGACACTTAAAACACCATCATTAATTTGAAGTCATGTGTTCAAACAATTAGACATCACGTATCGAGGATGATACATTAGGGTTTAGATTTGACATATAAAACATCATGACCTAATGATATAAAGTGAATACAAACGTTTAGATGTTTCATGTAGATGACTTAAAACACTAATATGTCTTTCATACTTCTCCATGACTGTATCGTCCACAGAGGCCTGTTTTCTGCATTATCAGCACATAAACGTTACGCACACAGGACTGCTCAGATAGACCTCCAAGTTTTATATAAAACATTGGAGGGAACGGCGTGTCTCACATTGTGGCTTCCCGAGGTTTGCTCTCTCTCTCTCTCTCTTTAATATGTTTTAGTTTATATTTGACTAAGATCATTCCGGCACTGTTGAAGGTTTTAACAGTGTTTCTAAGTGTTTTCTCGGAGCCTGCTCCTTCAATATCCTTAAATTCTGTCCGGTACAACCCGTCAACGTATCCAGTTTAAACATTACAGTGAAGAACCTCGGCTGCATTTATTTTTTAAAGTCAATATATCAAACTTGCTTTCCACCAAGAAGACTATTCCTCTGAAGACCACACAGACTTTCTGTGGGTAGGATTTTCTGTGTTTTAGTGTACAACAGATCTTGTGTTATTTTCTTACCCTCCTCACCCTGAAGCATATCAGCAGCCTGTTCTCTCTCTGCCTCCTCGTCCTCACTCCTCTCCTCCATATGAGCTGAGGTGTGGAGCAGCTTTCCCGGCATCGGGTCCCTGTTC
Organism: Symphodus melops; assembly: GCF_947650265.1. Taxonomy (NCBI): domain Eukaryota; kingdom Metazoa; phylum Chordata; class Actinopteri; order Labriformes; family Labridae; genus Symphodus; species Symphodus melops. Next base: position 19,869,136 of record NC_136699.1, read on the forward strand.
CTGGGCAGACTCTGGCTGCGCTGCTTGTGGGAGCGTCGGTGTGTGTGACTGTGTGTGTGTGGACCTCGTTCCAGAGGGAAAGGCCCGTCTCGTTCCCTGTCCCTCTCTGCGGCGTGGTGTCTCCGTACGGGCAGAGTGGCCTGCCTACGTCTCTCCGGAGACATGCCCTGTCTGCCCAAACCTCCGTACAGACCCATGTCTCCTGCCATGCTCCCCATCAGGCCTCCATATTCACTCTCCCCTGGTGCTGTCTGCAGGAAGTGTAGCCCTGCGCTGGTCAAAGGGGTCTCTATGAGGTCCTGCCAGGAGCGTCGCTCACGATGGGAGGAGCGGCAGCCCGATGAGTGGGTACTGGTGCTGCCTGTTCCCGTACCCATGCCCATGCTGTCTCCACGCTGGTCCTCAGCCGAGGAGTGAGAGTGCGTGGACTCACTGGAAAAATGTCGGCCGTGTTTGGGCTCCGGGAAGGGGCTGGAGGAGTTGACCTGGAAAGGGAGAGGGGACGTGGAAGAGACCATCTGTGGAGGGATGGGGGAGGTGGAGGCACTCAATGATGGAGGACGTGGGGATGGAGTGGAGCGCATGAGGCTCATGGAGCTGACTGAGCGGGGCAACTGGTCATAACTGTGAAGGAAGTTAGTCTGAAGGAGAAGGGTTTGTGAGGTGTGCCGGGTTGGTTAAGTATGGAGAGTAGTGACAAGGACGATCATTGGATCATCACAGAGAAGTGAAATGTGATCACAGATACAAGGCCCGCAAAACAAGGAGAAAGAGGAGGGGTGCGAGGAAGCACAGACAGGAGGAGAAGAAAGGAAGACAGAAAAGCAGAAAGGGCAGAAAGAGAGCAAAGAGATGAGAGCAAAAAAAAAGCAATGAGATGGCAGATGATACTCTCCAAGAATGGCTGACATTGCCTCAGCTGGGACAGAATGATTCCTATTCCTCAGGACTGAATGAAAACGGCCTGATAAAAAGTGTATTTCAGTGTGGCTTTATATTCTACAGATTTGATTAGAAATGGCAACTGTCGCCACCTAGAGGTCTGACTGTAAACAAGCTCTGGCAGCAGAACACAAAGAAGTGATGGTGTTGACTTCTTAGCAAACCAGATTCTCTCACACTCTGATGTTTTATTTATGCGAGTAGATCTGGTCTCTGCAGCTCAGAAAAACTAAGGGGCTTTCAGGGATAAAATATTCCATCAGAATGAAACACTGTGAGTGTGTGTGTGTGTGTGTGTGAGTGCTGTGTGTGTATCTTGCTTACCGATGGTGTGCGGTGATAAGTATCACAGAGGGATGAGGGTCCCTCCTGTTTGAGTGTCATCGAACCGTCGACTTCGTCTTGATCGCTCTCACTCCAGTAATCTGATGTGGAAAAGGAATCACACACACACACACACACACACACACACACACACACACACACACACGCTGCCATGTTAGAAGTTCATGGACAAAAGAGTAAAGTTGGTTTTCTTCCATCAAGTGAGTCTGTCTCACCCTCGTCTGGGCGTGGCACCTTGTCATCTGGTGTGTAGCCAATGGCAGCAAGACCAAGCCGATTCATCCACCTATAGGAGACAAGCAAAGAAAACAGAGGAAAGAAAGTGAGGAAGACGGTGACGTAGAAGAGACGAAGAAAACGAGAAGATTGGAAAAGAGGGAACGACCTGTCTTACAGTATGAATTTACGTTGAATTATTTAACTGGCATCTCTGAACAGTTGATATCTATCTCACGGACTCTAACCCCCCCGATGAGGACAGAGAGGGTCGGGTTCATTAGAAAGACGAATGATGAGAAGGAGGGAACAATCTTCTGTTCTCTTCTCTCTCATCAAAGAATTTCATGGCGCTTGTCCTTAGTCCTTCTGCACCGCAGAATCCACGTCCTGCGACTCTCGGCAGACACCTAATAATACGTTTTTACTAAGAATAGAGTCCCAGTCAGTGCATGAGGAACAGGAAATGGATGACGAAGAATTGTGTCCTTTTGAATGTTACTACTATTACATGTTTTATGTAAATTCATCTGCAGCTGGAAGCAGTTCGAAACATTTATTTCCACCATCTTATTTGGTTTTGTTTACTAAAACTATGATCTGATCTGATATGATCTACAAAGATGAGACATCAAATTCAACCTTACTGACTTATTAAATGATTAAAAAGCTCAATCAGAAACACGCGTCGAAAAAAAGTTAAACATAGGCAAAGGAGGTCAGCTGGTCCATTGTTGTGTTTGTGAAGGTCATTCCAGATATTTGTTCACCACCTTATTTGCCTCTATGAAGGTTTATTCTCTGATGGGTCCACTGCCCAACAGAAATGTAGTTTTGCTTATGTAAATTATGTAATCTGAATTTTTTTTTATAAAGATGCCAGTTTTGCTGCTTTCGTGGGATTTGCTCAGAATAAAAGACAATGAAAACAATTTCCCGTCTTCTTTAAGTCCATTTAAGACTCAGTTTTAGCCTTCTCCTTGGAATCCATGCTCAGTACGGCTGCTGATGATCCGTCCATCTACACAGGCCACGTGGTGGTTTTAGCTACATGCACAATGAACCGAACATGTTTAAAATCTTTAACGGATCTGACACACGTGTTTGAACCTTTTTCCAGCTATCTTACAAAAGAGTGACACATGAGCCATTGGTGCAGGGCTTCAAGATCACTGCTGTATATCGCAAGCATTTTCTGACCTTTTGACCTTTTCTTTTAGGAACAAGCCAATCAGCGGAACCAGTCACCTGAATTCAGCTCCAACAGGTGGAAGCTCTGTAAGGTGGACGTTTTCTCCAAGTCAAAAGATATAAACGACAACATTTGTTGTGTCTCTCTCTAAGAGAAGGTCAACCCACCTTCTCATACAGGTCACAGTGATGAGACCAGATCGATCACCAGTCATAAATCTCAGGGCGGAGACCCTCAAACAAGTGAGCAAAACAAGCGCCCCATAAGGTAACATTTCCTTTTCGTTTCTTCCAGAAACAACAAAGGATCCAATATGGAAGCGCAAGAACATCGACGCAAACGTCACATAGACACGAGGTTGTTGATCACACGCAAATAATTGCAAATCCACATGACAGTGTGTGCAGAGGCCCTTTCACACATGAACCCACATGTGCCGTATGGAAGTCAAATATAGCTGGTTAATTACGCTCCAGCGATTATCTCTCCACGTTACTGAGGAGAGGTGTGGATAATTAGAGCTCATCAGATAGCACTCCTGCAAATATCACTACTCCCCTCTCACACAGACGCTCATGTGACACACATGCACACTGACACAAATACACACACAGTGCCACACAGGAAAAAGGGGAGGGTTCATGCCTTATTCATGCACTGTGTTGTGTGGGCTGTTGCCTTGTGTAAACTTGGTTTACTCAGTTAAAATATTCATGGAAGAACACGTGACGTCCCGAGCAGCTGAAGACTGTCCACATTAAGACACGAAAACACACTCGAGAGACTCGCAGAGACACCCCACCCGCTCACCTGTTCATTTCCTCCAAACAATCCGTGGCGAAGAAGAAGCTCTTGATTTTGGGATGACAGGCTTTGAAGGCGCTGCAGTCAGGCAAGGGAGAAAAGTTTGATGAGTGTATTTGTGTGCGCCTCGCGGGCTTGTGTTTCACGTTGTGTGGATGAGAGCTAATGTGCTTGATTAGTAATTTCGGCGACATGTGAGGGACACTCACAATTTCCGTCTGCACTCTATGGCTCGGTCTATTCTGAACTCTGGGAGGCTGATGAAGCCCTCAGCTTTCTCATCCTGCAGGCACAGACAGATGGAGAGTGGTGGCACATCATCAACACAGGGAACAAAATGTCACACGTACTGATGTACCAATTTTATAAGAGATAGCAATAGTCAAGTCGAGCATACGAAAACATCGTATGTTGTTTACACTGGCAGAAATATATTCCTTCAACAGTCTGAAGTTAAAAAGATAGAGAACAGATTTGACATTCAATGCTGAAAACTGGGCTGCTTGAACAAGTTTACATTGTCAGTTCAGTGTACGTGTTTTTTCAGCTATTTCAGCTTTTTTTTTCAGGCATATTCTTGGTCTTGTTCTTGTCCTCGTCTCATCCTGCCTTGGTCTTGGTCTTGACTATGTCACGATACCTAAATGTCTTGGTCTTGTCTTAGTCTCAGAGCGCTCTGGTCTCAGGTAGGTCTTGGTTTCGATGGGTGCGGTCTTGACTACAACACCACAGACACGCATCAGTTGGTCCTAAAGTCCAAACCAGATCTTGGATTATCTTTGGTTTTTAGACTATCGTTGAAAAAACAGAACTTTTGATGATATTACCTCAGCTCCTTCACTTTTTTGACAGATATTTATTTCTCTCTACTGATACAAGTAGACAGCAAAGGAAATAATTGACAGATCAATCACAAGAATATTCATCTGATGAAGACTTAGTATTATAAAGGCAGAAGACATACAGGACAGGTGACGTCATATCACACAGATTGTAATGAGAAAACATAACTGAATGGATTCCCCACATCATGTTCTCACTTAAATCTTCCTCACAGACGAAACACTTGTATCTCATCATAAGATAATTTATCCAGCAAAAAAAAGTTTCAGAGTTAGTTTAAAAAATGAGCTGCTTAAAAAAGTTCTCTCTGTTGTCTTTGTTTGTTTTCTAGCTGGAATCTGAATAAGGACACAATTAAAAATGTGACCAGAAGCAGCTCATGTGTTCTGGTTGTAAGTCAAGCTCACACTAGATCATACTACTCTCATAATGACACCTAACTGCATCCTTTCTTTAGAGATGTAAAATATATGTCGAGCTGAAGTTTCTATAAAATATTAAAACTGATTATCCAGAATATGTCTGCTGTATGTCCTGAGAGCGCTCCATGCTGTAGTTTGGATTTACTCCATTTGAACGAAACGTCTGATCACAAATGACAAAATAATAATGTTGAAAAAAAACATGTGGAAGTTTAAAATAATGTTCAAGTGAATCATTATTTTGAAGATTTCATTTACCCACTGAATTCCTATTCAGCTGACAGTCCACGAGTCCATACATTTGTTTTATATGTCTAATTTTAGATATAGGACAGTGAATACCCTATCAGCACCTCTGTATGTCTAATTGAAGACAAAGCTATTAGCTTCGGCATGATTGACAATAATTTTAAATTAAATGTAAAGTTTTTAACTCTAAACAACTAAGTTATTTATTTCATGTACATTTCACGATGTAGTCTGCCGTCTTGTGTATAAAAACACTGGCTTTAAATAGACGTTATGTGCTCAAATGTAATTGCTGAAATAAAGTTTTAAAAAAAGAAAAATCGCTCAGAGGCAAAGACAACATTATACAGCTGTTTTTACACAGCAAGAAAACTCTGCATTAAGAAAAGATCTTTGTATCCAACATCAGTGTTCATGTCTAGAAGTTGTACAATTGTTTTGTTCTATCAAGTGTTGTAGATTCTGTCAAAAGACAACAAAAGGATTTTTCTCTCTTACATTTTGGTTGGTGTACCAGTAGAGGCAGGACTCTTTGAGGATGAACCAGTACTTCCTCCATTTCTGGGTGAAGTAGCCTTTAGCATCCTTCTTCTTCCACAGCCAGCCCTCACAGTCACCGTGTCCCAGGTCCTTACAGGAGATTCTCCTTCGACTGGCACTCGTGAGGGAACCTTCAGAGGGAGGAAAAGACCAAGTCAATACTGAGAGGGATTTTCATGCCATTTGGAAAAGAATGGAGCGAAATAGTAAAGATACCATGTTTTAAGTGGCTTCAGTCGGCCACTGACAGATGGAATACAATTATCTGGACTATTTTGAAGTGTGCAGCAGCTTTAGAAGAAAACTGAAATTAAAAATTAGAATTGACTATTCTATTGTGTCAGTTCAGTATCATCCGTGGTATTAACAAGTCATTTCACACTTAGTCTGGCTGACAAAAAAAGCTTCCTACTGCTGCATGCTACAGAGAAGATGCCAGACTCAGATTTGCAGGCTACATGTCTTAAAAACATTTATATTGTATTAATCATTTATTTCCCTTTACTTCCCTATCTATCTATCTATCTATCTATCTATCTATCTATCTATCTATCTATCTATCTATCTATCTATCTATCTATCTATCTGTCTATCTGTCTGTCTGTCTGTCTGTCTGTCTGTCTGTCTATCTATCTCATTAAACAAAAAAAGGTATCATCAGGGGACCCTATAAAAAAGGCTCTAAAAGTATTGAAAAATTAGGGAATTGATAATCTCCCGAACAAGTTCCTGTTGAAAGAACCAGGGATGTGAGCAGGGAAACAGGCCTACTTGCAATGGCGTCAGTGAGCAGACTGAAGCTATCTAAGGACCCTCGCAACTCAGACAGCAGCAACACAAAGAAAATCCTGCGACCATAATCGCATTGGAGAAAATCATCTGACGTTAGTGTACTAGGGCACAAATTTAGCTCACCGTTTAACTCACACTGAAAAAGTTTAAGCACTGTCATGCTCTCTGTCACACATAACACCTTAAGTCTCTCAGACTTATGTTAAGTGTTCAGACATTTGGACAAAGATCATTTTTGAGCTAAAGGTTGCTTTTTTGGAGCCATAGGAGCACAAGTACACTTGTAAAGTGAACAGAACTGTAAAGATGTTACACAAGAAGATACAAAGATAACGATGTAACATGTTTACCTTTACTTCGCTTTTTGGTTTTCGTTCTTAGAGATGTGTAATGGAAAGACTGGAGGGAAGAAAGAAAGAAAACATCAGCTCAAGCAAACTCAAACAAACTTTCTGGGTCGACGTTGAAGCACAAAGAGAGGTTGCAGAAAGTTCACTCGAAGTGTTTGGCTTATTTTTATTTTTATCAGGATTACAGGCACAGACGGCTCGCAATGATAAAACTGCTTCAGCCAGTAAGTGACCTACCTACAACCTGTGATGGGAATCTATAAACTGCCTATCACAGAGACTGAAAACACAGTGATGTAAGAAAGGAATGAACAGTAGCACCTTAGCTTGGACTTTTTACAATTTTATACAATGTAATGCGGGACCAAGGTTTTTATTCCAGGAACATACTTTATCATGAGTCTGAATAAAGATACACTGTTAATAAAATCTGTAGTTAGCTAACACTAGCTTAAGTTAGCAAACAAATCTTACAATGCCCAACATAAGGTTCCCAAAAAAACAACTAGTGTTCCTTTAATGCTAATTAGAATAGGAGTGTTGTATCTTCTTTAAGGCTATATAAGCTTATTTTTAAATTGTGTGTGTAGAATATGCAAGCAAATACACCTATGATGCATGTTAGCTGATGTATTTCTAAGAAGCTAATGCTAGAAGGCTAAGTGACTGAATGTATGAAGATACAGCCACATAAAGCTGCTGGATATTCATTGAAGTAACAAAGCCAGATACATTTCTGTTTATAGTCAACTAAGCTGACTTGAGGTACCACCGACTGTGCTTTGCAGAAGAGGATTATACAGTTTCTTCTTTCACAGTAACCTAAATATGGAAACCAATTGACCTCATCCGACTGTTATCTTTTATTTAATTATAACAGTCCTTAATGGATTTATTCTCAGGTATCTATCTGATCTATGTCTGTACCGTGTGTTTTGCCTCAACTTGAACACAATATCCCTGTAACAGTGGATGTGGTTGGTCGACTGATCAACCAAACACAATTTAAAGGGGTATGAGTTCAAATAAAATGTGTTTGATTAACAGCTATGTTTGAAAAATAATGTTATCATGCATCTATCCATAAACATCAACGAGATACAAAGACAGTCTAATGTCCTACCTTTCTCATGGAGGCCCCTCCTGAGCTTCCTGAGCCAGAGTACCTGCATGAGGACAAACAGGAGTGAATGGAACCGCACACCACTCCTTCCATCAATCGCATGCATGTGGTTACACCACAAACAAGCACTAACCCAGTACTCACCTGTCTGTTGTGTCAGCTCGCAGCGTGTCTGAACCTCGCTGAAACACACATTGAACAAAGAGTCATTGAATGTGCTCCTTAAAAAACACATCACGATGGGTATGCTGGTAGTTCAACATATTCTGTGTGATTTTACATTTCGTTTAAAAGATATATGTTCTGTGGTTCCTCTTTTAAGGTTGTTGTTTTTTTTTTTGGCTTTATTCCTTTTGATCGGACAGGAAGTGTGGGGAGAAAGAGGAGCAGTGTGACGCGCACTGCAGCCTACATGGTGCACCTGCTCTTCCACCTGAGCTAAACCAGTTCACCATTCTGTGGTGTCATAACTGAACTTTCTGCATGTCTGGAAAACCTACAAAGACTTTTAAAAGGGTGGGGCAAAGTTTGTTCTTTGATTTTATATTTTTGATCTCACACACTGCACTATGGAGGCAAAGAAATGAAGTGCTGTTTGGTTGCCCCTTAAATTGTAAATGAATTTATAAAAAATGTGTATATTTCCATGATGTCATCAGACTTTTTTTAAAAAATGGTTATTTTGGGGGGTTTTTTACGCTGTTATTAAGATGTAGACCAGTGGAAAGAGTCAGAAATCTGGGAATAGCATGAGAAAAAGGAGCCAAAGGTCAGATTCATACCCAGGCTACTCGTCTGATGGCCCACAACCTGATCTATTTATTCCCCCACAGACCACTCTGACTGAAACAGTCCAACAATATTAAAATCTTAGATTTGAGATATTTAAAAGGTAATTGACCTGAGGACTGAGGGGAGGGTCAGAGGGCATGATAAAATGCTTGTGTTGCTTGGGATGATTCTGAAGTCATTTCACAGTGTCCACTGAGAACGTGACGAACAGATGAAACAACACGCTTCAGTAAAATGTTGGTGTGATAGTTAACAGGAAATGATCGGATGGAGTGAATGAGTGATAGAAAACAAGCAGGTCATTATGGACAGCCTATGCTTGTTAGTGTTAAATAGTGTACTTCATGTGCCACCGACTAGGTATGAGTCACCATCATGATGAGCACACAGCTGGGAGGGTGAGAGAGGGCTGTGTTAGCTTAGCTGTTAGCACGCTGTGTATGCATGTCTTTGCGTGTGCCGTGTTTTAAGCTCAGTCTGTCAGTCGTGCTTGTAATTGGTCTGGCTGATGCTGAGTCATACACCTGCTCACAGGGGTACGTGTTTGCGTGTGTGTGTGTGTGTGTGTGTGTGTGTGTGTGTGCGTGTTTGTCCAAAATAAACTCCCATTTAGACTCAGGCGTGTCTGAGGAGATGGGGATAATAGGATGAGTTAGGACGAGTCGTGAGATGGATACCCAGCATACAAATGCACTCTTGTGTGTATGTGTGTGTGTGTGTGTGTGTGTGTGTGTGTGTGTGTTTTAGTTTGTGTAGGCCTGTGTGTGTGTGTGTGTGTGTGTGTGTGTGTGTGTGTGTGTGTGAGAAGTTAGAGAGGGGCGTGTCCCTGTCATTCTCATAATCTGTGAAGTTGGCAGCCATGCAATGACACTGATCATCCTGACTCTCCTTTGTCTCCTTCATCTAACACACACACACACACACACACACACACACACACACACACACACACACACACACTCACACTCACTCACATAACCACCAATGTGTGACTCTGTGAACACTGTGACCTATCCTATCTGTCAACCACAAAGAGGACACAGGAACAAACAATCAGGTGGTGGAAGTTGTAAAAGTCAGTGAGGGTGTGAGGTAACGTGGCTGAGCGAGACAACCTGGATGAAGGCCTTGAGGTTAGTTTAAGAGACCTTCTACAAAACAGGCTTTTAAACTTGTCATTAAAGGGATACTTCACCCATTTACATGAAGCTGTGTATCATTAGAAACATGGTAGTAGTGTTGAATGGTCGTGAATCCAGCCCTCATATATGACGCTTTTTGCATCACATGAAGAAAACTTTCAAGCAAAGAAAAACACATTTTTCTTGTCTCAGGGCAAAATGAGGGCTGGATTCACGACCATTCAACACTGCTACCATGTTTCTAATGATACAAAGCTTCATGCAAATAGGTGAAGTATCCCTTTAAGCACGGTTGTAAATAGTGATATGACTGATGGTTTCATTACATTTGCTGGCTGAGGAAGAGACATATCTTCACACTTAATCAAATGTCACAAAAAGCTTTTATTCCATCACAGTCACAACGCCTCGACCAGAAGTCTTCTTTAGGTGATATGATCGCCTGAAGAAGACCTCTGGTCATGATGGTGAGTGTGCATGCAGTCTGCTGTCTTCTGTACTGTACGTGATGTGCCTGTGTATCTGCCAAAGTTTTTCTGATTTGCATTTGCTGCCATGAAAATCTACCACGAGCGCAACAATCACAAACAAAACAACTCAGAGTATAAACATAAAATACATGAATGTGTACATGTGGTCCAGGTCATGATTGTAAAGACACATGATGTTAAAGGTTACACTTTACCTTTCTTACAAAATGCCATAAATCGTGTGTCTTTATAAATGGATGTAAGTTGTTAGCTCTTAAAAAAACGAGATTTCTCCTTTTAGCATCTCGAATGATGATTAAATTTTAATAACCGACAAGAATAGAAGAATGCATTAATATTTGATCAGCAAAGGAAACAGAAGAAAAAAAATCCCAAACAACACATTATTAAGCACAACTTTGCACTTCAAGTTCTTCAAGCTATGTTCAGCTGCTTTAACAGAAACATGCTACTGATGTCATATATGATATATGTTTCAGTCACAGGGGACAGGACTTCTGACAGACAAGCACATTTACTTTTTCAGATTAAAAATGTGTTATATTCAGTATGACATGTTTTCTTCTTTTGCTGAATTCATCATTTGACAGAGCTCAATGAATAATCATTTGATCTTTGTTCGAAGCAGTAAATCGTTGCAAAACAACACTACATTCTGAATAACTCCACAGATATTAGCAGGTGTGATGTTTGAAATAGAAGACCGTGTACATACAGGCAATGCTTCCGGTGGCTGGTCGAGGCGCAGGGTTGAAGACAGCATGGAGGGGCTGATGGGAAAGCTGGGGCTGCTGGGATTGCGACTCTTGCGACGAGAGCGCCTGGTGGAATCCCTCCGGCTCTCCCTGCCAGGACCCTCGGGCTCCTCCTCTATCACCAGGATCTTGTCGTCACTAAGGTAACGCAGCAGGGAGTTGTCTGAATCTGTGGGGTTAAAGGGGAGTGCAGAGGGACGGGGCAGTTAGAGGAGGGACACGGATGACAGAAGGTGGAAAAGCTTTCAGCGAGGGGGTCGGGGGGGGGGTCGAGGTAGAATCCCAGAGTAGAAACAGATGAGGGTGAAAAGACCCTCGCAAATAAAAAACCTAGAGAAAGGGATAAAAGAGCGGCAGATCTACAGTATCTGATACATCAAGGGACATACGGCTTATTTGTTTGCATCGAGTAGGCTGATTTGAAGGGCACAACTCCTAAATCCTGCCAGTCGCAGTTTTATTCCACTTCAGCTCCGGAAAGAAAAAGCTTTGGAAATTATTTGGTTATTATTCATATCCTTAAAAGTCAAAGACGAGAAAGTGATTTAGAAAAAAAGGAGGAAGAAGTAGGAAGGCAGACAACCGACAGTAGTATTGTGCCTTAATGATATTCATGGACTTTCTGATGGTAGAGTGAAAGAACGTCGGTTGAATACTGATCGAGTGTCCACGCAAAACATTGAAGCTGTTTAGAATAGGTCACATAGAAAGACCCTCATTTCCAGAGCAGCTGTATAAATGCAATTTCCTTGCATTTATGTTTGTTTTTCGCTCTGTCAGATACATACCTGACAGATATGTATCCTCACAAAACCACACCACCATGGAGAACCAGAGCATGAGCTGAAATGCGTTGAGCGGAATATGGAGCGAGGCAAAGAACCGGCCTGACCCGATTGAGTCGGTGTGAGAGGGTTTGTTGAGTGCGCATGTGTTTGTGTGTGTGTACCTCGGCTCCCTCTCTTGCCCATGCTGGGTTCCTTGGGCTCGGCCATCCAGTTATATTCAGGGGGCATGGAAACAGGCCTGAGATCACCTGGAACAACCAATCAGCAATCAGAGAGTTTGCTAGTGGGGAGGGAAGGGGGGTGTCGCAGGAAGGCGTCGTCTGAGAGACATCGTGGGAGACAGCTGGAGGGGGAGGACAGGTGAGACAGTGTGTGCAGGTGAGGGGGGGGGGGGGGGGGGACAGGAGACTCTCAAAGGATCACTTTGAATTGCAAGGCAGATGTGACATGGCCTTTTCATCAGGTTAGAGGTTCAATTAGAGGCTCCATTTACTGTTGGTAAATTGCACAAATCTGGGCCCCTACAATTCAGTACATAAAGTGCCATAATGCATTCTGGGTAAATATAACCATTATAGGAAAGTCTATAGGTTTATGTTTCAAGTGGTAACAAATCAGTTGTAAAGATTGTAGATTGAGACAGCTTCATATTTAAATTTGTTCATGTACGGTAGGTTTTCTCTAATCCTATCAGAGGTCAGAACATTTATTTCCTGGACTGCAAAACTAAAACATTGATTATAAACTGTGTTCTTATGACATAAAAAAAGAGAGGATAGGAGAGTACAGTTTTAAAAATGATCTTCAAAGTCTCATTTGTTGATTTCTTTTGTCTTGCGCAGAATCAAAGTAAGAGGAAATTCCATCTTCTGTCAGATTGTTGAATAAATGCGTCATGGTGAACAGTTGCTTTCATTGGACAACAAGCAACATTTGTTGACATCCATGTTTGTGTCGGCCATATACATGCGCACTTAAAATTCACTTTCTTCTAAATTCTGTTAGTTTTATTTATTATTATATATTTTTGAGCCTTTTCATGCCTCCATCAGAGAGACAGGACAGTGAATAGTCGAGAGAGTGGGAAACGATGTGCTGGAAGGCGGTGGGATTTTGAACCCGAGCCACCGCTTTGAGGACTCCATCTCTGTACATGGGGCGAGTTAACGAACCACTTGGACATGGTGCCCCAAGATACACTTTATTTTTAACTCCGTTCACCAGCAGCTCTTGAGGGAAATATGTGTTTTTAGCAGCTATCTGCACAGCTGTTCTGTTAAAAAGCTAACTGGAAAGTGCATGGTCGCCGTGTCTCAGCGTTCTCTAATAAAACGGCGGCCCGTTCTGGATAAGTGTTGATGGTGGCAAAGTACGCCAAAAACAATGGGCTAAAAGAGTCTAATTAGCTGTGATGAGTACAACAAACTGAGCAGAGCCTTTAATGTGGTTTTAAATCCAGGTGTGTTGAACTGACAAACTTCTGATTGGACATTATCTTTGAAGTAGAAGAAGACTGGAGAAGGATGGCCCCTCCGTATCATTTTTTACATTTTTGGCCGGCCACATTTCCCTTCCATTGCACATCAGAGGTCCATTGAGAGTCTCCCAAGACGGCACAGGATGTCTGGGAGGCTCTCTTTGAAAAGGTTGATACAGGTGGTGGGGCAGACAGGGAGCAGGAGACAGTGTGTGTGGACTGACCCTTTGGCATGTGGTAAGTGTTTTAGGACGTGTGCCGCGACACCAGGACACAGAGAAGCAGAGCCATGGGGCGAGTGATGAACACATAAGGAGAAGCTTGGAGAAAAAGGTGAAAAGAACTGGTGGGAGAGAACATGCTGCTCATTTAAACAAACTGGAGACCAGGGCCTTGACTGCCCCATGCATACTGCGGAACTGCACTCTCTATCTCACCATGGGTGGGGGTCTTGTCACGCCGGCGAACCCCTGTATTTCGGCTTCTGTCATAATCGGGGCCCGGTGGTCCGTCTCCCTCCAGTAGGGAGAAGAACTGACCGCTGTCTTGGTCCAGGTAGTAGCTGACTGCCTCTGAGCCTTTGGAGCCAGACTGGGAGCTCACGCTGTAGCGGCTGATGTCGTCACATGACATCAGGCCCATCTCCTCCCTGAGGAGAGCAGAGTCATCATCGTCATCTGTCATCAGCGCCATCATAAGTCCTCAGCAGGATCATGATCATCGCCATCATCAAACGTGTGTGTGTGTGTGTGTGTGTGGAAAGTGTCTGACCTGGTGCTGTAGAGTCCAGAGACAGGAGAGAGGATGTAAACGTCCTGCATGCTCGGAGCGTCCATCTTGGACATCCCCAAAGTTCCTCCGGGTGTAGGGGAGGTGCTGGTTGGGCTGGTAGGGACAGGCTGAAGAGAGAGGGAGGAAAAACTCTTTTTTAACACCTTTTTTTTTTTTCTCAGTTTTAATTTGAGGATGGTTTAGGGCTTTTTTTTCTGCCTCACAGAAAACAAACAAACAGTTTATGATGTTACAAGGAAAGAAAACCTTTTGTTTGAGCTTTCTTTCTTGTGCTCGTTTAAACACTGAATCACAAACACAAGTTGTTTTCACTGAGCTGCCGTGTTGTCTTTTTTTTTTTTTTTTTACATCTGTCTGAGTGTGCAGCCTTTCCCACGTTCAATCCCTTCTCTATTCTGTCATTTTGTTTCAACTCTCTTCACTCACACAGGGCTCTCCATGTCTGTTCCCATGACAACCTCTCCTCTCCTCTCCTCGCTATTCCTCTATTCTCACCCCTCTCCCCTCTCTCGCTCTACAGGAGAAGTAGAGGACAGAAGAAAGATAGCATGGCCTCCTCTTCCTACCTTAGCTTGACTCAAGGACATGTAGTTTCATTTGTCATCAGGCCCTCCGTGATGACAGGATGCCTGTTTCTCTGATGTCATGGAAAGTCAGTCCAGATTTCGAGTGGATGATGTTTGTTTTCAGCGGGAACAGCTGGAGGGGCAAATGCATATCATGCCAAGAGATTTCTCCCAGTCGAAGAGCTTTTTTTTCAGATTTTCGAAAAGATGGGATGTTTTACTGTGTGTCTGAGGAGGAAGCTCCATTTTAGAGAGAGGAGACGCGAGTGAGACTGAGCGATGACGAGGTGGGCAGCGTTCTCATTAAGGAAGCCCAGTGTTTCATCATTTCATCAGCAGTGCATTAGGGGGCAAATTCATTTCATATTCCAAACTTTCCATCCTCTGCCCCCCCCCCCCCCCCCCCCCCCCCCCCCCATTCCCCATCCCCGTCCCCCAAACACTGTCTCTATCTTTATCTCTTCCTCCCTCTCTCAGTCCTCTTTTGAAGGCAGCTTACAGTAAGACAGCCTAACAATAAATAATGAAGTCGAGTTGGAAAGAGAGGGACATGAGAGAAAGAAGGGAGAGCAAAGGAAATAGGACAAGGAGAGAGAGAGGGAGAGAGCGAGGTGGGGGAGCTGTTCAGTGTGCTGACTGGAGCTGAGAGTGAAAACAGTAATTTAGTGATTACAGCACAGTGCTGCCTGCATGGAAAAGGGGGGGGGGGGGGGGGGGGGGGGTGGAATCGAGAGAGACGAGACCACCACAGCAGGCGAAAATCCAGTCTGTTAAAAAAAAGCACTTAAACCATTTGACCCCTGCTGCGTCCACTTTAAACTAGCTTCAAATCTACTTCTGATATCTCGCCCACACAGGTGTTCCCCATCCCTCCCACCATCTTTATTTACACACATGCAAACACTTTAGCATGCTTCAAACAATACTTGGAGCTGGTAAAGTGTCTCCATGTCGCACTGAATCATCATATATAAATCACATTGTGAATCCACACAGGCTGTATGTTTATACAACATCAAGTCTTTTAGGACAGCGCATCAAATCTTGCACTTCCACCCTTTCGGTCTTTTATTGCAGCTGATGTTTCGGGCCTGAGCCGTCCTTCTGTGGCTCCAGGCAAACAAACACATTGAGACCGAGGGCTCACTCGCAGGTATCACATATTAGAGGGCCGTTAAAAGGCCAGGCTGCCAATGAGAGAGCTGGGTGTCTGAAACACTTGTGTGCACAACCATACAGGTTACTGAGGGTGAGTGTGTTTTTTTATTTACATCACATAACGTTCACAAAGTCCTCTTGAATGTCTGACTTAGAACCTGAAACCTTTCTTTTTTTTATTTGGATGAATTTATTTTGGACGTACTGCAGGTTCTTGTTCAGTATTGACTTCAGCTTTGTTCAGTACAATAACACTTTTTTTTTTTAAAAACTGTTCGTGTTGACCAGAGAGCATCGTTTTTATTCAACGTTCAAGGTGAAACACGTTATCTTTGAAAGGACTGCAGATAAACTTGCATTATCTAACTCTACAATGGGAGCCAAAAAAAAGTCACAGAAATAGAGCAATGAATGTGCTGTATGCGAGACATCAAAGGCGCTTCAACCCCTCACCCTTCAGCAGGCCTCTTAATAATACATGAGTTGTCTAAAATAGCACACTTTAACATATAACTCATTGTATGAAAGCGAGGTCATGGACTATGTGCTGCTGCACACACGTGACCGGGAAGGTGAGCTGTGATGCTGGTGTGGCCTTCAGGCTCACCTACGAAGAATCCCTACACTCACATCGTGGAGCACACACAGCACACCAGCATGCGATTCCTTCACTCTGTTGTCAAAACCATTGATAGCATCCTTGATATCAGATCGGATCGTTTAATTTCATTCACTCCATCGTTGAAAGCAGGCAGACATGAACACACACACACACACACACACACACACACACACACACACACACACACACACACACAGAAAAATAGAAAAGGAAACAGAGAGAGATATGTTTTGTTATTCAGAGGAATTAAAGAGGTTGCCATGGAGGGATTTGGAGCTGGAATCACAGGATCATTTTTTGAGAGAGATTGTTGCCTTTGTGGATTTAGTGATAATCCTGCCATTTGCTACATTTGGGCCAAACTTCACAGAAGTAAAAATGTAGCTTCTAAAAAGAGGCTTAGAGCGAGGAGTGCACATGTGTTTGAATGTGTGTGTGCGTGTGTGTGTGTGTGTGTGTGTGTGTGTGTGTGCGCGTGTGTTTGTTCATGTGTACATACAGTTTGTATTCAAGTACGAGTGCACTGACCCAGTTTCTTCACCTCTCAAAGGAGCAACGAGACCGATAACGGATGCGTCGCTCTGCATGTGTGCACATGTATGCACAGAAACACACTTGATTTGACACAAATGGTTAGGCAAACAGGGCCGTGTGCTTAGAAATGCACGCACGCACACACACACACACACACACACCTACACACACACACACACACACACACACACACCTACACACACACACACACACCAAAGGCTGTTTAGCAGGATATTTTGGATTCAGTGCATTATCTCCAGTATTTGCTGAGTAGCGCCTCTTGTTTCAGAGCCAGTGGAGCTGCCTGTAGTTACTTATGAATAATTAAGAGCTCCAGTCTTTCTGAGAGAGAACAAATCTAAAACATTCCTTTCTTCCTTTCTCCCACAGATATCTCTGCGCTCTGATCTAGACGCTCACGGTGCATTCGTGTCTTAGCAGAACCATCAGGGTAGAATTCCCACAATCCTCTGCTGCTGCACACAGTAAATGCAACAATGAGCTCATGGAAACAAACTTCGAGTGCTGATCCAACAAGGCAGAAAGCTCATTATAGACAGAGACGACAATGATGCTAAGAAGGCTCCACGGTTATTACAGAGTTTTAATGATTTCTAGACAACGATAGAAATCACATTCACCAAACCTTCCCGACAACACCGAAGCACAAGTGAACATGCACGTAGTATACAGCGGCGACATGCTGCATTTAGAAGCTCACAGATGTGTAGACACAAGACAGTTGCTGCAGCACAAAGCACTCAGGCAGCATCAGATTAGCCCTCGCCTCACTCTTCTGTCCGCCTCCCACAACTATGTTCAATGTGCACAAAAAAATGTCTCTGAGTGAGAGCGGGATTTAAATAGTATTTGCCCTTGAGTGAAATTTGTACATCATTTGTACATCAACTCTGAGCTGTAAGCCCTTAAAACAAGAATCCCACATTTGAGATTAATACTAGATTGTAAATGGACTCTTGGCCATAAGGGTAAAGGTCGATGTATCCAGGCTGAGGTCTTATATGAGAGGGAGTGGAATGGTACTTTTACTGACCCGGCACACAACCTCGTGGCAGAATGTCCAGCTCATATTACACCATTTAAATTTAATGCATGCTTTTGGTAAGCACAAGTTCTTTTACGGTGGTGGTGAGGCAACCGACACATTTGTGAATGGCTTTGAGCTGTGCCAGCAGAACGGCAGGCTGCAAAAACCTTGCCGATGTGTTGAAACGCTCAATAGAAGTATTGATGGAAGGTCAAAGAAGAACAGTTGTTTTTCAAAATACTGGAAGAAGAAAGGAGCAGCGGAAAAAAAGGCTGAGTGAACCGAAGGAAAATAGCAAGAGATCTCACTGCGAAGAGGAAAACATCTTCCTACCTCCAAACCTTAACTGTAAGTATGCACATATAGGAGTAGACTGTGGTTTTGAGAGTAGACACATTTCATGTTAGGAGAGCATTGTGTTAAAACTCGCCGCACAGCTGGTTTTACCTGCAGGCCCAGAGGTTTCCAGCGGACGTTCCTGAGCAGAGCCGGAGTTGAGCTCAGGGTATTCTGAGGTCTTTTCTTCAGCGTGAGGATGACTCCACACGGGTCCTCTCTCAGAGCGTTGACCAGATTCTTCAGCTGCCAGCCCACCTGAGGAGCACACACACTGGGCTACCAAAGTGCCACCACTACACACCTCTCCGCACATGATGCCGTTTGGTCATCTCCCCGTCCTCTCTGAAGAAAACCACCAAGCACATGTTCGACTCTGAAACTGCAAAACCGCCACTCATGATACTCCCTGTCTCTACTGTTTATTATTTATTGATTTATTTTTGGGCATTTCATGACATTTTTGCAGAGACAGCTGAGAGATCATGTAAAGGTCTCTAGTTAAGGTCCAGGATGTATCAGTCTACAGCTGATCTACACATGACACTCATTGTT
Organism: Symphodus melops; assembly: GCF_947650265.1. Taxonomy (NCBI): domain Eukaryota; kingdom Metazoa; phylum Chordata; class Actinopteri; order Labriformes; family Labridae; genus Symphodus; species Symphodus melops. The sequence goes on from NC_136699.1 coordinate 19,888,010, forward strand.
TCACAATGACGATATCAGACCTTTTACTGCAAACAATCTTTTCCCTTCAAAACATTTCCAGGTCTGAAAGTCTTGATGGAGAGTTTCCTGTTTGATAAATCACTTAAAAAGACAACTCTCTTTGTGAAGGCTCTAATCTGAGACTCTCTTTGGGAAATGTCCCAAAAGTATGTCTGCCGTCAGAGAATTAACATAATTGTGTGTCACTGTGTGTATACTTCAACAGTTTGTGTTAAAAACAGTTAACAGTGCAAACAGCAGTGACAGCAGAGTTTAGAATTCACCAGAGAACTGCTCAGTAAACTCAATGAGCTAATAATGATCTTGTATTGGACCAAGTATGAATTCATACATTTGTGGGCGGGGCCGGAATGTGGCATAGGCAGTATAGTTTAATGATAGGGGCGCCTACTGTCCATAAGGGGCGCCCTGCCAATCTAAATAAGTGAGGAGGAAAAGTTAAAGATAATCAGGAGAAAAAGCAAGAAATAAGTTTAACGGTTAATTCATGTGTTTTTAAAGTCCTTTTCATTCTATTATTTTGTATTAAAACAAAAGAGGCCAAAAAATAAAAAAATACATCAAAGGCTACCTGCTCAACCTGACGCATCACAACACCGCTCTTTGTGGAGGACGAGGGCGGACGAGTTATCAGAAGCGAGTGGAACTCATACTGATAAATATCAGGTTTAAATAAAGTCGAGCGGTAAAACATAAAGCTGTGTGCCAGTTTTCTTTAAGTGTATGAACATTGTGATTGAAGGTAGAATTGGTTGCAATACAAGGGGCATCAGCTAAAATCTAACCTACGGCATCTTTGTGGGTGTTGAAGTGACCCGCGCAAATTCAAAGCAACCACAGAAATCATTGTGTAGTTTGATCCAGATACACCTGAAGCATCACCAAATCTAACACCACTTATTTCACTTCTTGTAAACTCTTTCCACACTTTAACACGCCAGCAAAACACCACCACCACGCTTCACACTGTCCCACCACCACTATTCGGAAAACGGTGTCATGCTAAAGGAAAGCTTAGTCAGCATTTTTTTAAGCTCCGAGAAAGAGAGCAAGATGGTAGAAGAGTAAGGAGTGCTGACTGCAGTGTTTCCTCATGTTCTGGCCGGCCTGTCTCCAGAGCTCACAGTACTCGTCAGGCCATTGATTGGCTACACGGGCCTCAGCTACTAGAAGTGTCCGCAGAGGCCGCCATGCTTACACACACTCACCAACACACAGACAGAACTGCTCTGACCTTATTCCTGACATAATGATGGCCAGCTGTGTCAGCCTTTTGTGGCATGTTTCCTGTTCTGTTTGGCTAGCTCAAAAAAGTCTGGGTTCAGTCAGCGTCAACAAGAGCTGCATGGACATAAGCCTTTATGCTGTGTCCTGCTTAGGCCACTAAAACCAAAGGAAGCAGAACAAGGACACACTATCATTCAGCAGGACAACCTTCATTCATGAAATAAGATTTACAAATTAAACTGTTCATCTGTCTTTTTAATTACAAAACAAGGCTGGGTATAAAACAAGCTTACCTCAAAGAAATCTGTCTGCATGTCAGACACATTTCTTGAATCACTGAAACCTCTTTGAGGCTCTTTATAGATAAGATGGACTTGGAACTCAACTAAATTTATCAGAAGTCACGCGTAAAATGACAGCCAATGGAGAGGCCCGCCTCTGTTGTTACCAATGATTTGTGCTTACAGCAAAAAAAAGAGTTCACTTTTCTGCCATCTGCATTCACGGATCTGGGAGAGTTTGTGGATCTTTTTACACATTTTCGGATCTGTGTTTTGTCACAATATTAGCGCCATATGTTTCCTATTTCTGGATCAACGCCTATTCTGGTGTACAGTTTCTCCAGTGCTATGTCCCTATGCTAAGCTAAGCTATGGGGTCTTCTCTGTTGCTGCTCAAAGACTGTGGAGCGCCCTGCCTGACCACCTGAAGGCTCCACAGACTACAGCTGCTTTGAAAGGAAGCCTAAAGACTCATCTTTTTTTTAAAAAGCCTTCTGCTCATTTTCTCTTTTATTCTTTTAAACACTTTGAAATGTACACATGTAAAGTGCTCTAGAAATAAAATCCTTTTTTTTTTTTACTATTATTATTGTAATTTCTTAGTCAGACTCTAAACATCGATGAGCTCATGAAAAAGGAAGTCTTCGCCAATTTTTTTAAACATGAAAACAGATCTGGCTTCTTCAGAAGACCCCCAAACGTAGCTGCTGCTCCCGGAGAGGCTGTATAATTATAAGATAATAACTGATGTTCTAAGAAGCACATTTCCCAAAATGATTTATAAAAAATATATCAAAATTCTGAAAGCCTTTTTCTTGCAAACACAGGTACCACATCGGCACGCACACCGGAAATACTGAATGACCTGAGAGTGAACTGAGCTGTGCCTTCATAACTTCTTCACTCGTGCAACAATCGCGGAGCGAGCACAATAACAGCAAACACCTAACCAGGCCACTTTAAAACGGCTCTGTTCTCCAAACATGCACATTACAGAGAGGGAAAGGGAAACCTACCAAAAACAATAATAATAGAACATAAACTGCTGCTGAGGAGGGGTTTTTTTTTTCTATTCCTGTGGGTCTTCATTATTTTCCCAGATGCTATTACCTCCACATAATTATGTTGCCTCTTCAAACAATCAGTTTGTTTTTGAGCAAATTCCACATTTTACCTCAAAAGAGAAGCCGAGCTAAAAAAACCTGTGAGCTCTGTTTTGAAGTGGTTCTCAAACAGAAGCTCATGCATAGACATGAAGGCAGCACTGTTGCTAAATACGTGGGTTAGGCCTACAGAATGATTCCATAATGTAATGGAATTTGCTCATTCAATACTCACACTAATCTAATTTTTGAATATGGAGTCTTGCTAGATAAACTTATCAGCTGAGATGTTGACAGAGAGTTTGATAGTTGAGTGTATCCATCTTCCCTCTTCAGCGGCTCGATTTAGAGTCTCCTCCCTCCCTCCCCCCTTTCCTTTCATCAGCTTCCTCTTCTCCCTCAGTCTCTCTTTACTTCCTCCTCCCTTATTCCCTCCACTCTCCCAGCTCTGTGACTTTCCAGCATCCCCAGACTATTTCAACCTCCTTTTTCCCATCCACACGCACACACACCTCGGTCTCCTACTGCTTATCTCCTCCCCCAGGGTGAGGGATCAGAGTGGTGAGGGTCTAGCGGTGGGAGTAATGAGGGGTTGGAGCTGTGAGCCTTGCGGGGCGCGATCTGCACTGTCACCTCGAGGAGAGAGCGGGAGAGAGATAACGCACGGCTCCCTCACGCGTCAATCAACGAGCTCCCCGGCGCCTGCACGCACGCTTTCACATGAGCAGCACCTATCGAGACGTACGAGGGAAAAGGCAAGTAAAAGACATCTACAAACAGATTAAACCTTTTTTTTTTTTTTTCATCCCTCCTTGGAAATCTCAAATAAACGCTGGAACGAATCGTTTGTGTCAGCGCTGATAGAACGGGCAATAGACAGCGCACTCAATCACACGCTCTCACAAGGCATGGTTCCATTTAAAAGGGCTGCTCATTTGTGCGCCTCCTTCTGCTGTGATGAGTTGAGGGCAGAAACACAACTTATTCAAGTCTGAAAGTGGAACATTTCAAATCAGACACCTCCTTCAGGGTTTCCTACGACAATGGGAACAAATTCCAGAAAAGTTTGAGCTGACAATCACGCTGGACCGAACAAAGGTCTTGTAACTATCATCCTATTATCTGCTCCCGAAGCAGGTCTAATTAGCCTACATAGCAACACAGGCACAGGACAGGAAGCACCATGGTGGCAGTGGTGGTGGCAGCAGCAGACATCATGTACCTTGACATCTCCTCAACACAGCACAGAATGGAGAACAAAAGGCAGGTTTTGCAGTGTGTATTCACAGTGGAAGCACAGTGAAAGGATGTTTTCTGTGATTCTTTGGTTGGGTTGGAAGCGTTCAGACTCACCACTGTCTGGTGGTTGACTTGGATCACCTCGTCCCCTGCATGGATCTTCTTACACTGGTCCGCCGGAGACTGCAGAGGCAGACATGGGAGAAGAAAAGGACAATGAGAGAGAATGGCTGAGATAGACTGAGGTGTGGGTGCAGTGTTATTGCAGACTATAAAGAAGAGCACGCTCGCTCAAATGCCACAAAAAGTTTGAACAGTTCACAACTTTATGTGATACATTTTTGTATTTTTCAAGTGTGCGGGCCTATCTTCTTCCTAAGGCTGCCCATTTGCACTGCCCTGCACCTACGTGATGTGCATATTATAACCGGTGATGTAGTTAACGGTAGGCCTTTTCTTAATCCCCTCTGATTTACACAATAAATTGATTGACCATATTCAGTAGTATGCTGCTTTTTTCCCCCCTGACAGCGAAGGGATGACTTGTCTTATTCTGTCTGTAATTTGTTAGTACACACAAACTGAACATGTAGGAGTAGTGTCACATGTCACTGTTTATAACAGAGGCTTTTTATCCTCCGCTGGGCGAGCCACTTAGGGAAACATTTTAGGGAAAAATGAACAGCATAGCCACTTCTTTAGGTGGTATTAAACCACAATGTAAAACTACCTCCTTTTTTATTGCAGAATATAATAAAAGCATCATATGTGGTGGTGGGAGTAAAAACTCACATTCTCTGTGGTTCCTGTGATGACGTGGAGTCCATCATACGTCGATTTGATATACATCCCCTAAAATACAAGAGCAGTGAAAGAAGATTCAGTATGACACAGAATACAGGAAGGGGGGGGGGGGGGACATTTCCTGTCTGTTTCTGGGCCAGACTTCTTGTGTGTCTTGTGTGTAGTCTGGATATGACTCACAGAGAGGTAACAATTTAAAGGAACGACGTGTTGGACGTGTTGGATGCTTCTCGTCACAGACTCTCAAAGTCTCCGAGAAGATATAGGGTGTGTTTTGATGATGGAAGAGTACGTGTTCAGATAAAACTCCCTCTGGTGTTCAATTGGGTCGACTTTAAAGACTCTCGTTTTTTTTTTGCTTCCCGTCAGTCTGATTGTCTTCAAAGCACTTAGCCAAAAATCAATCAGACACCTCTAAAGCCTCAGAATTCTTTAAAGCAACGACGTCAGGTTTTGACCTGGTGAATTCCCATAACAATAAATAAAGAATAAGCTAGCGAAAGGCAGTCATTGTATATTTATACACCTTGAACGTTTAATTATTAATCCGGGGGATTGAAGAGACTCGGGACCTGGCTAAGTAAAAACGCTGTAAACTGCTTTGAAAGGAAAATGTTTGAGCTGTAAAAACAGTTCAAGGAGCGTCACTGTGCACTACATACTAATGTAGACATGACCTTACTTGGGTTCGTCGTTTGGGGCTGGACTTCACCTGGCTAGAAAATGTCAGGAAACATTTATTTTAGGGGCGTTGTAAGAAGTTTTGGAAATACAACAGTTTTGGAAATAGTTTTGGAAATACAACATCGTCATACTTTGACCTTATGCTTCGACGTAGGAGTTGGCAAGACAACTGAAATGCTTGAATGAAAGATGGAAGCTCGAGCGAAGGAGAACTGCATGGTAAGGTAATGAATGTCCATAAAGGACATTTCACATTACAGATTGAAAGTTTGGATGAGAGTACTGATCAGTTCATCTTGGAGTTCTGGTGGAAGGATGTGTGGGCGTCCTCCAGTGTCTCCTTACCAGGCCTTCACTTGGCATGATGCTGGTAAGGTGGACCACCTCCAGATGGGCTGACTGAGAGACCAGAGAGTCAGACGAAAGAGAGATGATGTGGTCACATATCCCTGCTAAGGTCTTACACTGGAGATGTCATCGGAGGTAAAGATAGCAGGAGGGAAAAGGGGGAGGGGGGGGGGAGTGACAAAAAGAGAAAGACGGAAAGTTATTGAGATTGGTTTTGGTCCGCGAGGGATGCTGTGACCTAGCTGGAGGAGGTGAAACAGAAATCATTTCATCAGATTGTTCCACATCGCCACTTCCATCGCTGCAGCACACAAACTGTTTCCTGTCACAATCAGTCCAGAGGCATGCCCACAAGACACTGTCACAGACAGGACAACACATCACCGATACCAGCCAACCCTGCGGTGCCCCACTGACATTTCCTAACATCTAAATTACAGAGCACAGATTACATTTGTTGGGAAATGTAATTTGTTTTTAAGAAGATAAGGGCAATAATTTACCCTCAAATCGATAAATACATCCAGACGCTATTTGTAGATTATCTCGGCTGTAATTGTTTTTACAGCACACTTAAACTCCTGCATATCTGAGCCAGTTCCAGGCAAACAAAAACATGGCTTCACCTTCGCTTTGTTCTAAGAAGCCTCGACTGTTTTTTCAGGCTATTTGTCTGCTCGGTCACGCATGCAAGTTAATTTATCTACAGCGGCATCTCTGCCTTCTAATCTTGGCTGACTGACTGGAGCGGGCTCACAGAGACGGTTACCCTGGTTATCTTGCATCATTGCGTTGCTACTTAGTGCACATCACACTCACACACACACAAACACGCACACACAAATACACATCCATACGCTGACACATTACCGACAAACATGTAAGAGAATATACCTCGACTAAATTTACACAAGCGGTGTGAAAGTGATGAACTCTGCATAAAATAATCTTCTGATCTCAGTTCTAATGAGCAATTACCAGATTAAAGTGATGGAATGAATAGAGATCTTTAACACACACACACACACACACACACACACACACACACACACACACTATAGCTCAGAGCCTGTGATTCATTCATCGCAAGAGAAAGGTGAAGGATCTCCAGTGAGCCAGCCATGTGATGCTTCTGCTCCCTCTTTCTCTCTTTTGCTGTCTCTCGCTCACATATTCATAAACACCAAACATTTCTAGGTCAGTTATTTGAACATTACACTGCCTGTTTAATTTCATGTTGTTGTTGTTTTTTTTTTTACATTTCTGTCAACATGTACACATTGTATTATGTGATACCCAGGATGTTCATGCCATCCACAAACCCGATTTAAAAAAAAAGAGGAAGGGGGGTGGATAAAAGCGGGTAAAAAAAAGTATAGGGAAAGGAAATCCCCAGTATATCTAATCCTGTCTATAGAGCTATAAATAGCATGTCGAGTTCCCTGTTGAAAACCAGAAGAGACAGTTGTGTGGCTCTGCTTGTGTCCCTCTTTGATCATAGTTCTAATAGCCTGACCTGGGATTATCACGGCCTGAGAGACAAAAGGCAAGCTCCCGACTTCTCCAGATGTGACACACCCTGCCTTGATCTGACATGCCTCTGGAGAATCAGAGAGCACATTATAGTTAACTTACCAGCTATAGCTGGCGTGAGATTTAAGAGCAGTGAAACAGAAAGCCAGACGTACTCCGCTGCCAAATGGATTAATCTCTCGCTCCACACACTCCTTCTTCCTCAACAGCTCGCACCTTTTTCTCACACACACGCTAACATGCGAACACACACGCTGCTGTTGCCCAAAGCAGCACCTTCACATGCTTGAGAATACATGGCGCGGCAAATGTGAACCTGACCTCAGACACAGTAGGAATGAAGAGAGGGAGAAAGAAGGAGGGTGGAAGAGAAGGAGAGCAGGAAAGCAGGGAGGTGGGAGGGAGCGTACGAGAGGAAAGGGGAGAAAACAAGGGAAAGGAAAAACACACAACTAGGACAGTCTTACGTAATTCCCCTCATCCTTATGCATGCATGCACATAAAAACACACACATATTCATACACACTTCACGCTCCATCAGACACACAGACTCACACATGCTCATATCTGATCTCCGTGTTCCCGCTCATACACACACACACACACAGGACACACACAAAATCACACAGTTTTCCTGTCCATCTGATTGCTGCGGGCTCGAGTCTGGAGGAGAGCAGAGTGGAAGTGAGTTTTGCATTATTGAGGAGAAGCTGACAAACGTATGACTAGCAGTACAGTAGCAAAGGCAGAGCTGACCTGAGCAATAAACAGAGCGTGTGCAGAATGGATGCTAGACACACTCCTCATACTGTCTGTCTGTCTCCAACTACCTACAAACACACATTTATTCCAACACCACCAGTGTGTCCTGGGTTCATAAAGAACTATTCTACCTATGAGTTACTGTACAAGAATTCCACACTAACAAGATGTATAATATAACTATTCAGAGTAAATTATTTTGAGATGTTAAAAGGAAAACATGATTCTTACATTATTTGATAAAAGCAATACAGTAACACTTAAAGGAAGAAAGTGCGACTTCTCGAAACCAAAACAACTCGAGCTGTGTTGTTGTGTTAGCAGGCTAATGGTAGCGCTCTTTAGTTAGCTCGTAGCTTCACGTTACATGGGACAGGGAATGATTGTGATCTAAAAATGCTTACTTGATGTTCAGATAAGCAGTGAGTACAGTGTGTTATTCTTCTTTTCTATAGTTTTTCTTTTCAGCCTTATAATTGGCTTTTATAGGAAAGCAGTTTGCACGTGTTTGAGAATAAATGCTGTAGCAAATATAACAGCTGTATGCATTTATTTAGCAGTAAGCTGGTGATTATTATCCAGTTAAGGAACAAGTTAGCGGATAGCTATCCAATTAGTAAGGCTGTAGTCAAGCCCACACTAACTGAGACCTGAGACCAGAGTGATCCAAGACCGTGACAAGACCAAGACCATTAATACCACTAAAAACCAGGGGGTTCCAAAGTTAATTATAAATTAATTGAAGTTATTTGTCCGTTTCAAAAGTTGAGTTTACCTTCTAATTACAGTACTGACATAGCAAAATAGTTTGTCAGTGTTGGTTTTGACCACCTTGAATGACTTTTTTGTCTTGAGACCAAGACAAGAAATGTATTCAAATCCACGACAAACTGAGATGTTCAACATTAGAATTAGTAAGATTTATTTTTATGCCATGCTATAATTTAGTCCTACAAAGAGCAAAGTTTCACTAACAAAGTGCAAACTTAAAGACAGGTCATCAACAAATATCTGCAAGAACTTTGCCTTCATCAATGTATGATACAGTCTATTTAACTTTTGTTCCATATAATATAATATGTAGTTAGTTATGATCAAGCAAGGGTTAGACCAGTAATGTCCATGTTGAATCGTCTAAAGGAAAAACAAATCTTTATTTGTATAGCACCTTTTCATAACAAATGTTATCTAAAGATACTTTAAAAAAGGAGTAGATCTAGATCATACTCTTTGTTATTTAAAAAGACCCATGAATCCCTCAGGAGCACAGCATGATACCATCCTGTTTGAAAATGTGAGCGGTAAAAGTTACAACCGCAACTGTGACCATAAGCTACATCCCATACAGTTTGTGTGTGCGCGCCTACGATGTTTGAAGATGTATACACTGCTATTTGTGTTGTGCAGGTTCGGTGTTCGATGTCAGAGTCACTTTATGGCCACTATACGGTATTTATTTCTAAAACACAGAGGAGGCATAATCTAAACTCAAACACCTCCTTCTCCTTCTCTGTCGCTCCCTTCTTGCTGTCTCTCTTTTTCACACTTGAACCGCCCACACATAACAGACTAAGTCATGCGTAGCCACAGTCTGCCTACCGGGTTTTATGTGAGTGCATTTGTGTGCGCACACATGTGCAGAGCCATTTTAAGTATTTTGGATGTGTCATTAACAGGCCTTTAACAAAAAAAGATATATAAATGGCAGCCATAGTTCAACGACCTAAAAGCTACAGGCAGAGTTGTTTTGACATGGGGGACGTTGCCCTGTGTTGGATCAACATAATGCTTGTTTCTAAAACACATGCTAATGGAATATCACACAGGCCCTCTGACAAAAGATCTGAGCTGGGATTTATGACTTGGCATACCACTTCCAAATGTTTTTCGATGAACTCCCCCCTGCCAACATTTTATTTGGTTTCCTCCACCTGACCTTGAATGGCAGCAGGAAGTGTCCCAAATCCAACTGTCAGTCTGGATCAGACACTGGCTGCTCACTCAGTTTCACACATGGACGCAGACAGTTTTCAGTCATATATGCAGACGTGCACGCACTCGCACTCACACGCGCACATGCACACCCACACACACTCACATAGACACTCACACTACACACACAACACATTAAACTGGAGCTCTTAAAAGGCCCCAGGCTTGGACTGTAACATGCAACACACAATTAGGTTGCATATTCCCACACACACACACACACCCGCACAAACACACACTAGCACACACGCAAGCACCCACACACAAACACACACACACACACACACACACACACACACACAACACATCAATACATACGGGATTTATTTTTTTAATAAAAATAAAAAATATTCACAGACATGCCTTGAATGTGTTCCTTTTTGGAGTTTTTTTTTTCTTCTGAAAATTTGCTTCAACACCAAAACAAATGCGCTGTCGAAGCATAATAACAACCGAAAATAAACTAATTTAACTGAGGGAATGTCCGTCTGAAGTTATTATAACATTTTGGTTTTTGTAGTGTTTTAGATAAACAGTTTCAATTCAGGAAGTTAATATTGTTGTCTTCAGGGAGAGCCAGTCTGGCTATTTCTTTACGTTTCCAGACCTCTAAAGCAGAGAGTCTGTTGACCATCAGCACTTAATATACAGATAAAATAGAGGTATTGAATCTTAGTATGGAACTCTTGGCAAGAGAGTGAAAAAGTTGCCTCAAGCCAAGATATAACTTTATTTTTTGAAAGAGAGTGTTGTTGTAGCATGTGTGTATTTTAAAATACACTTACCACATGGAGGATCTTATTCTCCGTCTCATACACAGTGCAATCCTGTCAAGAAGAGAAGACAGAAAAAAAGAATAAAACATGAGAGGGTTCGAGCATCAAAGTGAACATTCCTATACAAGCTCAAATATCTCCTTGAAATACAACAACAGGAGAGATGGAAATTGTCCAACAGAAAAAAAATAGATGACTTCCTTTTCAAGGGCGAACATCCACAGTCCGGTGTTTAATTTCTAACTTTCCACATAATGAACAGTACTTTATAATCTAGGCAGACTTAAATACTGGATTGAGTAGTTCTGGATCTGTTCTGCAGCCTGGAGCTCCGTGAGCCACAGCAGGATTTAGAAACGACATTATTTGAACATGACAGATTGTTATTTAACGATAGCTGATAGTTAATCTATTTCTGGGAGAGCAGCCCACTGAATCCACCAGATGTGCATGGTAGCAATTAATTCATCTGTTTGATGCATTATTGCGGGTTTTGCTGCCACCTTTGTCTGTCTCACTGCAACCTGGCAACCACATATATATTTGGACCATTGTGGACCTACAGTGGCCCCTTCCTCCTCTCTCTCATTTGGCCCTTGCAAGAGGGAATGGGTGTTATCTATGCGACTCCAGGATTCACTCTGGGCAAGCAAACAAACCCACTCTGATACTCTCTAAGCAGCTCTTACAGGGAGGACATGGACGGGGTCCAAGAGAACAGACATAGTTTCTGTCCAAACAATGAGATTTGTACAATATCAGCAGAGTGTGTATGCATGTAGCTCCAGTTTTATTTTGTAAGAGTGTATGTGTGTCGAAATGTGGTGAATCAACATGAAGGAGAGAGCCAGAGGGGGAGCAGATAGAGGAGAGGAAATGAAGGGACAAAAGACCCCTGGTTCATTCTCCATCAGTGCCCATAAGTTAAACACAGGATGAGTCAATGAGTACTTTGCCTATGGGAGTTACTGAGAGCTGCAGGTCCAGTCAGCCACGCTGCTAATAGCCTGTGGCAGTTGACATACGTTCAACTCATAATCAAATCTATAGAAATGAGCTTCAGACCAGAACAAGCTGAATCTATGTGATTGTGTGATGCATGCATCGTGTGTGTAACTACCTGTTGTACGATGGTTGTTAATTCTAGGCAGAGCTGCACAATGTTGTTCTTGAGTAATGAATACTCTGTCACGCTGGCAAATGGAGACCTGAAACAGACACAAAGGGAAAAAGAAAAAGAATTTATGATCGTACAAATGCATCTGAAACCACTGAAGATAAATTGAACATCAGTTGAACCTCTGATAAACAACTGGACATGATCTCATTTCAAACGCTGTCCTTGTTCTTTATCAATTGAATTGAATTGAATTGAATTAGAAATTGGACAATGTCTTTCTTAAGGGTGAAATTGTAGTTAAATGACTGATATTATATCTTCATATCATGTTTGTGGTTACAGAAAATTCTGCTCATTTAATTTATTTACTAAGAGTGTGATTAAAGCCGTGATAGGACAGAGAAAGAGGGAAATAAAATCTGTTCTGTGCTCCTCACAGAGCGCAGGAGCAGGTGATAAAGACAAACAACAATATTTGCCTTTCTATCATGGCCAGGAGGCTGGGAAGCCCAGGGATCTACTAAAGCTCGTCGTAACTTTATTTGTATCTGTCCTCAGCTACATACGGTTCCATCAGCTGTTCAAAACCTCACCATTACAGTACAGAACACACCCGGTTTTATATCTAGGAAATAATTTCTTTTGTCCACTACAGTGTGCCCTCTCGGCAGTGAGGGGTTGAAAGATCAATACCACTATCATGTCTATTTAACAATGAGCTTAGCACTGGCTGGTTCTGCTAGCTCAGTAATGGCGCAAAGCAAAACTAAGATGTGTATTGATGAAGCTTAGTACTCAATTAACATATACTATTGCGGAATTCATCTTGTTACTCTCAAAAAGAAGCACGTTATAACAAACCTCAGAACATTAACATGTATGAGGTAAATCCCAGTAAATGTAATGCACAGCTCTTGTGCAGTAGTCACTGGTTGTTTATTACCATTGAAATTGTGTGTATATTCTTTGCAACTTTCTTACTTGGTTGAAATAACCAATTCCTGACCTCATCTGACAAACTGTAGTCCCTACCTGTCCAGCCAGGCCAGCAGGTTCTTAGCTGCTCCTATCAGATCGACCACCGAGGTGAGGAAGTCATTGGGTAGCCTGCGAGAAGCTCGTCCGTCGTAGTGTCCACCCCTCCGCCGACCCAGGATGAAGTTCTGGAGGTTTTTCGCCGAAGCATTGAGCTTGTGGGACAATGTCCGGAGATTCTCTGTCTCTAGGCCGTAGTTCTGGAAAACAAACAAATTATTACGTTAAAATCACAGTATGTTTATCAGCGTTTCTATTAGGAGGTTTTAACACAGGAGACCTTCAGGAATTCAGTCTCTGGTTTGAGAATGACTATAGGAGTGAACTGTATTTTAATCAGTGCTCCTAAAGTCTTTTTTCCCCATTATTTGATTAACTACAATGACTGTTTCATGTGTGACTTTCATTTAATACTCTGCTTGAACACATCTCTTGTAGCGGATGAAAAGTGCTACTGCTGCTCTGCTAACATGTTGTTTTTGCTACACAAGCTGTGCCTTGTGTTAGAAATGATAGTTTTAAGGAAATTTGTTGCAGATCATTGTTGTATCATAGGTCAAAGAAAAGGTTTCCGGTAAAATATTAAAGAGCTCTCACATCTATGTGTCAAGTCCTACTGAGCTGAAGTGTTTCGCCTCGCCTCAAAAACAAAGGCTGTGAGAAACAGCTAGCTAGACTCTCACCGAGGTTTTAAAATTATATTAAAATGTAATATCTAATTACAATTAGTTATCTAATTTCATGTTTAGTTCCACAATTCAACACTTTAACACTGTATATTTAAAGAAACTTCAATGACAGATTGTGGTACCGTAAGTAACAAAAGGAACAATGAAGCTAACACACCTAGCTAACTCATTGTGACACTGAGATTCAAGAAAGTCACTTTACACAACATCAAGAAATGTTACACCACAGAGTGCCACTTCAGCTCGGATGGTAGAGCGAGTGCTCCTTGTACAGAAGCCGTCATCAATGTTGCACTGGTCTCAGGTTTTATTTTTGGTTCTGATGATAATCAGCACATGTCATCCTCTAATCTTTCTCCCCATATTTCCAATCTCTCTCAAGCTGTCATCGCTAACAAAGGCAAAAATCCCCAAAAAATAATCTTTAAAAAATCAATGTCATGTCACATCACATCCTGATATTTCTATCGTTGTATGAACCAAACTAGTAAAACATACAGTTTGTTTATTAGTGAGCTTAAAGATGGGATAGAAACATGTTGAACTAACACAGCGAGCTGTCTCCCTCGGCTGCTCGTCTCTGTTCTAAGTCAGGCTAATAACCTCCCTGTTTCTAGTCTGAGATGTATCACTCCTTCCACGTCTGTCTTGGAGGACATAAAAAGGAACAGATGTCAACTGCAATATATTTCCAATGTTTTCAGCATATCTTGCATGTATGCGCTTTTTATCTGTCCCAGAAAATGTTGCTCCACTGGCTTTTGTTAGGTTGAACAGAAACATGTACCCTTATTACACAGTAAGTGGTTCTTTTGAGCAAAGTGAACTGAAATTTTAATGACTTTTGCTGAAAAAAGCCTTAGAACTTGACAAAACAGCAACTCCTCTCACAAAATGAGAAGACCAGGTTATACTGAGTTTCCCATTACTGCACTGTGGCCCTTTTAAATAAACACACGTTCACACACAAACACACACATATGCACAGTCCCAAGGCACCTACAGTCATGTCTTGCCTGACAGAGCCTGATTCCTGCTGACACAAAGGCTACATGCACATACAAACACTCACATACACATCCCTGTATAGTGAGATGCACAGGCTTAGCTAGACATATCTATTCCTCCTCTGCCTCTAGATCTTTTCTACACAGTCACGACCGCAGTGACTACAAAGGAGAGAGGGTTTCACACAGTGGCAATGAAGAGAGAAAGAGAGAGGGGGGGTGAGGGAATTGAGGAACTAAAGAGGCAGAAGACAAGAGGGAGAGGGAGAAAGAGAGAGCACCCAGCAATGAATATCACTGAAACTGGGTCATGCATACTCTGTTTTCCGTGTAATATTTTGAATTCCATGTGAATGTAGACGTATACATGAAACAAGACTATACATGTTTGCACAGCTGTAATTAGCCTGTCCTATGATTCGATGTAGCGCTGTGTGCATCTCTCTCCGGGGGACAGAGAGCTGAGATGAAGTGAGGGAATAATGCCCTGTGTCGGCCATCTGAATGACTTTGAGCTTGTGTGTGTGTGTGTGTGTGTGTGTGTGTGTGTGTGTGTGTGTGTGTGTGTAGAAAAGGAGAAAAATAATTTGAGCAATGCGTGCATATGTGTGCCTGTGTGTGTCAAATCAATACAGTAAGAGGGCGATGCCATTAGAGCAACCACCCCTCCACCTTCAAGTCGATGTGGTTGCCATAGCAGCCATGTGTGGAGTGGCCTCTCCTCTATGCTGATATTGCTACCATTGTTCACAGAATCACATACAGACATTGTTTATGAAATACTTCGATAAAACGAGTCTTCACCCTCTAATCCTTTTCTTGCTCAAGGAGAGCATTCTTCATTGTTGCTTCACTGCTCAGTCAGCTTTTGTCGACAGCTTGCACCAAAATGGACAGTGTTTAACATCATAAAGAATTGTGAGTGTCGTGCAGTAAGTTGTCTTGAACAAAACACTGCCTTTTCCCCAAAATGAATACAACAGGGCTTTATATGGGTTGGATTTGTTTGGCATAAATGTTTTTATGAGACTGATGGAAACACTGATTTTAGTTTTTCTTGGCCAATAATAAAAGAGCATCAACACGGCACTTTCTGGGGACACAGTGTAACATTACATTAAACGTGCATTCACGCTTTTTTTTTTATCAGGATCATCTATGGTACTCCTATCTGATTAGCATTCACGTTCAAATATAGATGAAACGGATTCAGAATAGAAATGATGGCCAACTTTTTAGAAACATTTGCATAACCAAGAGGATTTTAGAAATCAAGATTGAGTCAGACAGGGTAGCACTTGATAGAAACCAACATAGAAAGCTGACTAATATGCATGAAAGGATGAGATGACAGCATGAATCACTCCCCCGGAACAAAAGCAGAACTTGAGGAGAATCAGGACAGATTCCAAACTTTAAACACTTGAAATCATGAAATGATGCTAATAAGCAAAGAGGCCAAACATACGGTCAGTCTTATTATATTGATTCAAAATAATAAATTCCTGATTCATGTGGTAGGGTTTGTGTGACTGTTGAGCTGTACAGGTATAGCCAACTGTTATTTAAGAATGATGTCAGAGTGGTTAAGAGTTTGATCCACTGTAGATGAAGGACAGAGGATTATGTTTTTAAACTTCTGACAAGAGGGAGAACAAGAATGGTCTCAGAAAAACAAGTTGTCCTTGAACAGAACCTTGTTGTACACCACAAGTACACCTTAGAAATACAAAACAACTTGTGTCAGCCAATTCTGATAGCGAATTTAACCTGACAATCTGTGTGATATAGTTAACAAATAGGCATTGCCAGAGTTCAGCCAGAAAATATATGATACCATACAACATGATGTAATGTATAATGAAATACAATACCATGAGACAAGAGAAAGAAAGACAAACCAAGATGACGTAAGACGAGATAAGTATGTATCTGCTTATTCTGATGGTGCATATAAAGTTACAATCCGTATAATACATTACGATACATAACCAGCACTTAGCCAGGTTATGTTAGTTGCAATGCAATGTGTTGCAATGCAATGTGATATGATACAAAACGATATGAAAAGACAATAAGACAAGATAAGATACAATACATGATATACTATGCTCCATGTAATTGTCTTGGACTCCAAGTGCTCCACACATTTAGCTGCACCCAGTCTGACACATGATAAATAACTGTCTGAATGAGGCCGTATTTATCTGCTTATATCATTAAAGGTTTAAAAAGGTAATATTATTATATTGTAATCTTGCTGCAGACTTCGAATACTAATAACCCTTGTTCACTTTTTATACATATGTATTCCTCAAGTCATATGAAGTCATTGTGCATGTCTTGCAAACCAGTTTGGGTTGAGCAATATTTTATTCAGAAGTTATTTTCTCAACACATACAGCTGAAAATTCCCATAACCCCCTGAAGCCTACTTGTTTGCCCCTAGCATAGATGCTAGCATAGATGCTAGGGGCAAACACTTGATTGTATGGACATAAAAGAAGGGACTTTCCACATTTACAGCGAGACTGAAATCCCAGCCAGCGCTTGGAACTTGCATTGACCCAGGGTTACAGAAGCTCCCCATTTTAACTGCAGAAGGACTAGAAAAGCATAATGGTTGAGCCAAGGGAGCGTGGTTTTACTCTCCATATGATGGCTGATATTGCTGACAACAGTTTACCATCCTATACAGTAAATATTCACAATATGCGCAGGTTCTAAAGTGCTGCAGTTTTTTTCTGTTGTTGTCTGGAGAGTACACCTAATGAGGAGGACGGTTGAGTTTCGCTTTTCCCTGAGGCAACCGTGAAGCATAATTTAGTCTTATTATAACTTGGGTCTGTTTGGGATGTATTTTCTATTGATTATAAAAAAAAGTTGCACTCAACAAAACCCTGGTCTTAGAACAATGCAGTTTTGCTTCAACAAAGTTCAAGAAAGCAAAAATAAGCAGCGGCATGATTAGTCTTAACACAGCCAATGGCTAAGTCAGAGTTAATTTCCCCAAAATTGAAACTTTACTTTGCCGATGACAATTGTTAGTGGCCAAAACCATTAAGAAGTGTGGCATAGGTCCAAATTACAACACGCTTTAATTGGTGATTGATGACAGCTCTGTTGATAATTTACTGTTGACCTGGAAATTCCTTTGAAATTTAATTGGCCGAGTAAGGATTTTGTTCTCTAAACCTTTTATGATTGGATTATGGTTTCTCTCCAACTGCTAATGTGATTCCAAACCAAACACATCTCACCAATCATTGATAAGAGGAAAGATAGCTCAAACTAAAGGCTAAATCTCAAGCTGTAAGACAGAAATGACGCCTACCAGCAGTGTGAGTAACACATCTTGTGGCCCTACATATGTGTGGTGTATGTGCATATGTGTGTGCACAAACATAAAGTGATTGCTGCTCTGGGACACTCACTCCAATGCTGGAACGCCTGAATGAGAAGAGGTGCTGATTAACACACACACACACACACACACACACACACACACACACACACACACACACACACACACACAAACAAGCATGTGTGCCCACTTACACACATTTAAACAGTCCCAACTAATCCAGCCATGTGTGCCTGGGAGATAAGGTGCATCCTGCATACTCTTTCTACATACTCTCTCTCTCTTTTTCTCTCTTTTTTCCTTTCACTTTTACTTCCTCTTCTCTCTCTCTCTCTCTCTCTCTCTCTCTCTCTCTCTCTCTCTCTCTCTCTCTCTCTCTCTCTCTCTCTCTCTCTCTCTCTCTCTCTCTCTCTCTCTCTCTCTCTCTCTCTCTCTCTCTCTCTCTCTCTCTCTCTCTCTCTCTCTCTCTCTCTCTCGCTCGCTCGCTCTGGGAAAGAGTAGCACCTAATTCCCCTTAATTCCCTAATCCTGAGCATGGCCACAGCACAGACAGTCAGCAGTGACCGAGGAAGTCCACACAAAGTTGGAACAAAATGACTTCTCTAGCTGTTTCTTTAGTTGATATCAATAACTAGTCAGGGAAAATAAACAACCACAAATTTAAGCCTTCTACCTTTGAAAATCTCTTCATCCAAAAGAAATGTATTCTTAGAATTTTGGACGGCCACGCAGGTTTTTCTTGAATTGCACTAATTGTAATAACATGTTCATAAATAATGGCTCCACAGCTGTGCAGTGGTAAGAGCTGTTGCCTCATAGCGAGGAGGTTCGGACAGGGCCTCTCTGTGAAGAGTTTGTTTGTTCTCCCTGTGCATGCGTGGGTTCTCTCCAGGCACGCCGTTTTTCTCCCACAGTCCAAAGATATGCTGCTTAGGTTGACTGGTGACTCTCTATGAATGCTGTTAGTGTGGCTGGTTGTCTGTCTCTATATGTCAGCCCTGTGATTGCCTGGTGAACAGTCCAAGGTGTACCCAGCTTCTCACCCAATGACAGCCGGGATCGGCCCCGGCCCCTCGGGACCTCTTACCGGAAAAGCAGTATAGATAATGGATGGATAGATGGATGTTGTTCTCACATATAATTAAGACTCAATACTGATGCTGGTGTAATGTTGGGTTCTGGAGCTGAGTGTGGTTTGAAATAAAATAACTAAGCTGAATATGATCCATGAGTTTTGGCTCCAAAAGCAAAACTTTCTTTTTCATTTGATATCTTAGAAATTTGGTACAAAACCTATTTTATGTGATAAACTTATTTTTTTAATGCTAATGCTGTAGCAAAAAAACTGTCTGTCTAAACATCACCCCTGCACTTGGAAATGGTCCGTGTCCTGAACTGATATCCATGTGCAGGACAAAGATATTGGATTCATCACCCATTCATGTCAGAAACTGTCCAAATGAAAAGTGATAGCTGAAGGTAATAAAATATGTTCTTGGCATCTATGACAGGAAAAGCCATCGACGTAATTGTGACCGGAGTGTTCTTTAAAAAGTCCAACAGATATATTAGATCGTAAGATGGATTAAAGTAAAACTCATTACATTTATAAATAACAGTACAATAGAAAATCAGATTGTAAAAAGAACAGCAAAAAGAAACATGAAATGACCCTAAAGCCGGACACAATCCCAACACACCCTCCTCCCAGAGCATGATTTACAACTTCAGTAAGTGACAGCGGCTGACTGACCAGAGCGCAGAGGAGGTCGACAGCTTCCAGGATGAGCTCTTGATGTCCTATTCTGGTGACACCCAGCTCCTCCAGCTCCTGATGGGTGATGTGCAGCAGCTGTTCTCCCCCCATTTGCTCCCGCTCGAAACTCTTCACGTACTGCTGGAGACAGTCGTCCAGACCTGTGGAGAGCATGGACACACAGATTAGCATGTGCAGATGTTCTCGATCTACTATCACGCTGTGTGATTGCCAGTTTTTATTCATCGAAATGTAAGGGGCAGTAAGGGGTTTAGAATACTTCCTGCATCTCCACAGACACAGTGGGGGAAACAAATTGGAGGAAATATTGAAGATTGTTTGAGAGAAGTACAAAGGCCAGTTCATATCTGTCTGACTGAACCTTGAATCCTTGTCCTCCTAAATGCCACACAATGTAGGCCTCTGTGCAGACAGACACCCACACTGAGATACACAATGTGCTTTGTCTTGACTTTTTATAGAAACAAAAGCTGAGCACTATTCTGAAGACAGGATATTCCTGGATGCTAAAAGATAACTGTCACCTAGAAATCATAGCTGCTGGTCTGGCTTTCCAAAATCTTGCACACCATGCAGCAATATGTTTTCCTTTGATGTTGATTTTTTTTTTTCACACTCAAGAAAAACAAATGCATTCTTAGTGTCTTCAGAGTTTGAAGTGAAGCTTATTTTCCTGGAAATTGTGAGTGATAAAGGGTGTGTCCAAGATCTGCCCAGAAAGATGTGAGTAACATTGACGTCTGAGTTGCTGCTGTAAAGCTGTGGCTGTCTGCCATGCAGAGAGCCAATCAGCTGGACATAGACGTGGTGGGTCCGGGATACTATTGATCAGTACCAGCCTCAGGCTTTAAACCAAACAAAGTCAGCAGAAAGCGCACATCCCCACAGACCTAATCAACAAGCCTGCTTCAAAATGAGCCTCTCGTACACACACACACACACACACACACACACACACAGAGCAAAAACGCATGGGAGGAAGTAAATCTATACACACATATGGAACCAAGGCAAAACACAAACAACTACACTCTTTCTCTCAGCGAACACACTCTTCAACACAATCACACAAATACAATTACAACTGCTGCTGTTATTCAGGGGCTCGACGCCTCTGCGGAGGCATGTTGTTAAAGGCGAGTGGAGCTGTGAGGAAAACACTGATGCCCAAGGGAAGCGATGCTGACAGAGAACAGACAGTGTGGTCGCACCTTAACAGTCCACACACACACACACACACACACACACACACACTAAAGAATCAGCACAAGGTGTCATGCTCTCCTTATGGGACACAAGAGACAGAATAAAAGCGCACTGTTGCTCTGAGTGACATCTTGTTGCATGCGGTACAGAAGAGCAATCGTAAGTCTAACACTTTAATATCAGGCTCTGTGGCGTAACAAGTCCAAAGAGTTTATTAGAATTTGAACCTTCATATCTCACACGTGTTGGAATGTGTTCTACAGATGTCTACAAGGCTGATGAGACGTCACATTTGTACATAAATATGTAAAAACTATACACATGAAAATAAGGAGGCACGTGTATTAGTTTCTACATGTCATTCTTATTAAAGTTAGGTTGAAATACTTGAGAACATCCAAGCAGTTGTGAAAAGTTTGTTAACTTTCCAGCATGTCAGTCCCCACTCTTTCGCTCCCTGATTTCCATCTCTGTCCTGTCCCTCCAATAAAGGCACACAATGCCTCTATAAGTCTGTTAATGCTCAATAAATGAACACTTCTCTAATGTCAGTATGTACATCCATGAGTGGGGGGGGGGGGTTTAAAGACAAGAGCTGCAGTAACTGTTTGCCCGAGCCTACAACCTCCCCTGCCCCTAACTCCACTCCCCCCTCCCCTCCCAGTGCTTTTCTGTGGTTTCTTGTTCATTTATTTGTTTATTTGTTTATTTTTCATTTTGTTTTCATCTGACTTTTATTTTCTCTGTTCAGTGCTTTGAGCCTTTAAACGCACTATATAAATGTGAAGTATTATTATTATTAACTTTGAAGAACTTGTCCTTTACTTTAGAGTTCATGTCTACTGTCTTTACTCCACTTCAAATTAAAATGGAAGTATAAACCCTGTCACACTTCACTGACACAAGCAGTTATGAAATCATTTAGAAATTATACATTTACATGAAGTACAACAAAATGATGATGAGCTCTAAAGTTGAAATGTGTTCCTTGAGATTCCACTTTTACCGTGCATGAACCTCCACCTTCTTCTCATACTGGGAAAAGAGTATGATAAGAAAACAATAGCTGTTGCACATATCTGAATTTCTTTATCTCAGTTCTGTTTTTGGTGTGAAATATTGAGGGATTTAGCCTCAGAAAATATAACTTACTTTTTCTGTCTGCACAACAAATTCACCTTTAGGTACTAAAAAAGAAACCAGGACAGAAAGGAGTAAAGATGGTCAAGTATGTGTTTCATCATCACCAGGAAAAAGCAAGTAAAAGGGGATCCACAATCTCCCGGGACCTGAGGTGGACCTGCACATAGACACTTTTAGGAAAAGGATGTACTTCCTGCGTCAGCTCAGAAAGTTCAACCCGCAGGACCTGCTGATCAGCTTTTACAATGCCATAATCCAGACTGTTCTCTGCACCTGCATCACTGTCTGCAACCAAACTGGACAGACACAGAGTGGTCGATCAGGACAATCAGGACTGCAGGAAATATTATCTGTGCCGACCTGCCTCCTCATCCAGGACTTACACCGCTCCACGGTGAAGAAAACGGACAGGTAGCATCACCACAGACTCCTCACACCCTGGACACAAACTGTTCAAACTCAGTATACCTCAGTATGCACCTTTCCCCCTCTCTCCACCTGGAGTTGTATAAAGGTCCAGGATGACTGTAACTGCCTCTATGGCAAATTACAAAAATACAATATGTATGTATTCCACCGAACATGAACCTGAATGGGTTTCTGAGTTGACTAAACTACATTTGGCACCAATTCTCTTTTTCTCGCTATTTCCGCTCCCCCAAAACAACCCGACACAAGAACAGTTTCTTCCCTCAGGCTGTCACTCAGATGACCGCTCAGAGAGGTAACGCTTAAACCATCACCCACTGTGATTGTACATATAGGACTCATTTAAAAAAATGCATCATGTTCAATAATCTTGTAAATACTGTAAAATTATCCTCCTCATACACATCCTTGGATTTAAATACTGTAAAACTTCACCTCATGTAAATTACCCATCTGTTACATAATCCCATATTTACTATCATTCTCCTAAGTATTCTTGCATGACTCACCACGGTACTACATATTAGTCTTTGCTTATTTATGTTTATATGTAATGTCACTTTCGTACACTGACGGCTGTGTGTGTGTGTGTGTGTGTGTGTGTGTGTGTGTGTGTGTGTGTGTGTGTGTGTGTGTGTGTGGGTGAGTGTGCATGTGTAAGCACACATGTCCAATAAAGGATGATAGACAGTCAAGTATCAGCTAATATCTGCACAATTCATACATACAGTAGTGATGATTAAATTTTAAATATGACCATTTAACAACTGTAGCAGTAAAGCATGAAAACAGTGAGCATAAGAGTACATTTGTCTCGTGAAGAAACACTGAAGTAGTCAAATTCTGTAGTTATTTGAAATGTCAAATTATCTCTGCGTGGGTCTGTAAAACTTCTCCTTCAATTGTTGTTTGTCCTCACATTTCCTTGTCTTTGTTCAGAGAGAAAAGAAAAAGAAATCAGCGCTATTAAATTCAAAACAGCTCTGCCTTCTTCTGAATAAAAATCTTCTTGCTGACTAATTCTTGAATGAGAGCGAGTACACTGCTACTTTCCAGCATTATATTTAAATTAGCTCCTTTTCATTCCTTTCAGTGTAACAATGTTGATTTCAGATGAATAATAGTGGTGTGCAGTCTATGAATCATCAGCAGCGTTGGCAGAGATATGAACAAGTGGACTGAACGTGCAGATTTCTGTAGCTGGCCAGCAGCTATGGGAGCAGAGACGACCATGCAGAGATCACAGAGGCAGAGCCGAGGAAGCCCTACAGCTGATAAGGAGGATTTCTGAATATGAGAACTCCAACCCTCGCTAGAACAGAGATATGAGGGAAATATATATTTTAAAAAAAGACATAGCAAAATGGAAATCTTTACATCCTTATATCCAATATATCCTTCTGGTTTTCTCTGCAAAATCATCCGCTGCAGACGTCCTCTTTGTGCAAAGTGCCTTGGCATAACGTTTGTTATGAATTGGCACTTTATGAATACAGGACAAGTGATTAAATGCATCTTCCTTTAACATTTGCCTAAATTTACAACAAGTTTCCCTTTCCAATAAAAAAGCGACAGTCTGAAGCACAGTGGCTTGTTCCCTTCACCGATAGGCACAGTTTTGTCTTCACGTCTCAGATTGTCTGCAAGGTGGAAAAAGTCCCTCTTATTTTTCAAGCCATCACATCAGTTCTCTTCCTGGTGTCTGTTCATTAAAAGATGCAGCCAGTAGTGTGGTGCCTGAAGAAGTGGGTATACTCTTAAAGTGACCGTTCAACAGAGGATAAATCATCCTAAAAATGGCAGCATGCTACTGAATATTGTAAATCAATTGCTTATGTGAATCAGAGGAGATTTAGAGTTGTTACATATAAGGAATGAAATAAAATAAAATAATAATAGAGGTCCAGGATGACTGCTACTCTGGCAAACAATATTACAATGTACAGTATATGTAGTTCTCTACATAAACATAAACCTGAATTACCAACATTTGGCACCAATTCTCTTCAACGTTAGAGACAAATATGTGAGTTCTTACTCACTGGATTGGGCTGCCATGTGCATAGAAATGCAGATGGACACAAAGAGGCATACATTACATTCAGACATGTACATGCGCATGTTGACACACGGCTTCCAGCCAATAGGATGAGTCAGAAAGTCTCCCCTTGAGGACAAACAGCTGATCTGAGTTCATCTGCAGAGTTCAAACGCCAGCTGGAAATAGCACATTGTGCCCTGAACACACACACACCAATGAACTGAAACACAGAGGTCAGGTTTGTTGGTACTCACTTCTCCAGACAGTTATTAAAGTGGCTTATGTTAATATATCTTCAGTAACAAATATTTTCTTCCAGCTGTCTATTCCCTCATTGGAGACGTAAAAACGGACCTCTTACTCAAATAGGCCACGCAGTGTAATACGAATCAAACAGAATCGCAGCCTATGTGCATTTGAAATAAACAAAAAGTAATTTTGCACGAGAAACATCACAAGTGCCTCTTTCCCAGGGATGAGACAGAATGAGGAAGACGATCTTTTACCAGAGCTTAAACATATAAATCCGTGTTCCAGCCAGCTTCCACAGAGTGGAGGAGTCACTACAGAGGGCAGGCAACAAACATGAATGTGTTCTGTGTAAATATTGTTTTTCCGCCAGCGATTCAGGAGCTTAATATTGAACAGTATTTGCTGAACCAGGGCATCACCTTCGTATCTCCCAGGTTCTTCCACTCTAAATAACTTTTCAACACACACATTTGTCAATTGTCAACATTCAACTGACTTTTTTTCCACAGTCTGCCACTGTTCTCTCATTCTGAACTGTATGCTTTTTCGTCATCTAAAGCGATTGAGATTACTGCATGCAGCATGACTTGGCAGGTCATACTTACACAAAACACCCTACATTTTGCTATGGCACTTTACAAGCTGTGAGTTTGTCAGCTCAGCTCATCTTTTAAGTGAACCAAGAGCATCTTTTATGACATTTCAGTGGACGAAGGCACCACAGCACAGTGCTGTTTAGTTTCTCGGTTTTCTGCCTTAAAAAAAATGCTTGGTTTAAAAATCTCATGTTGCTTCTTGCTCACAGTTATGAGATAGTTCATGAAACGCATTCGGATGTTCACAGGAGAGCTGGCCAGGGCTCACTGCATGATGTAACAAACACCTTACAACAATCAAAGACAGGCAGAATCTGATTTTATTGGTGGGTTGTTTGCGAACACTGCCAGGCCGCTGTCAATCAAATCTGAGCAAGCTGATAAAAATAACATGTTTTGTGTTTTAACCAAAGAACACTGACTGAGTTTATCGGTTGAAAACCACATTACCATCTCAGCCACCTATCTTTGCATGTTCCCCATTGGCCAAAATACACATCATATTGCATCATACATGTGGATGTTTATCACATGATGGTTATATTTCAGTACTTTTTAACATTTTTTTTCAATGTCATACCTCCCCTACTTAAATCACGTTTGCAATATGTTTCTTGGTGACCCTGATGAAAGCATCACGCCTAAACGCGTCGGTCTAATAAAGTGGATCTTTATAAGCCTACTACTGTACAAGCATTGCTGGAGCTTTATAAACTCTCCAAATTGTCTAAAACTCACATTGTCACATTCTGTAAAAAATCTAGTTTTAAATCATCAGAAAAGATAAATCTGTAGGACAGGTTGTTGTTTTGTTTTTGTTTTTTTAAGCTGTTTAAACCTGTTCTTCACATTTCTCTTGTTCATGTTTTGTATAGTCTGATGTGGGATTCAAATATCTTAGTAAGCAAAACTGAAATGTGTCTGTAAGAAACCCTGGAGATTCCCCTGATGCCTGCCATCACTATACGCCAGTGTACTGATGCTTGAACAAGTGTCTCATGTTGACAGCTTCATCCACATTTCATGCAATTCCCTCCAATCTTTTTTTCTCTTTCCTGTACAAAACAAACCCTTCCTCTTCAGAAACACAGGGGTTGCCAGGCAACCAAAGAGGGAAGGAGGGCCTCGGAGCAAAAGTGAGCGCTCAGCAGTTGCTGCCCCTCAGGACCTTGCGCTGATGCTAGGCTAAGGAGCCCACATACGCACATACTGTAGCATATATACGCAGTCCAAACACTGACTGAAAGCTTGTTGAAGGCCACCTTAAAAAGACTGCATTTAGAGTTGAATACAGCAGCTCTGCACTTTGCTGTTTGGCCATTAACATCAACTGAAATCAGGCTTTTCAAACCTGTGTTTCCACTGAGACCATGTTTGGGTCAGACTGGGGCTGGGCTTAGAGCGGGGGCCGCAGCAAAGACTCTCGTCCTGTCGCCTTGCCCTCCATCTGTAAGCTTCAAGCTGGAGTAAGTGCTTCGGTGAGTGCGAAGAAAAGACACAACACTCACTAAAAATATTCCTACTGTGAAATATTCATCACATCATGACAGAATATTCTAAAGACTGTGGCATTTTAGCTCCCCGGTATGAGCTTTCAAGTGCACCACAGCCTGCTCTCTGATATCCAGCAAGCAGGGAGGTGTCAAGAGGCAAGCGAAGGAACAGGGACATGGAAAATAGGGTCAACAAGGAATATGTGAGGAGTTTGGAGGCAGAGCTCCACTCTGAGGATCTACCCGACCTGAGAGAACTCGATGTGACTACATGACTATAGTAAGTAAAGTAGCATGTTAACAGGAACACCATTGTTACCATTTAATGCATTTGCAGCTGTAATTTAGGTTTAGGAGACTGTGCACCGCTCCTGAAAATAAAGTGGAAAGAATGACGCTTATCTAAATAAACACAATAACAACACAACAAATCCAGAGATAATGGTCTTTGTGGCAAATTCACAGAGAGGTAGAAACCAGACTTACGTGATTAAAGCTGTTCTATTAATTCAAGAATGTCAGTAATGAAGCAGGGTCACAACCCAACTTTTCAGTTTCTCTTAGTTGGACATTTAACCATTTGTAGTTCGTTGTTTTGTTTTTACAGATGTAAATTTGCCATTTTGTTTGTGAGAACTTATTTCTGCTATTTCTATATAAGAATAAAGTGATGATCCCAATAGAGATCAAAACAAATGACTTACATTTGTCGGCCAACCCAGAACTAGCATCACCATATAGAGATTTTACTTATGGGATTTTTGCATTGGATTTTGGATCGTTGCAGAAAATAAGCTCTGTGACAAACTGAGCTGTTCAGCAGGATAGCCTGGTATAGTTTTAAGTCCTAAAACCAGGAAGTGAGTTAGCATTTTAACGCCATGGGTTCCTAACTTTAAAAGTCAATGGGGATTTTGAATGGGTTTGTGGTTAGATGCCTGAAATAAGGTCTGTGGTGAACACAAGCTGAAGCGATGTTGACGTTTTGTTAGACGAGATAAACTACGTTAGCTAAGTTAGCCCCAATTGTTAATTTTTAGTTTTTAAGCGTACTTTAAACGGCGGTAACTAACAAGTAGCTAACTGAAACTACAGTGGTTGTCACATCCCAGGAACTCTCTCATTAATCCTCATGTTTTTCAGTGCTCATATTAGTTTAATAAACAACTTAATAAGCTACGGTTCTGCTAGCTTGTCAAAACCGCTGATTAGGTAGATGAAGCATAACGGTCGTGACGTCATAATAAACCAACCGTGGTGTAGTTCGCTAGAGCATAACGTTAGCTTTTTACTTCTCTCAACTACATTAATGCTTCAAACTTCATATAAATGGTGTTCATCTGTAAATGTTATCCAGCTGAACAAAACAGCTATGTATCAGAAACGTGTGTTTGACACAGAGCTTATTTTCTGCAATGATCCAAAATCCAAAGCAAAAATCCCAGGCGAATTTTTGTAGGAACCACCGGCGCCATTTTTATCGGGTTGGATTACAAAAATACGTCATCACTACACCAGTCTATAATCTTCACAAATGAACCCCATTTTTATGATGTTTCATGTTTGCTAACTTACTTCTGGGTTTTAGGACTCACTCCTGTGGCGCCCTTTGAGCATATGTCCAACACATAGAAAAGATCATGTTAGCAACATTAGCCTTGAGATGATACATATTTATCATCTGTATTCCTTAGATGTTTTTGGTTATACAACAGAGCTCAAAGAAGACATTAGATTTCATCATTGTGTAGCAAAAGGTGACGTCTGTGTCTGTTGAATGGCGGATGAAACATTTGGCTTCCAGTTGAACCAAATACTAGCCAAGTGTTTCCTGCATTTATTTCACCCTCAAAAAAGTTTGATGTAGTCGACTGCTGAATATTTCCAGAGAGTTGTCCTGGTTACTTATCTTTAATTCTAGGTCTAGTAGTGTGTAATCCAGTGTAATCTTTTGAGTGAAGCTTGATTTGCTAGCTTGTAAATCCAAAAATGAAATTGTCATGTACATTGTATATTTTCCCCCTTCTTTTACAGAAATCTCCAGATAACCTGTCTGTGCTCATGTGCCTGATGG
Organism: Symphodus melops; assembly: GCF_947650265.1. Taxonomy (NCBI): domain Eukaryota; kingdom Metazoa; phylum Chordata; class Actinopteri; order Labriformes; family Labridae; genus Symphodus; species Symphodus melops. The sequence goes on from NC_136699.1 coordinate 19,917,007, forward strand.
GTCCTGACCCTAGAGAAACTTTCCTTGAAGGTAATTTACGAGATCGTAAAACTGCAGTTCCTGGAACAACAGGTGCAAAATACAAAACACACACACACATACACACATTCACACAGGCGCCTCTGTCCCAGCCCCGGATAGAGCGGTTGCTTTGATATGATGCCCACTGAATCTCCCATTCTCCGCACCCCTCTGCCATCGCCTCTGTGCTCTCCCCATCTTTCTCCGTCATGCCCTCCCTTTCCCTTACACACTCCCTCATTTCCTCCCCCATCTTAGCCTCCTCGGCCTTTCTTTCATTTTGTTCCCCGCTTCTCCATTCCTGAATCAGTGTTCCTGCTCTCGCTCTCTCAGCTGTGGGCTATAAAACAGGAGGGGAAGCATGCATGTGTGTGTGTTTGTGTGTGCGCTTGTGTGCGTGTGCAAGCTCTGTATACGTATGCTACTCATTATGGGTCTTAATTTGTGTGGGAGGTATACGAGATGTAGAATGGGCATCTATGTGTGTTGATGGTTCCCCGTCTTATGACATGTGCTGTGACTCCAACATGATCCGATCCGGTTACCATGACTACCAATGCCCCACTTAAAGCTGCTGCTCCAGAGTTTGTGTTTATGCATGTGTGTCAGTGTGCAATCATACATATGTACCATATATTTCAGTGAGCATGTGCATTCTTCTGAGTGCATGTATCTGAGTACGCCTAGTGACTGCCTCCCTTTGAGTACAAAAACGGAGGACTGGAGGAGTTTCCTCAACCTGTGTGTATACACGAGAGAGTGTGTGTTTTCTCACAATAAGGAACGCTCTTTAATCTTTAATGCAGCTGAAACTACAAGCACAAAGTCTGAGCCAGGGGAAGTGTGTTTTCCTGCACCGACTTCTTTACCATGTCAGCAGGAGACTAAATCAAGGGACACAGTAAGGAATGGTAGTAAACATGGTTCTCAACACCCCAGGACACTCAATCAACTAAATTACAGCCGAGGGATTCTTATAACACAGCAGCAAACTATTACGTTCTTTACTTTCAGGTCTCTTTGTCCAAATTAATAGCAAGAAATTTCCACAGATCAATTAATGTCATCTAAAATTGTACTTCTCACGCACTGACTGATATGACATATTTCACCTTTATTTTTAGATTTCTTGTTCGAATACAAAAAACACAAAGAGAAGGAAATAAGAGATTACTGGAGGAAAAGTGAACAGCCTTTTCCACTTTCTGTCTGCACGCATCAGCGAGCTGCCGATGTTGTGCGCCTGAAAGCACCGGGTGATCTTATGAGGAATGCTTAGCACTGAGAGCAGAGAAGAAGTCAATTTTTCTTTCACGCAGTAACATGTTAACACACTGATCTGTCCACGTCATACTCTACACATCAGTCGCATCTCCATACCCTCACATAGAGGAAACTCCTCCGGTGTGGGTGTTCGAATCAAAACAAACGCTGATGAGTCATCTTTCTGTGGGCCTCACCAGTGTTCTGCTGCTGGAGCAGTCCATCTGCAGCTACAGTACGGGCTCCCAGGGCCTGTCGGCTCACTGTGTCAGTATTCCATCACTCTGTCCCGTATTGTTTCATATGACAGAGGGGGAAACTGTTGAAGAAGAGGAGTTGTGCAAGGAAATGATGGATTCTTCAAAGGTGGAGTTCTAAGTGTGCCTCCCTGATGAATGTCATAAACTCTTTTAGCCTGAAGTTCATGCTGTCATAAAGCAAACCTGGATTAATGTAGCTGCTTTAAAGGTGGTAGGATCTTTATTAATATAACCATCATTGATGAACCCCAATGTTAAAAGTAATTTACTCAGATCCAGTACTTAAGAAGACTTTTAAGATCCTTATTATCGTAATTCTGCTTGACTTAATACAGTGCTGTTTTTCAAACAAAACAATTATAAATACAATTAGCTCACCATAGACCTGCTTATGCTATTAACTATTAAGGCATGGCACATGTGTTGTGGCAATGACGCTTTTCTGAAGTAAACGTTCTGAATGATTCTACTTCTTACATTGACCAGCGGGACAAAACTAGAGGGGGGAAAATGCAACATATTCTTGAACCAAGAACCTCGTCAAGAAAGAAATACAAACTTAACAAGTACAAAAAAAAAAAGTCATTGTAAAACAGAATGTTAAAGGTTATTTTTAAATGGTTAATGGACTTGAGATTGTCAAACACTTCTCTAGTCTTCTGACTACTCAAAGTGCTTAAACACTCTGGGTCACACCTACACATTCACACACTGATGGAAGAAGCTGCTATGTTAAGTGTCCGTTAAAAGTAACTAATCCCATTCATACACCACTGATGAAGCAGCAGGACCAACTTGGGGTTAATTGTCTTGCGCAAAGACACATCGAACATGTTGCTGCAGGTGGTGGGGATCAAACCCCCAACCTCTGCGTTGAGAGACGTCTCGCTCTCCCACGGAGCTACAGCTGCTAAATGTAAGAGTAAAAGTTTCCCTGTAAATTTCCTCCAAACTGATGAGACAAAATTAGCAATATTTTGTATTCTTTTGATGAATACATTGGATTCCAACAATTATTTCCCTCATGTAAGTTGAGAAAAGCGAAAATAGTTCAGTCTTAGTAATGAATAAGAGTTCCATTTTGAGCGTTTTGTGGCTATAACACACTATTCTTGAGTCCCTGGTTCTGATCCGGTTGAAAACCTTTTCTTTGTTTCCCTATCTTTCCTCATTCCTGTCACATCTCTCGGGATTCTGTCTTGTAGAGGCAATTAATATCCTGTTATTAAAAGCAAAAATACACACAACTCTACTGTTTCAACTATGCTACCATCTGCCATTGTGCACAGCCAAAAAGGCACAGTATTATCAGAAAATAGAACATTAAGGACTATGATTGCCAATTGATGCCTACAGTCTCTACAGAGGGATAATATTAAAGACATTTCTTTGGAAAGATTCCCTATCAGCAGCTATGCGTCACATTTCTGTGTACAGTAGTCACAAGTTCTTTTTTCACTCAGTGTGAGGAAGAGAAATCATTACTTCTTAGGGAGGTCTCAATGTCACTGCTCCCTACAATGGCACAAAAATCAGATCAGCATGAGAGAGATGAAAAGCTACCGGAAAAATAGGCCAAAGTGAAACCCCTGTAAGCGAAGAGATTAATTCTAGCCTTTTGCCTTTCACTTTATTCATAAGAATATAAGATCAGAGCATAAGCCTGCCGCTGAGGGTCTATGTTAGAAGCCCCAAAGGAAGAAGGATGGAGCTTCACAGAAAGCAGGAGAACATGGAGATGTTGCTTAATGTCTATGGAAGTGATTCCCGGAGCTTTTCATGTGGAAGAAGCCAGGAGGCCCTTTTTTCAAAGAACACAGGTGGAGACCATGTGTGGGGCAGTAACAAGAAGAAACAATCATCTGCAAGACCAGGGTGACATAGTCTTTATTGCCGACTAACCAACAACGAGTAGTGTATCAAATAGCCTGAAATCCTTGGTTTTCCTTGGGTGAATTCTCTAAGACTATCACATGCAAGATTGTATTTTAGTAAATGTTTTTGAGAGGACTCAATACATTCACTTGCAAAACTTAGTCATGTGTAATAAGGTGTGTAATCAACTCCACATTTGGCAAAAAAACCTGTCTGTCCCGGATGAAAAATGAGAGAAAGAGGATTTCTCTACATAAAAGCTCTGATAACTTCTCCCACACTAGCTGCTAGTAGAGATATTTAAGTATAAACTGCTTTGCCAACAGTTACATTATGTATGGCACGACTGACCTCAGATTTGCATGGTTTTTGTTTTCCACCTTGCAAAATTATTACTCAGTTTGGCCTGTAACCAATCTTATCTCCACTCAAATCTGAACCAGTATCTCTAAATGAACAGCACAGGAGAAAAGCTTTCCAAGTGAACACTCCATATATCAGAGGGTGAAGCCGTGACTCTATCGGCTGCTTACAGTAGCTAAAGAGAGCAATCATAAAACAAGACTATCATCGGACTCAACGTAACGCAGCCCAAATACCCCCTCACCAGGTCCCCTGAGGGTCTAGCAACGACCGTGACTTCTAATCGCACACATTAGGCTCTGCTATCATAAAGGATAAAGCATAAATGTTGTAGCTTTAAAGCACACATAGGAATTAGGAGTTTTAGGACCGCTCATACTCTTTGTCATCGTATGCAGACACCTAACCATAAGTGTCCAGATAGGAGCATTGCATTGTGGGTTTGAGTCATCACACACTAGCGATTAAGTCATTCTCTCAAGTAAGGGATTGCGGGCACCCTCCCTCCCCATTTTCATTGTCTGTCAATCGGCACACCAGTTTGTCTCACAGCTCTGAAGCTGACCAGAGTGTGTGAGAACAGCTCCCGCCACACACACACGCATGATTAGTGATTACTCATTCATACTGTCTGTTGGAAGGGACGTACCTCTCGCCAGCAAAGCGAGCAACAAGAAAAAAAAGGAAAGAAAAGCGAGCGTGATCAGTGCGCTTGCCTTATATGGCAGGCGGCATTGCGCTGTCCAGGGTGCTGAAACTGACTGTACGCCTGGCATTGGGGATTGGGGGTGGGGGGGTATGGGTGCATGCAGCTAACTACATTAATCATAAAGGCACGCGCACACGCACGTGGAAATACTCTCTCTCTCTCTCTCTCTCTCTCTCTCTCTCTCTCTCTCTCTCTCTCTCTCTCTCTCTCTCTCACACACACACACACACACACACACACACACACAGGTAGTTGTGCTATGGGTTAAGAGCATGTGCCAATGAGTGAAAGAGAAGATGACATATCTTCCACATTCATTGATAAGAGCTTGTGCTGCTGCTGCTCCAGCCTTTAGGCTTGGCTCCATAGCAAGCCAGATATCAGAATGCTGAGCCTTAAATCCCTGCCTCTTGGGAACATCCATTCACTGCACCCGCTTCAACGCATTCACACTATACTTTAATGACTTTAATTAGTCTCACTATGGTCAGACACAGCGGCTAAATCACACGTCAGGCTGCAGGTTAGGATACGGAGAACACACATGCACACAGTGTGGCCCTCTTCTGCTCACCACCACCACCACCACCATCACCATCATCATCATCATCATCATCCCCACTCACGAGAATTACTAGCCTGATGCAATGAAAGAATCAAAATTTACCTTTCATCCAGTCCAGTACTTGCTTTGGTGTCCATTTACTTATAGGTTCCATAACCAAAGCCATGGTGTCACAGTGTCTCTGAGGTGAACAGCACAGGACTCAATGCGGGCGACATAAAACGACTTGTCAGTCACATCTGGAATGATACGGCGGTGGGTAAATCTATGGAAAAAGACAGGCTTGTCAGTTTTATTCTCCCCATCAGAGCATGGCCGCCTGCAGAAACGGTGAACGGGATGCGGTGGTGCAATCCACGCGCACATACAGAGACACGCACACACACTCTCTCTCCTTTCCCTCCCTCCCTGCTCTTTCCCTCTCTCTCTCTCTCTCTCTCGCTTTCACGTGCCTTCCCGCCAGCAGCCCGCGCGCTGTGAGAAGTGGATTCGGTGAGCGCGAGGGGATGGAGCGACCCCTCCCCTCTCCTCTATTCCTCCCGCCCGCCTCGCTGCAGCATCACAAGGGCCACCACTCATAATACAGACCAGGGAATGGTGCAACGCATTCCATGTAGGGAGGATCTCCCCCCCAACCCTCTATGCCTCCCCCCACCCCTCACACACGTACAGGCTCCATGCAAAGATAAAGTGATAACCCTTAAATGGACTGTAAGCATAACTCAAACACCATAATGCATCATATAAGGGTCTATGTGCTACCTTTATTTGTGTCTTTTTACAAGGGTCGGAGTGGAGTTGACTATATCTTTGTTCCTGCTGACAGCGTGTGCGGATGTCAGCTGTTTTTTTTTTTTAAGTTCACAATCTGTGGATGAGGAAATCAGCATCAGTTGTCAGGTTGCTTCTACTCGATGCATGAGCTCTGCTGTGAGGCACAGCGCCCCCTGCTGTGCACCTGAGACACAGGTGACGTCATGGATTACAGCAGCTACCCATGCACACAACCAACCAAATTAGGCTTACTTCATACTTGAAAAAAAAGATAGATGGAGAGAGAGCGAGAGAGAAAGAGAGAGAGAGAGAGAGAGAGATACAGAAACAGAATAACATATTTAGAGACAAACTACATACATGAAAGCACTTTGTAAATTGGCTATCTGTAGTTATATCATTCATCACCTTCATTAATTTTTTCCATAATCAAATGATCATTGTTAGCGAGAGAAACGTTCGATATGGTCAAGTACAGTAAGTGGTGTCTACTTCAATATGTGGCACTAAAACCTGAGGTATTAAATATAAATAAAAAAAGAATATAACTCAGTAAAAAACAAAGAACACAACACAGTGGTTAAAGTTGAACTAACTTTTATTTGTTTGCACAGAACAGACTCAGCATGTTTGTTTCAATGTTCAAATATAGCTCCAATGTAAACCCTCAAACAGAAAGGATGCATTTCAATAAGAGTTTCAGAAGTCCTTCAAACTAAAAATGATAGCTGGTACCAGCAAGGCAGTTTTTAATGGCGCATTGTTTGTTTAGTCCTAGTTCAAATGAGATAAACTGTACTGGCCTATTTCACTTTAACTTTCTGTGCATTTAAGATAAGATCAGCTAATAAAAAAAATAACTTCTTTCATTCTGAAATTAAATCAAACAATTGAGCAAGATTGTTTTTAAATACAGTACAAATGTAAGTGTAACACATCAATGCATCACATATAAGATAAATACAAAATCAAGTGTAATCCAGCAAATAAGATCAACACATTTACAGATTTTGTCAAACTTCAGAAGATATATGAATCAGATAAAAGAATCACAGTAAGCTACCTCAATTCCATTTAATTCAATTCAAAAAATGTAATTTGTCCCCGGGTGATAGCACACAGAGCAGTAAATGAACATCAGTGCAGCTATATTAAAAAATTACCAAAGATAAAGTGTTATATGTATGTATATATAGCTATGTGGCAGATACTAAATAAGAAAGTGACTGATGCATAATAGAACAACAGACTAAATATGTACTAGAGCTATATAAAAAGGTGAATACTGAAAGAATAAAGTTACCGTAGTGCAATGATGGATAAAATATGAGAACTGGTATCATACAGAATAAAGTGAGGGAGTGCATGAAGACCAATATAAGCCTGAATCAGTTATTGTAAATCAGTGAAAGTGCAAAATGTTTAATGAGGAGAAGTTTAAGAAGAGTATTGTCTATAGTTTCTAACATCTTGATACTGTCCATCTTAATAAATGGAGTAGCTTTCTATGATATAAAAGTAACCACAACCAATTAAGTACTTTCAAATTGAATGACTATGTAGAATTCACTATTACCATTAAGTGTAATTCAATAACTAGAGCTGAATGTATTGTGAATCAAATATTTGCTTATTTTCACCTAACTTAATGTCAACATTTTAAATAAATACACTTGATATGTTGTTAAAGAAGTGTAATAATGGCTTGAAGTGGAAAATCTAACACGTGGTGGGTGTTTCAATATTAGACTTTAGTGGCACTTTTGTTAAACGTGATGTGAAATTATTTTTATATAATTTAAAATGTTCCTTTAGTCAACATTTTCTCCACGCTAACTCCAGACTCAGTAAAAGTCGTCTATAAAACGACCTTCAAAAGGATATTTTGACAAACGTAGATGAAAGTTTGTCTGCCTCCATGTCTGTGACCTCCTCCTCCAGAGAGCCTCTGAACAAAGTCAATGGTGGGCGGGACCTCGGTGCTCAGCTCTCAGCCCCCTTCCACTGTCACAGCGATGATCTCAACCTCCCATTGGCTCCTGTCTGCGAACACGTCACAATCATGATTAGAATTGATGATCGGACGTTCTGATTTCATTGTCTAGCAAAAGGGGGGACTGGTGAAGAAATCTGCTGAATTTGAACGTCCGCCTGATTTTGACATCAACAATGGTAAGAAGGGACGTGATTTCACTTTTCACCTCGGGGGGGAATCCCGAGCCGATATTCCTACGTTTCCGCTTTCAGGCATGGTCAGTCGGAACGTCTCTGCCAGGGTCGGGAAATCAGAGATTTTAAAGGAAAAGTTTAGCAGCAGCAGCAGCAGCAGGGAAAGCTATGCTAATGCTTGCTAACTGGCTCGCTGTGTTATGGCCGCTCGGGCCTGCAGGCTAACATGAGCTGTGTGCAGCGCTTACCCGGTTTGTTTACCGTCTGGCTCGATTTCGTAGACTTACGGCATGTGTGCTTTGCTGTGAGGGGATCGTGTGTCCTTATCCCCCAGCTGCTGCTTTGGTGGCGTGTTAATCTGACTAATTCTCTCCGTAATGTTTTCATATTGACTGCAGCCATGCGCAGTCTGCCTGACTCAGCCGTCCAGAATGAACACACTGGATGCTTATTGGTCGCACAACATTCCCGTATGTGACATTTTCAGTGTTTCAAAAACTCTCTAAATGATTCTATTCAGACTCACTGCTCTCTGCGAGCTCTGGTTGCTGCTCGGTTTTCATCGGTCTAAAAACAAAACACTGTGTTTTCTCTAAACTGGAGTACACTTTCCTCTCCTTTCCGATTAGTCTTTCACTTTGGAAAATGGAAATAGCTTCCGTTTCGTCCAATCTCTTTCAAAGGAGGTGAATACTGTCAATTCAGCTCATGGAATAGATCAAAAAAAGTGCAGGATTTTTTTTTTGCAGCTCAACCTGTAAACAAAACATAGTGATGGTAATAGCTTCAGCCATAAGTGTGATCATCTATAGTTTATATGTATGATATCAGGGTCAATGCAAGGGCTCAAATGAAAATAAATGGAACACTTTTAAGTGAAAGGGGACAAACTATTACTAATCTTTTTTTTGTAAAGCGCCAATTCATAACCAATATTCACTTGTTGTCATATTATGTTACTATTATGTTACAAAGATCCAACATTAATCCATCATAAGTTACAGTAGCAATAAAATGTCACATCTGGTTCCAATGCATTAATCAAACTAAACACTTTGAAAAAGTAGACGTAAATAAAAATAGACAAAGTATTTAAAAATACACACAAAATCAAATATGATCATAAACAAATAAATTATGTTTTTTGAGGTAGTAGTGACGTAATCTTGCGGCCAAAGTATAACGACAAAAACTTTGGAGCCCATATGACAAAATACACACACTCGATTGTCTTGCTTTCATGATTGTGAGAAGCCAAATTCATTAAAGATATTGAAACTTGATTAATTTCCCAAGACGATGGTGAAGATTTCTCCAGTTGAGTGTTTCTGCTTTGCTTTCTCCTCAGCCACATGACCCGGCAGTGTGTCAACTGGACAGGATAAGTACAATCAAAGTTGTGCCAATCTAGAGACATGGAGGTTTTGCTGTGATCTGCATGGCAGGCCCTTCCCCTCTCGTAGCAGAATGGATGCATGGTCACAAAGACGTGGTCTGCAGACTGTAAGTTTATCAAGATCATGTCATCCGTTATGAGATGGAAGACAACAACATGTCATCTTTAGACTCTGACATTATTATTTGGAATTGTTAAAGATTGTGCATATGCTAATTTCTTGTGTATTACTAAACGTACATTAAACGTTGCATGAATACGATGAAGTTGACGGCTTTTCATCTCTGTGGTCTTCTCGCAGATGAACCTGCGCTCCGTGTTTACGGCTGAACAGCAGAGGATCCTGGAACGTTACTATGACAATGGGATGACCAATCAGAGCAAGACTTGCTTTCAGCTAATACTGCAGTGTGCTCAGGAGGCCAAGTTGGACTTCAGTGTAGTACGGGTGGGACATTATTAATGGATTCCCATGAAACTCTAAATCAGATAATTGAAACGTCCTTTATATTCTGTTCCCTGTGTGTTCTTCATCTTCAAGAAGTCAACAGTTTCTATTCTCTCTTTGCTCTTTAAGTCCCTGAAGGGTTTGTAAGTGGCAACACTGATCTGATTGTCTTTCTCCCCACAGACATGGGTTGGCAACAAACGGCGAAAACTAGCCTCCAAGGTAGAACAAAACGGAGGCATGTCTCATTCCTTATCCAGTCATGGACTCGCTGGGGGACTGCTCTCAAATCACACATTAGCTGGTGGTGCTCTGTCCAATCATAGCCTAGCTGCCAGGGCACTGCTTCCTGCTGAAATGGCTGCAGCAAGGAGCACCATCCAGAATCGTCTGCACCTTCTCCCTCCATCCTCAACCTTCCCTTCTTTCTCTGTAGCGTCCTCCTCTCCTTCCTCTTCTTCGCCCCATAGCAGCAGAAACAACAACAACAACAACAATGACGTCATACTGACAGGGATCTACTCTCTCAACTCCATCCCTCGCTCCAGACCAAGACCAACAGCCTCCTCGTCAGATTCAGACTCTGATCTCTCTGCACACGCATCCTCATCGCTGATCAACAAGGCCTTGCAGAGCAGCAGCAACAGTCCCACTAAGGCTCCCCTAAACTCCAAGCTGGTCTCACTGTCTCAAAATCTCCCATCCCTCACATCTGCCTCAGGACCTTTAGTCTACACTGCTGCCAGAAAGGGGACGTTATCCCTCGGGGATGCAGCTGGGGTGATACCTCACAGCTGGACAAGGCAGTACGGTACAGCGCAAACTCGCCCTTGGTCCTCTTCCTCACAGTCCCAGACTCAGCCTCAGCCCAGACCTCACTCCAACCCCCAACCTCAACTACCCACCCCTCAGAGGGCTCGGGTCTCCCTCCCAGTACCAAACGCTAGCTCCCCCTCTGAACTTTCACCTCGTATCCAGCAGGTCTTTACCTTGTCAGAAAGAGGGGACAGGGACATACGCAAGCAAAGTCAGGTGTCCACTCCTAAAAGTCAGGAGTCTCAGAGGTCAGCATCCCTTACCCTGGACAACAGTCATAACTTCTCTATTGCCATGGAAACCGGAGACGAAGAGTTTGAGTGGCAAAGGGAAGAGGAGTTGGCAAATATGGCAGCTCAGACACACATCCACGGGGAGCGGACGACAACCAGTCCAACCAGGGCAGAGGTGCCTGTTGTGAGAGGAGGACACACTCCCCCTGGGACCGCCTCCAGAACTGCACTGCTTCACAACAACAGGACTCTTCAGGGCAGCTACTCGCTCACAGCACAGACCTCACTTCCAGGGGAATCCAGCTCACAGGTAGGACAGGTTCTGGTGCAGTTGCTGCTTGTCTTCAAAGTGAATTTTGAAAGTTATAACCTGACTGTGACTATCTTTGTGTGCAGACTTCAGTCGGTGTGTCTGCTGCACCCTGGGTTATCAGCAACTCCAGAAAGAGAACAGTCAGTACTTTTAACACACCTTTTTAAACCACTTATCAACTTGTATTTGAAAGGAGGTAACTGTGTGTTAACTGAACATTCACACTGAAGTGGACTGCTGTTTTACAAAGACAGTTTCATTAACGCGAGCTTGGACTTTTAGAACTCAGACAGAGGTTTGTGTTACCAGTTGCAGGATCGGACCCAGTTCAGTGATGGAGACCTCATACAACTGAAGCGCTACTGGGACAGAGGCATGACCAGCCTGGGCTCAGTCTGCAGGGAAAAGATTACCGCTGCAGCCAACCAACTCAATGTAGACACTGAAATAGTCAAGGTAACTTATGATCAAAGGGTTTAAAAATATTTAAAAAATTGCATGTTTGCACAGAGAAACCTTTATAAAAAAATAAAAAAAACCTCCCTTTTTGTATCCATCTGCTGAGGTTTCATTTAAAGTATAGAGATGCTCTGCAGTCTGAAAGTTTTTGAACCTTATTCATAGTGTCTGGCCTCTTGTCTTTGACATTTAGAGGAAACAACACTATTTGACTTGTTTGAACTTTAGTGTGCGGGAAGGGAAACAGGGAAGAGTATGTTTTCTCGGTCACAGAAGTTTTCTTAAGTACAAGCTCAAAGTTGTGTAAAAGTCACAAAGTTATATATCAGGGCCACTGCAGGAATACTGACGGACTAAATATAGTCATCGGCTTGAAACACACTGACCCGCAGTCACCTCCCTCATTAGGATATATTATAACAGGGATTATTTACAGGAATTAGTTTGTATTATGAATACTTTCTACCCATTGCACTTTAGCTTGCATGAAGGTGAAGGAATAGAAAATGAATGTTTCTGCTTTTATGTGACCATGACAGCATTCTTTCCTTATATGGCGATTTTAAAAGTAAAAAAAAACAAAAAAACAATTGCATCTTTGAATTTTTATTTTTCCAAGTCTGTAACATGCTTTTTTTCCCCTGGTAGACATGGATCAGTAACAGACGAAGGAAATACCGTCTGATGGGTATTGAAATCCCACCACCCAAAGGTGGGCCTGCTGTATTCTCCTCATCCCCCGGAAACGAATCTCCGGGGGCACTCAGCCCTGACGAGGAGCGCCTCAGAACACCTGACCTCGGAGATGACTTGAACGATGGGGGATCTGTCTGCTTGTCTGAAGGTTGGCCTGGTTGTACAACAACAACAGTTACTATTGTGTGTCTTCACATTAATACCATGTTCTGACTCCTAGATGGCACCGTTGACTCACAATGGCGAGACGGAGAAGATGGAACAGATTTGTCCACTGCTGCTCCTCTAACCAACAATGTGGTAATTCAGTGTTTCTTTGATATTGCCTGACAGCCTTAGTAGATTCGAGAGTCTTCACATTCACGAGTATCACAGTGGATATTAACTCTTTTGTTTTGTCCAATCATGCTTGAGCATGGCGCGGTCGTGTATTGTTCACCCTAAACTTGTCTGCGACATTTTTTTGGATACAAAACAGAATTTCCATGTTTGTGTCTAAAAGACTTTACATGTGAAGGTTAAACTTCCTGGTCATCACAGACACTGGCTTGCAGCAGTGTGTTCAACAGGCTGCTATGTATTTCTATATAATATATAGTACATGATCTGTATGATATCATTATGATAACTCTTCACTGTCCACTCACTTATTACAGAGGGTGGTTGTGCTTTACACCACATGTCATGCATGTATTTGGATTTAAATTGCATTACAACAGTAGATTTTAAAAGATTAAACGTCAGTAATAAATCCCAGATATTCCAATACTTCACCATAAAACCTGCATGAGTAATCCCATTATATTTCATGTCTTTATGTTTGTTATCATGACACTTAAATTCAGTGTTTATGTTTGTCAACAGAAGATTGAAGTAATTGACGAAGAAGAAGAAGAGGATAATTATGATGGTGAATTAGTGGCTTCAGACCTTGAGCAAATGCAGAGCCTGCTTGAATTCAAGGTAAAAAAATAAAAAAAGACACAACATGACACCTGATTGGCTAAGCTGCCAGCACAGTAAAAGCATTTAACTGTCATTAACTTCTTACCTCTTTGAATTGCTCTGTTTCAGCATGAAGAAGTGCAGTTCTTAGAAAACGAGCTAGAGAACCAAAAACAAAGATATGAGGAGCTTGTGAACTTCACAAAGAGCTTGCTCAGTGCTGTGAGAAATAATGACCTGGAGAGACAGAAGGTACAGTCATGCTCATGTTTACTCACTGACATGATTCATTAGAACATCAGCTTTAAGTGAAATGCCAACCTTTGTGGACTTTTCTGACCTCAAGTCTGCTGTTGTGTATTTATTCAGGAACTTATGGCTAGTCTACCTCAGCCTTCAGACCAGGACTGGGACATGGCTATGGAGAGTGGAACCCAACCTGCTGCTGTGTCACCAGACGCCTCCGTTGATCACGACGACTCCCTGGTAGCTGGAGCTAACAACAAGGAGCATACACCTGCCCCATCTTATGAAAAAGTCCCATTGGTCGCTAAAAGTGAAGACCACACAGCGAGAGAAGTTACTGAGCCCTCTGTATCAGAGGAGCAGCGACAGAGAGAGGTGCCGGAACAAAAGTGACCATCTCCCGTATATCAACTCAAATAGACTCATGCAGATTCTTCCTCGTGAAGCTACAGAAGGCCAACAAAGAAGCTGGTTTCACAAAAGAAAGACTTCATTTACAGAAAAACTCTGTAACACTCATGCTCTATGCCCAGTGCCTGTGGATTGATGCTTCACTATGACTGTTGGGCTGACAAATGCCTTTTTTACTGCATATCATTCGCCTTGTTCTGGACAAGTCCAGAGAGAACAATAAATGACCTCTAACTTACCTGTGTGGCAGTGAGTTTATGTAAGAAATGTAGTTTTGTCATGTAATGCAGGAACAGAGTTATTTCAGCTTCAACAGAAGTGAATAAACATCATTGCTAATTGTAATTCATGTACGCTACTGGATCCAAATGTAATCGCACAGATCGTATTCATACAATCCAAACATGATGAGTGCACAAGACACACAAGGGCCTTTACTTGAGTTAGTTGTTAGTCAGGAGGAGGTAAAAGATCTGATCCTAAATGCGACACATCAGTTCAATTCCAGCATTGCAATATGATTATAATGGCCATTTCCTTGAGATAAGAAATAGCAGGCAAACTAGATTTACAATTATTTCTTAAAATGTGCTAATATGTGTGCAGACTGGACACCGAGCTGTCTCCATTACCTCACTACACAAAGACTGTGTGGGAGGGAGAGAGAAAGTGGATGAGCTCTAAGCCTCTTATTTCCACTTGGACAAGGGATGGACAGGCTTATGAAACATTGGCTTTAAAACATTCAACTTGCAACTTTAAGATCAAAGGCTTAGATGTATTACTTCACCACAACAACAGGAGGCTGTTTTGCTCCACAATTTAACCTGCCTCAACAATAAATCAAACTCCCTGTCTGCATCAAGCAGACAGGTCTGTCACCCGGATGCATGTCTTGTCACACGAGTCCCCCACGCCACCACGTCCTCTCTCCCTCCTCTACCTCGCTTTGGTTTGGACGGGGGAAATCCTTAACTGAATTGCGTCATGACTACGTCAATAAACTCTCATTCATGACGATCAGGTACCACGATAGCCGCCATATTCGCATCCATGGCAGGGTAGCGGTGCTCTCGGCGGAGCGTATGGTCCAGTCATCAAGATCAGCTTTTCCCCGCACCGACCCCTGAGACCACCCTGGTAGGTAGCGGTCGGCAGCCACGCAGCCTGTATCTGATAATCAAAGCAGAAGAGCCGGACTTCCACAGACGGGGAGACATGAGACGTGGATCGGGGGTTTAGCTGGACTACGATGCCGTAGACTTGGACAGGAATCCTGGCACAAGATGGAGGTAAACAGCGTTAGTAGTGAGGTGAGTTGATAAATTGTGTTTTGCGTGATCATTTGTTTTGACTGTTTTTGTTTGAAGCTGTTCCGTTAAGTTGGCTGATCGCGCGAGCTTTTAACGCGCGTCACGACCCGCAGCGTGATGCATGCTAACCCGCTAGCTCATGCTAACAGCTGGTTAGATGTTTATTTTTGTTGCACTGTCCGGGTGTACTCGTTTTTTTAGCCATCGCCCAGCCTTTCGGCATTTTTTTCTTTGTACTCCACATGGAGGCTAGGACACATTCCCAGAATGTAACAAGACATCCACTTCTTGCTTTTTTGTTTTTTTATTTACACTTCTCATGAGGAGTTTGCTTCAGAGCTAGCTTAGCGTGTGTAGCATTAGCATCTAGCTAGCCTGCTAGCTGACAGCTTCAAGGCTTGAAACTTGGACATAAGTTGTTGTTCAACCTCCATTGTTGTTTGTAAAAGTAAAGCACTTATATTAATCTAAATGACTTCACATGTGAACACTGTTTCCATGTATTTAAAGTGAGACAACCCTGTACGGATTCAACTTCACAGCAAAGGGTTAGCTTGTCATCAGCCTCAGTCAAGTGGTTACTATACATTTTATATCTGTTTCTTTCGTTTTGAAAGCTTCATAATAACGAATAATGTGTTTAAAAGAAACATACTGGAGGATGGGTGTCGCTACAGTCTCATAACAGATAGCAGGCTGTGTCGTTTCATGAATTACAAGCTTGCTCAGATATTCATCAACTTCTTCACACGCTTCTTTGTAACAGCAGTGTCCTCTCTCTCATCGGCCCTGTGATGTGCAGCTAACCCGACCTGACATCTTAAACCTCTTTCACACCTGCAGGACAAACTGTCTTTCTGCTCTGCCTGTTTTAAAACCAACAGAAAGAAAGCTGCTGAAAGCCAAAATCTTTCTTGGAAGAAGTCAATCCTCCTGCAAACATTTTCATGACACTGTTACAACAACATTATATATGTTTACTGAGCCTATCAAAGCAAATCACTTCACAGTGCTAACCTGGATGTTTTGGAGTATTCAGATACTAGTAGGCCTTTTCTTATTCTTTTGTCTTTACTGTTCTACCTATGAGCACCTGAGTCCTTTTTGAGTGTTGTCTTCTAACAGGCTTGTCACTTAAACTAGTGAGGATGCTGGCTGTTAAATGTTTTTGTACCTGTATTGACGATTATTAAATCAAAGTATTGTATGTCAGTATCGGATATTATGAAGCGATGTTTTACATGGCTGTCAGGCATCTTCTTAAATGGCTGAAAAAGGCTCGCCTGGTTGCGCTGCAAGTGTAGGCTGCACTCTGTTGCAAGCCGTGATGAGCCACAGCAAAGGTGGGAGTGAAAATGTATGTGTGAATTATGACACAAACACGGCCCTGGTTTTGGAGGGCCTGAAAGTTAAGCTTCATCAATGCAGGATGCCTTGTATTTAGTGCGCTTTGTGTCTTTTATAGTCTTGTTTGCATGTGTAAATGGACTGTGTACAATGTTTATGTTTATTAATGGTGTTCTTTAGTGTGAAGACGTCAGGACGGTTTCTGTTCTCTTCTGAGGATGTATGTGTGTGTATGATGGTGGCTCCACCCACTGAGTGGGTTTGCGTAGCGCTATGACTCATCCCCCCTCTTCAGAGGCTTGATGGAATTCAACACACAAACACACTGGACTGAATACATCATGCAGGCAGAGCTTCAGCACAGATCTCAAATAGGCAGACCTGGAGAATGTATTGTGATCATCTCTTTTTTGTTTTTGTTGGATTGAATGGAAGATGCTGAGTTATATCTGCTGTTCCTCTGCTGGCACACTATAGACTTTTAAACAAATAAAAGTGAGGCATAAAACCTATAAACTCTGCTTAGAGGAAAGCAGTTCTTGCCAGCCCCATCTTCCTGATGTCCTCAAAAGGCTAAACTATGGTATGTCCTCGAGAGGATGAATGCTGACAGCAGCTCCTGCAATCATCAGTCTCTTAGAGCATGTCAGACATGTTGTTTTTGCTCTAGCCAGGGATTAGGCTAGAATGCTAATAATGATGGGCTTTATACGGACAGGAGGAGAGCTGGACGCCTGGACAGGCTTTAAGTATGGACTCCTTACACTTTGACAACAGAGCTGGATTGGGAACGTGAAAATGCACCGTTATTGAATGTGACTCATTGATTTCATCTGATAAATCTTCCATCATACACGTGGGCGTGCTGCAGCTGCAGTCACACTCTTGCTCAGCTGAAAACAGAGCTCAACATGCTCTGTGAAAGTGTTTGCTGTTTCTGACTCTTCTCATGACAATCGTTTTTTTTTCTTTTCTGCAGGTCAATGGGCATCAGATCATGGACGAGCCTATGGACGAGGAAGAGTCTTTCTCACACTGTGTAAGTAACTCTTGGTTTGGTTGTCTTTGTGCGCATGTTTGTGTGGAATAACAAACTCGCAGTGTTGTGACACTGTCTCATACTGACACTGTTTGTGTAGGATGAAGGGACATATAAGGAGATTCCTATCACCCACCATGTGAAAGAAGGCTGTGAGAAAGCAGATCCATCTCAGTTTGAACTGCTAAAAGTCCTCGGCCAGGGCTCCTTTGGCAAGGTGAGGAAACGAGGCAGCCCTAAGGAAATGTTTCTGTCAGTGAAATCATGAGCGTTTGTGTCCTTATCCCTGTCTCCTGTCCGCTCAGGTATTCCTTGTCAGGAAGATCGTGGGTCCAGATGCTGGGCAGTTATATGCAATGAAAGTTCTAAAAAAGGCATCGTTGAAAGGTGATCAATCCACACCGGCACAAAGAGCAACAGTGCGTCCTGTCCTCAGTGTTGAATTTCTCGGTCTCACTGTGCCTTCCTGTTTTTATCTCATCAGTCAGGGACAGAGTTCGCACTAAGATGGAACGAGACATTTTAGTGGAAGTCAATCATCCCTTCATAGTGAAGTTGCACTACGGTAAGACAAATATTAAACACATACTGTCCAGGCATGTGTATATATCTCATACTGAGTGTTACGGCCAAACTCAGTTTGATCTGGATGAAAACTGTTCATGGACATTTTTCTTTTAGTCATCAGAATCTAAATTCTTCACACACCGGATCATCTATCAGAGAAATTTGAGTAATAGTCCAAAGATATTGACCACTGTCTTTTACCTCCACATATTGGAGGGGAAAATAGTCCTAAACATTATTTACTAGAACTTTTCAAATCAGGCTTACAAAGGCTATGTGAAATGTGAGAAAGACGATGGCTCTAGTGATTCTAAATTGATTAAAAATAACAAGTGTTCACTACTGCTTTGATTTGGCTCAGTGTAATTGTGGTTATTGTCAGCACGCTGTTAGCATAGAAAGCCTTTATTGTCATTATACAATAGTACAGCGACATTAGAAGATGCTTCACCTCAAGGTGCACACACATCCTTCAGATGCAACACGAGTAGCAGGGTGTAAGTACACACATGAGTCGAGATATGTTGTGTCTTTGAATCAGAAAAACGAGTTTCCTAAAAGTGATGTGCACTTTTTGTGTCTCAGCCTTTCAGACGGAAGGGAAACTGTATTTAATACTGGACTTTCTCAGGGGAGGGGATGTATTCACTCGCTTATCCAAAGAGGTAAGCTGACATCCTTTTGCTTTACATCTCATTGTCCTTCAACCCCCCCCCCTTTTTTTTTTCTTTCTTCTCCTCTTTCATTCGTTATAGACAAGTACAGCATGTTCTTACTTTTGCAGATGTGATTTTTAATTTGTCTTTTTTACCCCCAAGAACAGACAAGCCAAAGTACATGCGCTGTCATGTTCTTTGAAACAGCTGAATGTCAAACTCAGAGATGACAGCTTCAAATGGAACAGATGCCATTTTAATATGAAAAACTGTATTTTTTTCTTTTATAAGGCCATGGGTATTCATTTGTCTCTAATTTTTCCGTTTGCTTTTTTTTTTTTTTTTTTCATTTGTATGATGACTTGAATTCCTACAAGGAGCCACGAATGCTTTTCTCTGAATCGTGATTCTCTTTTAGATCATCAATCGCTTGTCAGTCGGAGGCTCTGATCAGCTCTATTCAAATGCTTTCAGGGATTCAACAATGTGTGATTGTTCGCTGCATCGACTTTGTGTTGAAAGCATGTCTCAGAACCAAAGCGATAGCTCCTGGCACTGTCAAATCAACAGCCTGCTGAATCATGTAACCTATTTGCAATGTTGATATTGTCTCAGTAATAATTCTCTGTTTTTCTCCCTTTGTGGTTGAGCTCAATATTGAAGTTGTTGTTGTTGTTTTTTTTCATAGCTGCTGAATGTGTCTCGTTTTCCGAGTTCAGAGAGTAAATTTGTCCAGTTCTTATCAGGTTATGTTTACAGAGGAAGATGTGAAATTCTACCTTGCAGAGCTGGCCCTGGCCCTCGACCATCTGCACAGCCTGGGCATAGTTTACAGAGATCTCAAGCCAGAGAAGTATGACTCTTAGACATCACCTTTCCTTTTCATCTGTCACTCTCCAGTCGTCCTCACAGAAGAGGCACAACACATTATTTTACACAGTGAATACATTCAGCACACGCTCATCTTGGCAGCACGTCATTTAGATGCTTCTCTCATCATTTACCTTTTACACCTAGTTTTTAAACCATAAGGCGTTCATTCCCAACCTGCTCACTGAGAGCATGAGGTACTATTGTGTCATAAAGATGCTTAGAGAAAATGTGCAGCATGTGAAGAACGCAGACAAAGGAGAAAAAAAAAGACCATGAGCCTTTTTGCCTCAGACATGACAGCTGAAGAGACAGGAAGTGTCAGGAGTGGAGAGTGGTGGGCGACGTGCAGAAAAAGGCAGAGGACAGATTCAAACCCACAGCCCGCTGCAACAAGGGACTGTAGCCTCTGAACATGGGACACGTGACATAACCGCCAGGCGATCGGCGCTCCCGATAGAAACGTCATCTTCAATAACACAAATAGCAGCCTGGAGTTGAAACATTTGATTTCAATCATCTGAAGTAATAAAATAAGTTCATAAGGAATATCCAAAAAAGAGACATCGTGTGGCTCCTCCTGAGGATGTTTGATCCTCGTTGTCCGGTGAACACGGCAGCTCTTTTCTCGAGGAAGTGAAACCGTAATTGACCTTCGCCATATACAGGGGAACCCTCAAGTCCTTTCAGTCTGTGACTTTTACAGCAACACATTCTTCACGAGTCCAACCCTCAAACATCTTCTCGCCTCGTGTAGTTTAAGAAGCTCAGACAGGAAGTGTCCAACAGAGCATCTGTTTTTGTAATAACTTTATGTTCATTTGAAACCTCCAGAACTACAAACTAATTTGAAAAAAAAAAATGCCCAAGACTTTAAGATGATGTAGACAGATTCAGGAGAACTGTCTGCAGGTTGTTTTTTTTTATAACTTGTTTTAAAAAAAGAAAAGCTTGAAGCTCATTGACATTGAAACAAACTTTCTTTTTTTTCAGCATCTTACTTGATGAAGCTGGACACATAAAGTTAACAGGTACGTTTTTATTTATTGCAAAAGAAACACCTATTGACCATTTAACCATTTTTAAATTCTTCTGATTTAAGAGATTAAACAAACATTGTGATCCAGCTGATGGTCTGTGTTAAACACTTTGAACATTTTGTCGATGCTTCTAACCCTTGTTTTGTCTCGTTCATCTCCCTGAATATAAAATAACACAAGTTGCTGGTGGCTTCATTACTGACTGGGTCTCATCTCCGTCTTTGCTTTGCTCTCCTGCAGACTTTGGCTTGAGTAAAGAGTCAGTAGATGCTGATAAGAAGGCTTATTCCTTTTGTGGTACGGTGGAGTATATGGCCCCTGAGGTGGTCAACAGGAGAGGACACACGCAGAGTGCGGACTGGTGGTCTCTGGGAGTACTTATGGTACGCACTCTCTTAAAAGCCTAAACCCGCTGATTTGTCATTTTTGATTTGGTTTTTTATCTGAACTGATCAGAGAATTTTTTTTCTTCTCCTGTTTGTCTGCAGTTTGAGATGCTAACAGGGACGTTACCGTTCCAGGGAAAAGATCGCAATGAGACCATGAACATGATTCTCAAGTGAGTCACTTTGTGCACTGCATGATAACAACCGTCGCTGAACAGACGTGAGGAGCGCCGTCCATCCATAGATATTCAATGTTTTTGGATTGTAAATGTTTTGTTTGTGTAGTTTTTTTCTGCTCTCAGGAGCAAGACAAATTCCCCCTTCATTGACCCTCTAAGGTCAATAAAGGTTTCATTCATTCAGTCATCACCGTTCTTCAAGGCAGATTGAACAAAGACAAAAATGATCAACACACTGCAAATATATCACTTCTGTTTTTGGTAGTGTTTTCCACAAAATAAAAATGTGATGTGAACATTTTCAGGTAGAGAAAGTCCTCCGTGTTGAATGACGGAGTAAAACACCGAGCTGTGTTTAGAACTTTCTAATTATTATCGCAGGCTTTAAAGGGATACTTCACCCATTTACATGAAGCTGTGTATCATTAGAAACATGGTAGTAGTGTTGAATGGTTGAATTCAATATGACGCTTTTTGCATCACATGAAGAAAACTTTCAAGCAAAGAAAAACATATTTTTCTCGTCTCAGGGCAAAATGAGGGCTGGATTCACGACCATTCAACACTACTACCATGTTTCTAATGATAAATGTAAATGGGTGAAGTATCCCTTTAAGTTAACAGTTTTACTTACTGGACTCTGACTATTGTTTTCTTTAAGCACAGCTGCTTACTCCAGCCTCTGCTGGATCTTTTTTTTTTTTATGTTACAATGACACAGAAACCTCTTCCTGTTGTCTTTTCAGTGTCTGAAACAAACGACAAATGAGAGAAATCATCTGCACACCTTTTTAAAACCAGATAAAAAAAATTTCACAACAATTTCACTTAAACTTGCTTTCAACAACCTGCTGCCGTGAAAAACTGTATAAAGTCATTTTCTACTTGGCTGTCAGACAGTCCACATTCAAGCTTAAGTGTGAGGTGAATGAATCACCTGCAGTGAAATCACCTGTCTCTCTTTGCTCTCTTTTGTCTTTCAGAGCTAAGTTGGGAATGCCCCAGTTCCTCAGTTTGGAGGCTCAGAGTTTGTTAAGAATGCTGTTTAAACGTAACCCTGCTAACAGACTAGGTAAGGGCGCATCAAAGCAGATTTTTTTTTTGGATCTGTTAGAAGCAAAGAAAATGAGAAAATGTTTTTCATCGTCCCAGAAGGCCACTTGCTGAAGCTTAAGCCTTTTGGCATCCACTTAAATCACAAGCTGAAAAATGTGTGAACGTGTTGATCCCTCTGAAAAACAATAACAACCGACCGAGCCAGGTGAACTCAACCAGAGCGATCTGTGTTTTTAAGGGGCCGGCTCTGATGGAGTGGAGGAGATCAAACGCCACGCTTTCTTCTCCACCATCGACTGGAATGTGAGTACACACACACACACACACACACACACACACACACACACACACACACACACACACACACACACACACACACACACACACACACACACACACACACACACACACACACACACACACACACACACACACACACACACACACACACACACACACACACACACACACACACACACACACACACACACGTAATTCTCCAGCTTCTGTTGAGGATTCACACCTTGCAAACGGTTGGCTTGGTGACTACTGGCCACCAGTCCTCGCCAACTATGTTTGTGTGTGTGTGTGTGTGTGTGTGTGTGTGTGTGTGCCTGGGCAGAGGGCCAGTCCTCACTGTGTGTGCACTAATAGCCCAGTGTGAGTGTTTAACAGCCAGCAGGATGCTATTGGCTGGACTGGGCTGTGGAAAGATGGGCTGGGGTTCATCTGGGAGTGGTCTAGGCTTCCCTTTCACATATGTTCACACACTCTAAAGCCTGCGGTTTGTGTGTCATATCGAACATGTATGTGCGTTTCCCTCAGAAACTGTTCAGGAGAGAGCTGCAGCCCCCCTTTAAGCCGGCAGCAGGTAAACCAGATGACACGTTCTGCTTTGACCCAGAGTTCACAGCTAAAACGCCTAAAGGTAAACCAACACGACACACACACACTCACTCTCTCTCTCTCTCTTTCTCTCTCTCTCTTTCACATACACACTCACACATCCTCCTCTCAATCTTTTCATCTTAAAAGCAACAGCCTTTTCTGCAGCCATGGAAACTGTAACTGAGCACGGACCATGAGAAAAAACACACCATAACGTAATTGATGCTTTGAGTGTGTAAACATCTGCTTTATTAGTGATCTTTGTTTATTTAGACTCTCCAGGTATCCCTCCCAGTGCAAACGCCCACCAGCTCTTCAAAGGCTTCAGCTTCGTGGCTCCAACCCCTATGGATGAAAACAAGAGCTCACCGCTGCTCAGCATACTCCCTATAGTTCAGGTGAACACACACATACTCTTTCATTGGTCCTCTATCATCATGTGCAGCAGTTATCATCTGACAGAATGGAGGGCACTGTCCTGGTGAAGCCAGAAGTTAGCGTTAAACAAAACCTCTTTTTCCATGCCGGGTCAACATCTGCAACATTTTCATTACTTGGTCCATTTAAACCCTCGGAAGAAATCCAACTGTAGATCATGTTTACACACGGACTGATTTCAGCTGTGTGCGTCTGGAAAAAAAAACATTTAAATCTTGAGTTTGCTGAAATAACAGATCAGTAAAAAGTACAAATGCAAGCTCTGTCAAGTCTGTCCTGAAGAGGAGAAAGAAACGGCTTTTCAAATGCTCGAGGTCGGAACGATAACTTCTGATGGATGTCACATAGTTGTGGCTGTCGTGACAATGTGTCAGCCACATTTTATTTTTCCCTTGAGTTGAAATGTTTGATTTATGTTCGACCGCCATAATACAGCCAAAGGAAGTCGGTATGCCATCAACACAGATTGCTTTCTGCCTGCTTTTGGTTATACAGTTATTTAGTTCCTGAACACACCAAAGCCTGCTAAGATGTAATCAGTCAATATGTCTGGGACTATGAAGCAAAATAAATAAAAACTTCCTTATCTAACCCCCCCCCTCCCCTCCCTCCCCTCCCTCCCTCCCATAGCGATGACGTATTAGAGCAGAGTCACAGTGGCCATGCTGTACTGCATCAGGACTAACTGGGCCTGAGCACGATGACCTCCAAGTCTGCACATCAGAGAACAACACAGACAGCATGACAGCTACTTTTATGACTTTGCGGCCTATTATGAGTAAATCAACTACAAACGTCAATTAATTTAAAAAAAAAAAAATAGACATACGTGCTCGTGCATTAAGTGTACAGTGGACACTTGGACACGGTACGGCTTGCCCGTGTGACTGCACCCTTAGTGACATGTGAGAGTGTGAGAGTCAGTGTAGGGTTTATAACAACTAAAGGTTGCTGCAAAACCTGTTGTTGTTGATCTCACCTCCTTGTTGTTTAGTTGATACTGATGACAAGTGTTTGCTGCTCTGCTAATGAGCATTACAGAGCTCTAATCTGGCCCGCATTGTCCTCATGAAGCTGGTGACCGCTGGAAGGTGAGGGTGAGAGGGAAGGTCGAACATATCTGTTGATTCAATTCAGATGCAAACTCTCCTTTATTAGACACTTCCTCATCTGACTCTGGCCGTCTGTGTTTATTACAACATTCATCGAATCTCTTCAGAGGTTTTTTTTTTTACCACAAAGTAAAGATTCATGACCTTAACTGCCGTAGTTCTACATCTGTATCAATAACTGTTTGAATGTTTCATGATAAACCTGCTTTTAAAACACAGACGCATTCAGTCCTCCTCCAATTTGAACAGCTCCGTTTTTATTTTCATAACTGTTAATTCAACTTGAAGTGAAAAGGCAGCAAATACTATAATGGCCACGCTACAATTACTGTGACAGCTCCACACTTTACTAAATCTGTAAGTACATCAGCGCTACACTTCCCCCCCCGGCTGACGTGTGAACAAAACTGTGCGGCACAAATGCCGTGGAGGCACGTGTCGCCATAACAGCCTGAACTACAAAACGTTGTTTTTCTTGGATGGACCAACACCAGATGTCATACGTCAAAGCTTGTCTCGTAAATCAGCACGTTTTTATGGCGTCCTAAAAGGATTAAAAAAAGTAAGTGTTGAAATCTTAATCTCTCCAGATGCATGGCGGCTCAGCCAAGTTCTCTGATCTGTACGAGCTCCAGGAGGACATAGGGGTCGGATCCTACTCCATTTGTAAACGCTGTGTACACCGAGTCTCTGCCATGGACTATGCTGTGAAGGTAGTGAGCTTTTTTTTTTTTTTTTTTTTTAATCCACCATGCTTCTGCGCTCATTTTCTGTAGAACCCAACATCACTCTTACTGTCTTTTTAAAGCCAATTTAAATGATGTGATTTGGCAGCTGTAGTGTGCTGCTTCTTTTTTTTTTTTTTTACTAAATTTAAGACCAGATGACTCAAAAGTAAGAGTCAGAGCGCTGAATAGTGAGTAGGCGTGTTGTTTGTGGTTGATGTTGCCAACAGACCAGCAGAGGGCAGCACAGCTTTAACAGCGTTGCCCTTCATGTGGTAACGTCACAGTACTTTATGAAATGAGTAAAAGCTGTAAGTGACTCTCGGTACATTCAGTCATTTGAGAATAATAACAGATACCTGTGTTTCTATGTGTTTCAGATTATAGACAAAATAAAGAGGGACCCCTCTGAAGAGATCGAAATCCTCATGCGATACGGACAGCACCCCAACATCATCACTCTGAAAGACGTTAGTCACATTGAGGATGTCGTGAGTTTGTGTTTAAGTTGTTGGCCATCCCACTGACGGGGTTGTTGTGTGTGTTTGTCAGGTGTACGATGAGGGCAGGTATGTGTACCTGGTGACGGAGCTGATGAAAGGAGGGGAACTGTTGGACAAAATCCTCAGGCAGAAGTTTTTCTCTGAGAGAGAGGCCAGTGCTGTGCTCTACACCATCACCAAGACTGTTGACTACCTCCACTGCCAAGGGGTGAGGAAACCCGTCTGTGTGTGTCGGCATGAGGGGAAAATTAGACGCCCTTTTAAAAAGTGTTCTCCTCTGCTCCCCTCCCCCATCCTCTACGAAGGTGGTACACCGAGACCTGAAGCCCAGTAACATCCTCTATATGGATGACTCTGGAAATCCTGATTCGATCAGGATCTGTGACTTTGGATTCGCAAAGCAGCTCCGGGGAGGCAACGGCCTGCTCCTCACCCCCTGTTACACCGCCAACTTTGTGGCTCCAGAGGTGAGAGGAGGACACATCGAGTAGAGCTTGAAGGACTTGTAGTGGTGGACAGATAGTTCCCATAATGACCATGAGTGCGTCTTTCTTGTTTCCAGGTACTAATGCGTCAAGGTTATGACGCAGCCTGTGATATATGGAGTCTGGGAGTTCTACTGTATACCATGCTGGCAGGGTAAGAACACTTTCATTGCTGTTACTGTGAACATTTGGAGCAGTGGGTTACACTGTTGAACTCCTTCTTTCATTATGTCCCACTTTACATGACTGAGGCATAAAGGTTGGCCTTGTGAGACTTGTGTACGTTTATTCAAAGAAACCTTGGTGTAGTGCAATCATGCGTTTTACCCTCTGTCAGGTACACGCCGTTTGCTAATGGGCCCAACGACACGCCAGAGGAGATTCTTCTGCGGATAGGATCTGGGAAGTTCCTTTTGACAGGAGGCAACTGGGATACTGTATCAGACACCTCAAAGGTATAAATACGGCTAATGTGTGCCCTCACACCAGAGCTAGTGTAATATTATACTTTTTCTATTTTTATTATGAGGAACCATTTCAAAAAAAAAAGTCTCATCTGAACTTTAAGACTTGATGGGGGGTTTTTGTTGCAGGACCTACTTTCACACATGCTCCATGTGGACCCTCACCAGCGATACACTGCAGAGCAGGTTTTAAAGCATTCCTGGATCACCTGCAGAGATACGCTACCACACTTCCAGCTCACACGGCATGACGCGCCACACCTCGTCAAGGTGAGCAAATATCCTGTCAAATAAAAATAAAAACCAGACCTCACAGGATGTCTGGGCAGAAGTCCACAGTTAATTCATGGTCATCAAATATTTTTGGAGCAGAATGTTAGATATCTACCCAATTAAATAAAAAAACAAAGACCTAACTGCATCATCAGATATTAAAGGGAACACGTTATGTTGAAGTGTTGGCTTCTCTGATGATAATCCAGCGGCCAGCATTTCCTCCTTTTAAGTTTAAGTTTAAATGCTGGTCCTGAATGGTCTGGATTTGCTTGGACCAGGGAAGGTACTGTAAGCAGATTTAAGGCAACTCCACACGTCTGTTCAGGGCGTCCTTCTGTTTAAAAGGTCAAACCAGCAGGTGTTGCAGCGATGGAAGCTAGCAAGACAACTGGTTCAGATAGAACGGATTCGACTTGACCTAAAAAGCCTCTACCATTTTCTAATAAGCTCCACGAGCTTAAACGTGGCAATACGGAGAGCTGGCTAAACGCTGAAGCTTCAGTGTCCGCAACATGGCAACCTGCGTGCACGTTGACTCTAGGGGGAGGGGTTACATTTTTCTCCTTAAAGGGAAAGGGGGCCAGCACATAGTTCACTTTTTTTTTTTTTTATCTCTTTTGTGTTCAGTCTTTTCCAAACACGATGGAACCCATCATATTTCTTTCACTCTTTACTCTTCACCATGAAGCCGACGTGTCCGTCTGTTGTCTTCTAATTCTACTAGTCCGAGTCACGTTTTTAGTTTTTCAATGGGACTGATGTAGTGTTGTTGTTTTGACAGCAGGAATGAGAAAGCAAAGATTTTAAGATCGATATGACTGAGACAGATACTAAAGGTTAAACATCAGAAATCATGAGCTTGAAGCCACTAACGAGGAAGTCATTCGGTCAATATCCATATGATTCTTTCAAAAGGCACAACATGTCCCAGAACAACCGCAGCATGCTTATCTTCCTTTTTTCAGACTCCTCATCTTTACGACTGAATTCTCAAACACTCAGGGCCACTTGTTGCCGTTTCTCCAAGTCGGTTGTTTTAAAGCCTCGTACCGACGCAGGCCGACCTCGTGCTTACTGAGCGCTACATCTCAGAAGCCGCTCACTCGACTTCTCTTAAAGTCATGAAGCTTCATATAAAGAAGCACTCAGAACTGTTGAACTCTTCACCCCGTCCCGCAGAGAGAGAGACCTGCCAGCCTGTCAGGAGTCTGCTCCCGTCTCTGATCTTTTTCTTCCCGATGCGTTGAAAGCCTGTGATCACGGGGACAAAGATCAACAGCAAATTGAGAGGCTTGCTTTGCAGCTTCGTGCTCCCTTCACCACCTTTAACAACAGTCAATCTCATTGTCCGCTTAGCATGTGACCTTATAAACCCCTCGGTGCCTTCATTGATCACTCCTTGAAAACCTGTGAAGAAGACGAGGCAATCTCACGTCTGGCTTTTTAATAAACGTTTGTCACAGTCGTTGAAAAGCTAGCTTCTTTTGGAGTTCTTGACAGACAAGCAGAGCAAACGATGCTGTTTTTACAAGGTGTCTTATCATTCCAGGATAGTGCGACCACTAATGCACGCACCTGGTCAGGAAACACGCAGCTCTGATATCCTGCCACAGCTCTTTTGTTTGCTTTAATAGATTTTTTTTATTTGAAACTTCCGTCAGCAATTTGGGGTTAAGTGTCTTGCCCAAGGACACATCGGACATGTTGCTTGCAGGCGCTAGGGATCGAACACTCAACCTTCAGGTTAGAACGACTCTACCCACTGAGCCACAGCTGCTCTTGTTCATATTATTATGATATTGTTTTTTATTATTGCTCCCGTTAGTTTAGTTTGTGTCGTCCATGCTTCTTTCTCCCACTCGTCAGTCTGACGTTAGACTCAACCTGCTGTTCTCCGTCGTGCGCCCCAGCAGGGTCAGAGATTTATTCATCGGTCTTAAAATCTTCATCTGCGGCTGCTGACGCTCAACATATTATTGAGTCATTTTTCAGAGTACCGATGTGAAGCTCGACACCTTTGAATCACGATGAGTCGTTACTTCCTTACTGCCTACTGATTGTTCCAGCAGTTTCATACTTTTGAAAATATTAAAATGTAAAATGTACATCTACATAAATGGAACAAGCGGTCCTTCATATCCTAACGGAGCTGATGGGACATTTCACTCGTATCACTAAGGCTCTCTCTGTTGATGTCTTGTAATTTTACTGCTGTGAGATCATTCTACTTTTTAAGAGTCTGAATCTCTTTGAACGCCTGATCCTTTTTTAAAATTCATGTCACATTTTGTTTCTTAATCATTTTTGAAGAAGTGGGTGGTACTAAATAAAGAAACGTAATGTTCGCAGAACTCACTGCGATAGTACAAATGAAATGTTCATGCAGACACTCACAGGATTCTCTCTGGCGGACAGCAGGGGGCAGCACTGCTGGTTACAAACACAAGCTTGATTGTGCATCCAGACGCTCCAAAGCTTCTACTCATCGCTTGATTCAGGTTCTTACTGAAACATTTTTCTCATGAGTTTACGATCCCTCATGCTAGTTTGACGTTTTCCTCAAACCAGCATGATGTTCAATGTGTGAATTAAGGTTTCTAATTTAGATTATGTTTCTACAGTCCATGTTCTAGCCTCAGGACCACAAACAACTCCTTCATGAAAAAAATCACGACCCAAACGTCTGGTAATTTCACTCAGATTAATATCAACATAAGCTGCATGGACCTCAGAGGTCAGTAAACATGTGACACAATAAAGAAACACAACAAAACAAACATGTTTAAAAAGCGCTTCTTTGACTTTTTCACCTTTTTTCCCACCTGAGGCACATACGTGTGTCACCCACTGAAAAAGGGTTCAGGGAGAACCTCTGGTCTAGATGAACTGGTTGGTGAACTGAGAGAATCATTGGAGCGCCAGATAGCCTGGCGCTAAAGTTGCGCGCTCCATGTATGGAGGCTTTAGTCCTTGTTGAAGCAGCCGTGGGTTAGAATCAGCACGTCACCACGCACCCCCCCCCCCCCCCCCCCCCCCCTCCTCTCGGCCCTAAATATCTATTTAAAAAACTAAGGAGTTATTGTGGTGAAATCAGGTTACCATATAATACTTGCTGAGTAGCAGAATACTCCCAGATCTCCTTGGAGAAAGAACGCTACATTCAGTTTTTGGTTCATCAGCCTAAAGATGGTTGACAATCACATCAACACGTCCATTTAGTGATTAAAAAGTGTTCCTGTTGTTTTCCAGGGAGCCATGGCTGCCACATACTCTGCACTGAGCCAGAAGACGAGTCAGCCAGTGTTGGAGCCCGTGGCAGCGTCCAGTCTAGCCCAGAGACGCAGCATGAAGAAACTCACCTCAACAGACATGTAGACACACACATCACCACGCCTCCACTTTTAGACCTCGCTCTCAGTCGGACTCCCAGACACAAACAAAGACCGAAGTCCTGGCCAGTCAGACCTACTGTCTCCCTTTTTTAAAAAAAAATCTATTTATTTGACACACCCAACATTATGCACACATACACACACACATGCACTCTCACACTGGATGAGGTTGCATTGTGAAGAAGTCAGCTGAAGACTAAGAGTGGATACTCACATATCTGTTACAGCTGGGGAGACGGACTTGTATTTATTTCCACAGCTTTCATATGCACTTGCCCTCCTCGCCTTTCATTCTTTCTTCCTCGTGTGGGGAAGAAACACACCAGCTGATGTTCTCCTTCACTGTGATTGGCTGATTCAAAGCTGCTTCGGTAAACTGTGCCCCCCTCCCCACTGCTCTTCATCTGCGCTCTGCCATCCTCCTCCTCAGTTCTCTCTCCTTACCTTGTTTGCTTTGGCTCTTTTTGACTTCTTTTCTACAAAGTGAAGTAATGGTTTATGTGTGAGAGTGCTGGCAGGATGATACTGACTGAGGGACATTGTCAGACTGTTTCTTCTCCTTGTTAATAGAAGTGTTTCTGCTTGTGGCGGATCAAAACGTCCCACAGGATCACCATCATCTGCCAGCACTTCTGGGAACATAAATGCATGTTTGCACCAAACCTGTATTTCGTTTCCTTAATATGTCACCGTCTGACTCATGTTACTCTGTGATGCTAACAATGTATGGAAAGAGGTACAATAAGCTGCCGATGGACAAAAAAAAAAGACTTTGAAGGTGAAACTTTGTGGTAACGTTAACAGAAATTCTAGTTTGCAAAAAATAAATAAAAAAACATACAATGAAGATAAAGATGAAGAGCATGTTGGGGAGCTGTATGGATTTCTCTGGGGGGGACGGGACGCACCCTGTCGAACCAGAGAGGCTGAATTTCAAAAGAATTTCCATGGATATCTCTTCAAAAAGACATTGTGGAAATTGTATGATATTGTATTTATTTCATTTGATTTTTAAGATTCTATTTTTCTTTCAAGTTCTGTATATATTGACATTAAAGATCATTATTGACATGCATCCAGTCTGGTCTCAGATATGTCTTCCATCACAAACGTCTGTCTGTCGTGACATGTTTGCTAACGTGAGTTACCGTCAGAGGTGAAAAAAACCCTAAAATATTCCACTCAAGTAAATGTAACATTACTTTGATGACATTTCACTGAAGTACACGTGAAATTAACCATTTTAAAGAATGTAGTCAAGTAAAAAGTGGCTTATTAGAAATGTACATTAAGTAAATGTTACGTTTTTTAACATCTTCTGTATAGTGTGAAAGTGGAAAAGAGGATTTAAATCTCAAACTAGTTTTTAATTAAAACAAATCTTCACAAATTACAGAACAAGCTCATAAGTATGTCTTTTCCCCAAATGACCCAAATAAGACCACAATCAATATATTAAAAATGTTTAAGATAAAAAGTGCATTCACTGCAATTGTTTCTCTTCTGTTGTTTATCGGGAAATGTTTCTGAAGCAATTTTTTGAATCAGTTACACAGATGTGGTTTAAATGTAGCAAAGTGCAATAATTAAAACAAAACCCAAAGAAACACCGGACATGTTGCTCACAGGAGCTGTGGATCAAACCCTCGGCCTTCCGATTGAGAGACCAACCAACCTGTTGACATCGTGTTATAAAACTACAGACTCTACTTTGATCCACACACAGGACATTTACAAAACGAGCCACCAAAGATTGTCAGTCATCTACAAACTCAAGATGTTCGCCCACACTTTAGCATCATTCAGAAAATCCTCATAAATTGTTCCACCTTCTCTTTTAACATGCTTGCAGTCACAAAACGGGTCAAACGTATACACATTACCAACACTGCTGCCAACGTATCTGGTCTCCCCACACCGACCTCACAGCCTTGAACAGTGAAGTTATCACATGCATTGAAACCAAAATAGAACGAGACAGCACACACCTACTTAATCAGCGCCTCCCTCTTCTGCCTTCTGGGCGAAGGTGCAGAGCACTGAGGTGCAGGAAGGCCCCGTTTGGGAAAAGCCTGATCCCTGCAGCCATCACTGCCCTGTAAAGCAGGCCTCGCTGAATCAGCTCGAGCTAATGCATACTGCTGATTCTCTCTGTGCTGTCTGTATTTGTGGATTACTCTTATACCTGTACCATGTTGTCCAGAAGAAATAACATTTGGGACAATAAAGTCAAAAACTAAAAGTGTTATTTTAAAGGCCTCAATCTCAGTTCAGCATCTATGTTTAACTAACATCAATTAAGGTTCAGCCGCGTTTCCCTCAGGTTTAAAGGTTAGCTGCTAACTCAATACATTTGAGTGGTGTCCAAACACATGGTGAGATGTTGCACGACATAATGAATAGATAGTATCCCACAATTCACCACGAAGAATAGGGTACTTTCTCATGCACTGGACTGAAATGAAAAAGACAGAGGTAGCTAATTTCCATGTGTCTGTTTTGTTTTTTATTGGACCCCCTCTTAGTTCGACGTAGAACCACCGAAATAGAAAGAAGAGACGTGACTGAATGAGTGATCGTGTACAAAGTCTTTGAAGGACTTTGGTGCTGGACAGGCAGCAAACAGAGCTGAATCATGAAATGATACTGCTTCACAGATGTTTTTGAACAGCTTCAGTTCTCTTTGTGTCGTCCCCCAGTAATAATGAACGACATGCAAAGCGCATTAACCACCACTAGGTGGTAACAATGTCCACTACATGAGCGGTCCATGGGTCGGTGGGAAACACAGTGTCCCTCAGTGGGTCTGTGTCCTACCCTTATGTAAATGATCAGTCTAGCCTGCTTCCATTTTGTTTGTCCAACCCCCCAGCTCCCCAGAGAGTGTGAGCTCCTTAAACCAGTGGTGTGTAAAGAGAACTGTGTGTGCAGTGTGTGTCTGTGTGTCAGAGCTGTCAGGAGCAGACTGCAGCAGAGGATGGAGATCTATGCAGGGAAGCAGATGGATTGAGGCACGAGAACTGGTCCCATCAGGTCCAATCAGTGCACGTGCACACATACACACGACACACACACACACACACACACACACACTGGCCTATGGACCAGCTGTTGTCTTTTTCTGCAACTGTCTGAGCTCCCTTCATGCCCCCTCCTCTCTCTCCTGGATTAGATGCATTTTGCAGTCAGCCTGGGAGCTGAGAGGTAAACAGTGGGGCTAATTGTTTTGACATACTGCTCTTTGTTTTGGCCTCCTGGTGCTAATCAACCACTTGGCTAATAAGTCTGCCTGGCGAGGAAAACAGCACAGTGTTTAGACTGGTAGGATGTAAAATCAGGACAGGTGCTGCAGTCATAGTTGCAGTCCACATCCGCTCGTCATCCAGAGTTCCCACAGTGCTGCTGTGGCTGGGTAGCGCCCTGCTCAGGTGTGAATCTATTTATCCTCATTAACGAGCGTCTCCCCAAAGTCAGCCAATTAACACGCTGCTCCTAATGAAGCCATTAGCTGTCAGATGAGGTAGAGGCAGTGCTTGTCATCGGTCCACTGTTTGCACGTGTGTGTGTGTGTGTGCATTCACTCTTGCTGCTAATAAAAGCAAGAGAATTAATGGAGTGAGCGTGTGTGATAATGAGTTAATGTGGAACAAGCAGGACGAGCAGTGATCAGCCCTCTGTCTCAAATGAAGATATCAGACACAGTGATTTACTCTCAGAGCCATAAACAGGCCTTTCTCTTCTCACACACACACACACCCCTCGTTGGTGTGTGTGTGTGTGTGTGTGTGTGTGTTAATAGACGTGCAGGCTGGGTATAAATGGTATGCCGAGAGCTCCCTCCTTAACACGGAGCTTGCTACATGGCACTTTTGAAACAAGACCTCTTACAGTACCTGGAGTTGTGCAGCCATGCATGACCACTGAACATCACTTGACAGTTTGCTGGAGCATCAGCCTCAAAATGAGAAGTGTGGATGTCACCCAGAGTTCCTGTGCTCCTTAATGGAGCCATCACAGTGCATAACCTTAATATGTTTTTAATTGTCAATGTAATTGCAAAGACATGACTGGCACAGCCTCGGCATAGAGGAACAATAAGATCACAGAGGCAGCTGTTCTGCTGACACCATTTTTACGTTTCATTTTCAGTGTTAATACATTAAAAATAGAGATGAGAGGTTTTTAAGAAGCAGATAAAAATTACATTTCACTAGTGACTAGTTATGATCATTTTTCCAGAGTTTCTTAGTGGAATCCCTTCAGCTGGATGTACTCTTACACCAACCCCCCACCCTGCAAACTGGAGCTGAAGCTGCCCCGCCCTATCAGAACTGCCAGAACTGAGGATGTGAAATTGATTTTAGGTTATGCGATAAATCGTATTCTGTCTTTGGTCTTCTTCTTCTTCTTCTTCCCCTCCCGTCCTCATGCACACTGCTTTCTTCTCTACTCCGCCCTCAGTTACTCTCTGATTCTGTCCTCCAATACGCTGTCATTACCAACAGAGGTGCACTGCTCTCCGGTGATCACTCATCTGTTCAGTTTGGTTACATTCGCTTTCCAGACCTGTCAGGACCCGGCTGCTTTCAAGTGTAACTATGAGCTCAAATACAAAAAAATGTGAGAAATCAGTATGTGGACATGCTGTCTGCAACAAGTGGGTAAGTAGTTTGCAAAAAAAATGTGTGTGTACATTGCAAAGGATACAATCTATTGACCAATTTCTTTTAAATTGAAAGGCAAACTGAGGCCTCACTGATTCTCTCATATGGAGGGAGGGTACAAAAAAAAGAACATTTTCTTAAGCACTTAATGTCACAAAATAATAAATAACGTAACATCTTACGAGTTGGTGCTGTACTCTGATTCAAGGAAAATATTTTAAGGCAGCGCTATCTGACAGGATTTTCTGTTTGCATCTTTCTTGTGTGTATGCAAAAACCAAGGTCAGCGAGCCCATTGCACTTCTGGCACAGATTTCCATCTGCATAGAAACATGGTGCTAGTACTGGTCATCTGTTGAAAGAAAAAGAAAACGAGCGAGTTTAGCTTGGAAAAGAAAATAATGAATTATACTAATAGAATATGATGCAATATGTCCTCATCCAAGTGATGGAATTCAACATGATTATAAAAAGACACTGAACATTAGCTTCATGAGCCTTGTGTCTGAGCTTTAAACCTTGATTAGAATAAAAAGTATCATTTGCCAGGGTTATTGTTTTATTGTCTTTGTCTTCTTTTCTTGGTGTTTTTGCGTAATTTTATAAATGTATGAACGTGTTGTGTGCACCTTACTTACATCTAAGTGTGAGGCAGAACAAACGTCGAGACAGCGGTTCTTTCCAAGGTGGTCCCACCTTCAGTTTGAGGGGTCAAATAAATAATAAAATCGATCAGAAATCATCTGGCTCATCTTGTTCTGAATTATTTGATTTGTTTTCCTATCTTTGAGTATGGTGGCTGGAAAGTGCCAAATGTACAAAGTGTGAAACTATTTTACAAGCCTGAGACAAATTTACATTTTTTGAAAATAGATTTACAAAAGCAGAAGACTTTTAGGAGTACTGAAACAAATATACAAACATAATCTTGCTAGAAGGGGAATCTACCACATGTCATAATTGACCTGGAGATGATTGATTAACTGTTTAATTAGTTTGCCTCAGCAGAATGACTATTCAAAATATGACATGGAATTTTTGGTTACCAAATTATCTTGTGTCCGTTTTGTGGATCCCACCTGAAGCACTACATGCAGTCTTTTCTCCAAAACAAACTTGTTTACAGATTACTAAATAACTTCCAGACCCGGCCTCGAGTATTTGGTTTCTTTCCCTTTCCAGCAAGAGTATCTGGTTTGTAAATGTATCTATTTAAACGCTCATAAAAGTGTCCTGCCACTTGTGCATTTCTTTTCTAAAATGTAAGTTTGTTTTGGTAAAAAAAAAAATATTTTTGTCCTTTTGTTTTACAAAATTTAAAAATGTTTTCCAAAATGTAAATTTGTCTCATGCTTTTTACGGCTCTCACAATGTTTCAACATAACAAAGGGAAAAGAAAATTCTTAGGCTGAAGTCATCAGCCAGAGGACTAAAAGTGTGCAGCCTAAAACGAGTGCTTTGTTTGACGAGGTCAAAAGGTCAAATGGGAACCTCTATACTTTCCTAAAAAATAATATAATGACCGAAGTTGGAACTTGATAGAAGCAATGGGGAGTCACATTATAAGGATAAACTTGAAGAAAGTAATGAAAGAGGACTCGTTAAGTCATAGAAGCAGCAGCCTCGAGCAGCCGATATTGATTATTTCCATGTATGAATGCTCTCATGTGGGTTGTTGTTTGTTTCTGTCTGTGCTCTGTGTCTGCGCTGCTTTTTTTTTATAATTCAAGAGTTATGTGATGTCCAGTGTGTCCTCTCGTTGACCTTTTACTGATAAAACTGCCATGGCCTCACAAACATGTGTCTGCTAACTCAGAAATATGAGCTGCCTGACTCTCAAGTTTTGTCTCAATAATCCAGACACTTTATGTTCACTTTATTATCCTGTGAAGATAAAGGTCTGCATATCTATCTATCTTATAACTCTCCACCAAAGTCTTTAAAACAGGATGCAGAGCAAATTCAAAGACAACAAAAGGTTTGAGATGAGATGCTATTATGAAAAAAGGTGTGAGTCAGCCGGTCCCATTATCCTCTGCCAGTAAACAAGCACCTCATCCTGCAAAAACTGCAAGAAAAACAAGCCACTATTTCTGCTTCTCTATTGTCACTGTCCTGTCTGATGATCACACTGTCTTACTCAGGATCTGATTCAGACGCTCAATTATCTGATGTGCAATGCCAAGTTAGCCGACCTCAAGCGGTTTGGGGAAATAATTGCCCAAAGTTCCACATTTAAACATCTGAAATGTGCTTTAATCTTGCACCTGTTCTATTTTTTCCTCACTCTTCTTGAAACATTCTCCCAAGTATCTCATTTTTTGCATTAGTAATGTATTTGTGTTGAGGTATCAGTAACTCTTTACAGACATATTTGGAAGGGACGGAGTAAAGCATCCTGTCCCCACACTGAGGCACAAGAGGTGGACGTGGCTCAAGGATACTGCAGTGCTGCTCTGAGCCTTGGCCTTCTCTGCTTGTTTGATGAGCTGCTGGCTCTTCCTCCAACCAGGCGTTATTTTCCCCTCCTGCAGAAATCAGGGATTATTTCAAACTAAAATAGATGGATGGAATCAATCTACCATGGTTCTACTTTTCTCTTCTTCTACATAACCACCCCTTTCACCTCCACACTCACACCCTTTTCTCCCCCCTCCAAACCTCCTGCTACCCTGCTCCTCTCTCTCTCTCTCTCTCTCTCTCTCTCTCTCTCTCTCTCTCTCTCGGTCTCCCCCACCCCCCTCTCAGGGCTGCAGACTGAAGAGATGCATAAATTCAGACGCATTAGTATTCTAGTCAGGCTCTCCATTTCAAGGCAAGGCCTAGCACCCTTCCGCCTCTCCTTTCCTTTCCTCTCCTCTCTCCCCTCCTTCCTTCTCCCTCTCCTGTTCTATTTTTGAATCATTTAAAGCAGTGCTGCATCTACAGGCCCACTTATTTCCAAACCGTCCCTAAATTATTTTTAGGCATTATGATTTTTTTGGGGGGAATATTGGTCTATTTTGCCCCTGCATGGCCAATTATACGCAGCTGTAGTCTTTGAAATGAGATTCATCTGCTTCTGATCGTGTGCGTGTGCGTGTGTGTGTGTGTGTGTGTGTGTGTGTGTGTGTGTGTCATTGTGTTTTGCTGTCAGGCACAGCGGCCCAGGCGATAAATCACGCATGTCTGATTGAGGAGGGCAGAGGGCCCGGACAATAACATTTGGGTGGAACTGCAGGAGAAAGCGTCTGAGTTTGCTGTGATCCGTAGAGCCTGCAGACCTGCAGCCAAGGTCCCACTAAACTGTTGGAGGTTTTACAGCTGTTAGTAACATGGAAAAGTTTCCCTTTTGGCATGACATTGAGGCAGAGTGAAGGTTATTCTATGAAGCATAGTTTTACTTGTTTGGATAAAAACATGAAGAGGACAATATATTCTGTTAGATATTGTTGTACTTATTCAGACTTTTGTTAAGCACTCTATACAGTTTTAAATATCTAAATAGAATTTAAATTATTATAAGTAAATTAATCATACATTCAAGACAACACAATAATGATACTGTTATTATAAATACTTAAAATAATAAAATATGTGATTGTCTCTACCCTCTTAAATAAAAATAAATATTGAATATATACTCGTCAAAAGTTTTGTTTTGGACAGGGAACAGTTGTAGCAAGAAATTGTTTATTACAACATACATAGTTTATTTCAAAACATAATACAAGCTTTATACTGAAAATAAATAATTACTTGAGCTGTCATCGAAATTTGGAATAAAACCGCCGAAACAGTTCAATCTTACTGAAAATATTGTTTTGTTTGTTTTTACAATGCTAATTAAGTGCATGAATAACTAAGAGCATTTGTTTAAATTAATGACTCCAAAAGGGTAATATATAAAACTGTACAATATTCGAAAAAATACTTAAGAAATAAACCAATAACAGGAGTATTTAAGATTATAAAATTTTGATACTGAACGTACAATAAAATTATAGGCAGGTGTATAGCGTCGACAACCCCTCCTTCTATTCTCGGCTCTGTTTCAGAGTCCACACAGTTTCTATGGTCGGAGATGAGTGAAATCAAATAAATGGATTTATAAATAGCTGTAACTGTGTGTGGCTTCAGAAGCTACAGGCCATAAAGGAGGAATTTAATTTAATAACAAAAAAAACCTCCAAGTGCTATTATGTTGGTAGCAATACCTCTACAACTGGAATGAGGGCCTATATTTGCATAAGCACAAAAATAATTACAGATTTGCTACGAGTAGGTTACAAAATAATGAATGAAGATATGGAAAGTAAAGCATTGTAGAAGCCCGAGGGAAGCATGTACTGTAAGACGGCCTCATGGTGCTGCAGTAAATCAATTAGAAAAAGTGATATTATTATTGTTTCACTGCACTGATTACACAACAGAAGCAGAGAGAAGCCCAAACAAATCAGAAGATCGCATCAGTCCCGTTTTATCGTTATTATCGAGCTGATGAGAAGTGGTGACACAAACCAAAGGCGCTGGCAGGTTATTAGGCACATTTTGTTTTTATATCCATGATGTAGAAAAGAATTTGGCGGGCTCCATAACCTTAAATGTGACGTTTGATATGCAGCTATAGAATAATGCCCTCATGACAGTTAGAAAACGACGAAGGCTGAACAGGTATCTCTGTTATTGTCGAGTTTCAGTGCTGGAGGCATCTGGAGAAGTCTATTCCGGGACAGACGCGGAGGCTGGTAGGTGCCACCGCGCGGCCCTGCGCTCGAGAGTCTGTACCGGGGGATTCCTCCCGGTGCTTCGGTCAGAGATCGTGGCACGAGGAGGCGTCTCCCGCACTCCCGCTGTGAGAATAGGGTCCCTCGTGAGGCGGCGGTTCCCCCGGCGGCGTCATGCGCTTCTCTTTCTGCCTCCGGTTACAGAACCACACGCGGACCACCTCCTTCTCCAGCTGCAGTGAGTCAGCCAACGAGGTGATCTCCTGCGCGGAGGGTTTGGGACACTTTAGAAAGTGTGTCTCCAGAACCCCCTTCACGCTGACCTCGATAGACGTCCTCTTCTTCCTCTTCCTCCCCTGAGCTGCTATCTTGTCTATACTGCTAGAGCTGCCTGTGGACGAGTCTGCCTCCTCCAGCCACTTGTTCAACAGCGGCTTTAGTTTACACATGTTTTTAAAGCTCAACTGCAGAGCCTCGAACCTGCAGATGGTGGTTTGGGAAAAGACGTTACCGTACAGCGTGCCCAAGGCCAATCCTACGTCCGCCTGCGTAAAGCCCAGCTTGATTCTGCGCTGCTTGAACTGCTTGGCAAAGTGTTCCAACTCGTCCGAAGTGGGCGTCTCCTCGTCAGAGTGGTCGTGGCAGTGGTGCCCGCCGAGGTCGCTGTGCTCGGGGCTGAGTGTGTCCCTGAGGCCCGGGTGCATGCCTTGCCCCTGCTGGTTTGGTGGAGGTGTGAGGCCCCCGTGGTCCAGCATGCCGTTGACAGTGAAGCCCGTCTGGGAGTAGATGTTTATCTGCTGCCCGCTGGTGATGGAGGAGTTGTGGGACACCGGGGTACCCCAGGCTCCTGGGTGGTTGCCATGGTTGTTGTGATGGGGGGAGTGATGCGCTACGTGCGGGGAGCGGTGATGGATGATGCCGAGCTGCAGGTCCTCTCTGCCTGGTTTTACGTCCTGCTGCTCCATGGAGGCCGACCAGGGGCTGCCCTCCGACAAACTGCTCGCCCACTGGTGCCCGAGCGGATGACCGTTGCTCTGGACGCTCTGCAGGTAGTCACTCTGGAGGAGTTTCTGGTGTCCTCTGTAGGGGCTCGCAGGCTGCATGGCCTGGCTATCCGGGTGGATCATTGGGCTGGAGCTGAGCAGGGTGTAGGGGCTGGAGGCAGCTGTGGCCATGCTGGCTGCTGAACCCCACTAGAGCTACTGAAGGGAGAGAGTAACTCAGCCTCTGACATCTCCCTCTCTCTGGAGTCTCGGCAGCAGCCTGGCACTGACTGACAGCCTCCACAACCACTCACAGACCGACTGAGACGCGGTGACGACGCGCGTCGACCAATGACGGTGACGGTATCCACCCTCTCCCTCTGTAAAGCAGAGCCACGGGTAGTAAAGGGTTACAAGCAGTCGAACCGGAAGTGAGTCGGAATGCTGGTCCAGTGGGTCTGATGTGGAACGATGTGAGCGTGGAGCGCAGTTCCTGTTTATTAATTAAAGTTTCCAACTGATTTACGCACGAGTTTATTGCTGCTACGGTCACCCTTGAGCGCGTGCGAAGGAGGAGATTAAAGCGCAGTGGTATTTGTCAGACGTGCCAACACTTAATTTAGAAGGATAAAATCGAACCAGGAGCAGTTCTCACTGTTAATTATCAACTTTTAGAGAACACTTCCCCTTGTGTTTATGGATGAGCTTCTTTAAAGACCGCTTTTAAAGAAAAGCGTTTTACCCACACGACATTCATTATAGTCAAACCCTTTTGGGTCACGGGCCTTGAATTGAAATTAAGACTTTAAAATCTCTTTTTTTCCAACATATTAAAAATTAAACATTCTTGTGACAGTTCATCTTACAGTCTTTCCTAACACACATGGATCCGTACTCATCAGACATGTTTGCAAAT
Organism: Symphodus melops; assembly: GCF_947650265.1. Taxonomy (NCBI): domain Eukaryota; kingdom Metazoa; phylum Chordata; class Actinopteri; order Labriformes; family Labridae; genus Symphodus; species Symphodus melops. The sequence continues at coordinate 19,958,974 of NC_136699.1, forward strand.
TAAAGCTTTTTATTTTTATTTTCTAAGAACTAAACATGTCCTCACGCCCTACGCACTTTTACTTGCAGTCTTTAAGAATCTCATCAGCTACTCTCTGACATGAAAAAGATCTATCTACATATCATAGAGCTAACTTAGCTGCGTAATTATATTTGCCATTAGAAGACTGTGCAGCAGCCTCCTTATTGGTTTGAAATTCCATTAAATATATTGCTGGTGCTCCCAGGTTAAGCTTGACTTAAATTTGCATACATTTTCATACATTTAGGAGAAATAAAAGAAGGCTGCAGCCACCAGAAAGTCATTAAAGAGCGCTGAGCCGAGGAGCTGCTGCTGGAGAAGGGGACAGAGAGGAGGAAGGGGAGGCCGGAGCAGGTGAGGTGACCGCGGGCTGGATGTGTGGACAGGGCCAGAGGAGGCTGGACGGGGCCTCGGTAACCAGAGGAATGACAGACAGCGGCAGTGAGGGAAGGGTGATGACAGACCAAACAGAAGTCTCGTGTTGTTGTCGCATATAGGCCTCTAGAAGGATGGGAAGTTTTTTTTTTAAATCATGTAGGATATCTTCGTGTGTTATTCTTCCAGCGTTGTGTTGCGCGTAAATTCTTCATATAGTTTTCTCTTTGAAATTTTCGTAACAGTGACTGAATATTTGATGTGAATGGCAGGGTTGTTCTAGTGGCCTAGTTTGTCTTCTGTCGTCTTGGGAGGAAATGGTGCAGAATTGTTTACCAAAAAAAAAAAGACTTCTAGTACGATAGATTTAGTATTTCAATACAATCCCTGCATTTTATTGCCTGTGATATTAAATGACGTGCCAAAGCGAAATGATTTGTGGGAATGAAATCTTTATTGAAAGAAAAATGTATCCCACTAACAACTTTGTCGAAATAGGTACCGAAATAGCCTATATTGGCACACGTTTAAGTTTTTGGCCTGAACTGCTTCCACGTTTAAAATTCTTTAAAAAAAAATGCACTTCAAATATTTTATTTCGTTCCAAAATTAAAGTGTGCGGACAAGAAGCAGACAGGATAAGGAGTTGGAGAGGGGGTTGTATTGCTCTCGATAGTCTAAGTTTCTAAGTGTAACAGATGCTTCTCTAAAAACGCTCCTTGTGCTGATTCCTTTTATTCACATCAACATTTTTTCTGCCGTCGAGCGCGTTTCCATAGCGAGGCGAATAAAAGGCAAATCCCCGCTCCGCGCCTCCAATAAAGAGCCCATTTCACAGATAACCCGAGCCAGCCCTGCTACACTTACAGCAGGCAGCTCTGCAGGCTCTCTGTGCCGAGCTGCATATTACTGAGAAATAACACAAACTAATGACGCATAATTTCTGTAATTTTGTCTTTATGAAATGACACTTTACGACTCTTTGTCGTGTTTGTTTAGCTGCGTGTTGCTGTTTATTTGTCGGCTTTGAGTAAATCTTTCGGTGATTATCTTCTGACTCAGATTATTTGCTGCAGGCAGTGGGGTAAATACAAAGATTTGTTCACTGTAAACCTTCAGTAGGTGAATTCACAAAGTAAATGTTTGAATAAATCTATTCTTAGGAAGTTATTGACAAAGTCCTCTATGAAAACATTATAATATATCTTTCCGTAAGAATACAACTCTCAAAACTATTCTTTTCTAAATTTGTTCTGAATTCTCATCTAATCCTTCAAATTAATCCATCTGTCCACAGGTTTGTAACATTGTATCCAAAAAAAGAATACTAATGGTTCTTTTATTTGGCTGTTACAGGAACTGAAATTAAAATTGGATTTGAGATAAGAAACTTGTGTTTGCAGAGCAACCAGTGTTTGAAATTAACACCACAGCAAACCACCTATACTGATGCTTGGTGTGTCTGTCGTTCTCATGTTGAATAAGCCTTAAATGAATGGTTTATTTCCCTGTAATATTTCAGTGGTTATAGTGCAGCAGTACTCTTGCTTTTCTAAGCCAATTGCGGGACTTTTATAATGATGCAATTGCTGTGTGTGTTTTTTTATCATTATTATTTTAAAGGGGAGGCGACGTGGTGACAGGATGTTGTAACATGATTTTAAGGATTTATTTAAATATTTTCCCATATTATTATTCTTTCTTCCCTTTGTCTATGAATGCACTTCTCCCCCGTTTAAAGCGCCACGCTACAGCCTTTGGATAAATCAGCTTTAGTCTGCCGGAGAGACAGCCGTGGGCCTCAGGCGGGGACCTGTCACGCGGTGTCATGACCTTTAAAAACTTTCCCAATGAAGCCTAAATCTCAGCTCCGGCGTGTAAAATATGGCCTCAAGTTAAAGCATTTATAACTGCCACATATCAATGAGTCTTTGCTCTTCATATATGCGTGGGAAACGTTTTCATTCTGGGCTAGGTTTGAAGTGCATCAAACAGATTTCATTCTATTAAACAGCGTTAAGTTGTAGCTGTTTAATTGTTGTTCTTTTTTTTAGTCTCTGTTTTTTTTGTTTTTTTTTTGTAAAGAGTTTATATTCCTATTTTAATCCAAAGACTTGGTGTCACATCTGAGTGTAAACGCGGTTGTTTTCTCATCCTGACACCGACACTCACTTCACAGGCTCCCAGACAGTCCAATCGTATTCCCATTAACCCGTGACGTCGCTAATAAAGGACAGTGACACCATGTTTAAACAGCAAGGCCCTTCAAAAACAAACCCGAAACTAATCTCACATTCTTGTCGCTGACAACCAGTTTTGGTTTTTCAGCAACGACTTGAAACAAAAAAGCCTGTGTTTGAGCTCTTTCTGATGGAAGAGAGCAGCCTGTCCTACATCTCCATCTGTCAGTCATGTAGTCTCACCTCTGCCTGTATGTTTGTGTGTGTTAATGTCCAGCAGGGGTTATTGGAGGAGGAAATACATTAGATACACCACTGATTGAATGTAAAGAGTAAAAAAAAAAAATCATCCCATGAGAACACACGTGTAAATGTACATTCATAATGCATGAGGCCCGCGTTTGGTCTGCAGCGCGAGACTCCTGTTCAGTGTGTTTGCGCCACGGTGTGGTGTGTGTGTGTGTGTGTGTGTGTGAGAGAGAGAGAGAGAGAGAGAGAGAGAGAGAGAGAGAGAGAGAGTGTGTTTGTGTGTGTGTGTGTGTGGTGTGTGTGTGTGTGTGGTTCCATGCGAAATTTAACGTGTTTTAACCCATCAACACGTCCACAGTGAAGTCCAGTGTCTCCTGGAATCTCAGATTTTTGTTCATGTGTCTTGTCGGGCCGTGTCCTCTGTTTAGAGCACATGCAGGTTTGGACATTTAAAGGGGAAAAGATCAGCATTTTAAGTTAAGTTTGTATAGGCCTACTAAAATCAATGTTTCCTAAAACCACGGGACACAAATCATGCATCCAAATCATGAAGGAGATTTTAAAGGCAATTGTTTTCTGCTGTTTAAAGACACGGTATTATTTTTAATGAGGGCTTTTACGCACTTATTGCCATCGTGTGGAGGAAATACAAGCCCAACAGTGCTTCACTGGTTTAGATAGGCCCGATTTTTTTTAAATTTAAAAATCTACCTAAACATTAAAATTGAAGTGATAGGACGACATCGAAAATCGTAGAACCAACAAGTGCTTTTGAAATATACTAATGCAATACTTTCTCTTCCCAAAAAAGGATTCAAACTTTCAAACATATAATGCCATCAATTTTGTCAATCTTTGAGTCAAGATCATATCCATGTTAAATAAGTATAAATAAAAAGTAGCCTCAGCCTTGCAATCTCCATCCATGCAGATCGATCCGCAGAAGGATTTCAGGGATTGTGAATATGTTTCTGAGTTATGGAAATACGACGGAGCTGTGTTGCCCTTTTATTGACCTTCATAACAATGCTATGACAGTAAGTATACATTTTAAGGACCATGGATGTTTTTTTAATCAGTTAAAGTTGTTTTGATTTTCGAGGTTCCTTCAAAATTCGAGTCATTTAATTTCCTGTAAGACTGAAAGACTCCAAGTGCAAAGTAAAGCTTCAATTAAATGTCCTGGGTCTTCATATTAGTATTCCAGCTCTGATGCAAAACCCAGCGTAAAATTATTTTTTGGTGTGGAGTTAATTAGAATGAATTCAGTCAAAACAACACACAGGCCTGAGGTCAGAGTGTCTTTCAGCTCCTGGAAAATGTCTCCAAGAACAAACAAGCAATCCAAGTAGAATAATTTTTTATTATCTGCCAGAATTTAAAACACCTGAGCAGAAACGAAACTCTTACTCCCTTTTGCCTTCCCTCAAACAAAGCATGTGTTTGTCAGAGAGATTATTCAATTCATTCCCCTTTTGTGTGTGTGTGTGTGTGTGTGTGTGTGTGTGTTACAGGTGCTGTTTGCGGAAGAGGCTAGTGTATTGTGCCTGGGTCAGTGAGGGAGCCAAGGTTGGTAAAAAATCTACATAACATTACCATCTGTTTAAACTTCAAACTACTCTAACACAAAACACACACACACACACACACACACACACACACACTCTCTCTCTCTCTCTCATCTCTCTCCTCTCTCTCTCTCTCTCTCTCTCTCTCTCACACTCAAAGTGTCCTATACACAGAGAGCTGTGAAGAAGAGTAGAGAGTCTATAGAAATGTAATGTATGCTCTTCAGGACCTCTTTACCTCCTCATATCCTCCTCCTTCTTCTTCTCCTCTTCTGTGCTGAGAGCAGAGAAGAGCTCGGGGTTGAGGCCTCAGTCGGTACAGTGAGGAAGAGTAAGGACTCAGGAGAGGAGAGAGGACAAACTTATTGTGAAAACCTCTGTGCTCGGAAGCGTCTCTCTTCTCTGAAAATACGAACCACTCCGATGAACGAACCCGGGTGAATTTTATGCAGAATATGAGCTTGTTCTCTGCTGCTGCTATATAATCAAGCAACATACTTTCCCCTGTGGCTTCAACAGACACACACTTGTATTATGCACACCCATACACACACACACACACCCATACACACACACACACACACACACACACACACACACACACACACACACACAGGTCCCTCTGAAGGAGCAGGCGGAGCCGGCAGTTGCACATCTGCATTTCAAACACAGACTCTCTGGGATTCATTATTAATTAGCCTGCTGAGCCCTGGAGGACTGGTGATGCTGCCGTCACACACACACACACACACACACACACACACACACACACACACACACACACACTAAAACACAGTGAGTCACATACATTAAAATACAGACACACTCACACCTCATGACCCCTTTGCCCCCGCTGCTCTACAGTTAGAGAGTCCTCACCAGAATACTGAGCTGTACACCAGCATCACTCCCACCAATCGCATCACTTCCCCTGTTTTTCCTGGCTTAATGTTTGCTAAAGGATGATGAATTACAGGGGGAAGTGGTTTTATTAAGCTGAGCGCACTGCAACTGTGTTTAAAATACAATATTCAATGGAGTTGTTTAGCACAGCACAGTGTTTCAAATGACATATGTGAGAAGATTAAAGAAGCCTGAAAAGCTGCACCGGCTCTTATTTCACATCAATAAACATTACAAAAGTGCTTGCTGCCTTTGTGTGCTGTATTCTTTTTGCTATTTGTGGGGGAATAAGATGATTGTGTTTGCTTGCCTGTAATTTTATGTGTGTGTGCAGCTCTGCGCATTAACCTCCACCAGCAGTAGATAGAGGAAGATCAGAAAGACACACAGCGATTATGCATGAGGAAAGTCTCCAGGGTCCACAGAGAGAGAGAGAGAGAGAGAGAGAGAGTGAGAGAGAGAGTAGACATCAAACACACTGCAGTGAGAACCCTCTGTCCACAACACACGTCCCAGTGTGTGCAGTTTACAAAAATAAACACAAGAGGAAGAAACAAACGCAAACGCTGCGGGTTTCAGCCTATTGTGTGCCTCCACGGTTGCCCACGGTTGCATTAGTATGCAGTGAGGCTTACGTTTGATGCAGGGATCATTCAAGAGCATCAGATCGTGCATGATGTTCTGACATGCTTGTGACAGGGTGGTGTGTTGCCTGCAAATATTTGAAGGAAGCATCTTGGGGGAAAGTTGTGTCCTCTGCTGGAGGAAGTTGTCCCTTCTTTAATTGTTGATGGAGGAGATTATAATTTGTTGTTCTTTGCAACATGTATCTCCATCCATCCATCCATCCATGGCTCAGGTAATACGATCATTACCTCTGGGGTGTTATAGGTGGGCAGTCTGCGATCTCTACCCGCACATCATCACCTCACCAGATTGGTTGGCTTAAGGCTAAGACCTCAGCTATGATAGGGCAAAAGGCTCTGGCAGTAATTTGGACATAATTGCATAATTGAGCAGGACTCCAGCATCATCAGCGTCTACCTCTGAAGTCTTCGATTTATACCCCGACTGTCACCTTCTATCTCCAACCAAACTGATGAACTCGTCCCTGTGAGGATCGCTGCCTCTTGAACCAATTGGATCTGATTCAGAGCCAGCAGTGGACCTCCACCGAGCACACACACACACACACACACACACACACACACACACACACACACACACACACACACACACACACACACACACACTTCCTGGTGTCTTATGGAGAATTCTGGGTAGAGTTTTGCAGGAGGAAGAAACCACTTCACAACAACACAAAACAGCCTTTGTTAGGTGTGTAACGAAGAATTTGGTGCAATCGAAGAATCTGCACAAATGTTGTTACAAGTTCTCGCTCCGAAAGGGGAACAAGAATTCCCTTTCGGAGTGTTCCCCTCGGCCCGCTCTTTCGTTCAAAGGAACGTACATATGATTTTTGGTTTCATACCAATTCCACCTGGAGTCTCGAAGGGAAGAATAACAAATATGGGAAACATTTAATCCAGAATAATATGTTTATCCAGAGACCTGTGGACTTGGGGAGGAATGGACCCCTCTGATGTGGTCTGCTGCCAGTGTGTGCGTGTGTGTGTGTGTGCTCATCATAGTGTGTGTGCGGGTCGTTGTGTGTTTGGGTTGGATGTGTGAGACGGGTGAAGAGACCCTCCACCCCCTGGGGCCAGGAACTCTGGGTGAAGAGGAAGAGAGGTGTAACACATTCTCAGGTTTCTAAAGTATGTTTGTGTGTGTGTGTGTGTGTGTGTGTGTGTGTGTGTGTGTGTGTGTGTGTTGATGACAGCACGTTACCAAAGCTAGGCATCAAGTTGAAGTTAGACTGGACTGCAGTTAAAAATGAAAGCATCTCGGTTATTTTATTACTTCAGAGAGAAAAAGGTTTTTTCTGCAGGAAATGAAAATATAACTGTAATCCTCCTGCTGGGGTCAAGTGCAGAAAAAATACTCAAAGCTCAGATGTATTTTCACCTTTTCTGTTAAGAAAAATATTCTGATTCATGACAGCTGGGTTTTACTTTGTTTTTGTCATTTTTTAGTCGAAGATGAAAGAACCTTTCAACACAGATATAATGAATCCAAACAGACAGAGGTAGAAAACGTGATAGGATGACCAGCTCGCCCGCTGATAGACCAGATTACTTGAACTTGTGTTTTGAAGGTAAAAGTGTTTTTGAGTACAGAAAAAATTACCAAACTGCAGACACATACATGTAGCATGACGGGTCAAAGTTCAACCAGGAAGTCAGCCAGTAAAATAAAAAGGATGTCCTGTAACACGCACAAGACCATGCTGCCCTCTGCAAAGCGAGTTACAAAATGAAGTGGTTTTAATTATTTTCATTAGATCCTGAACCACTGATAAATGTATCTTTCATAGTATGAGGTCAACATTTTTTTTCTTTAACATCCCAGCGTGTTCTTAGCAAAACACTTGTATATCAAGTAAGAGTGTTAAAAGGACAATCATGAAGATATGTAAAGAAATGTTTGACACAGAAATATGAACCAGATATGACTCATGGTTACAGTTTGGAGAGTAATACTTCCCTGTAAACGGCCATTTTATCAACAACAGCCATTAGCTGTAAACTAGCTGGCAACTAATGCAACCAATTGTTGTGTGTTTAGTTGAATACTATGCTGACGTGTTTGACACATTTCAGCCCACTCCATGAGTGTCACAGCAAAGCAGTTTATTCTGACTATAAGGAGTCCACTGTGTCCTCTGTGACGCCAACATACAGCAACGCCCCATTATTATTTTAGCCCACATTACATTCATAATTTTTAAACAAATTATAAGTTTCTTCTTATTTTAAACCCATTTATTATCTCTCTCTCTCTTTCTCTCTCTCTCTCACTCTCTCTCTCTCACTCTCTCACTCTCTCTCTCTCTCTCTCTCTCTCTCTCTCTATCTTTCTCTCTCTCTCTCTCTCTCTCTCTCACTCTCTCTCTCTCACTCTCTTTCTCTCTATTTCTCTCTCTCTCTCTCTCTCTCTCTCTCTCTCTCTCTCTCTCTTTCTCTCTATTTCTCTCTCTCTCTCTCTCTCACACACTCTCTCTCTCTCTGCACATTTCTAGGTTCATAAAACTCCGTAATGCAGAAACATTTTTCTTTCCGGTTCAATTAGTTTACATAAAAGTACATTTTTGCATCCATTCACGCTGCAGTCTTCTCACATCTGTTCGTTGACTTTAAATGTGCTGCCTCTAAAATTCTGTTTGAAAGTCCGACCTTAACTAAAAGGTATCTGAGTGTGCTATCCAATAAATTGGAACATTATTTAGTGGGTCCTCTAAAAGACGAATGGCATGCTTTTCATGCTTTAGTCATCAATCCTGGCTTCAGTCATTTCTGAAACCCATACCGATATGTTTACACAATCACCTTTACTCATCCATGATCATCCCATGATGATCCTATCATGTCTTTTAAATCTTTGTTAAACTTTCACTTAAAGGACAACTTGACCTGAATGGTTTTATAGGTAAATACGAAATCATCATTTTGGGTTCCATATGTGAGCTCGATTGAGTGTGTTAGTCTTTCATGCTATGGCTTTTCATAGGTTAATTTCTCATAACACTTATTTCCCAGTAAAGCCAAAACACTTGGTTGAGTATGTGTTTTCAAACCTGATAGAAGTGGTGGAGTTTAGATATAAAACCTCCTCACCTTTAAGAACACAGACACTGCTAATGCATACTAATGTTGTCAGTACATAGATAGGAATGATTTATGAAACCAGCGTACTCACACTCTCACACACACACACACACACACACACACACACACACACACACACACACACACACACACACACACACACACACACACACACACACTCTGACACGTTAGTGGTACTACTATCCACTACTACTGCTATCAATTGTATATTCCAAAAGTACTTCACAGTTCTCCTCCTCATCCTCTCTCTTGCTCGGCCTCCCTCTCTTTTCCTCTGAAAGAAGGTCTTATTGTAGCAATGTCAGCTGTCTCAAGTGCATCCAGAACAAAGAGGCTTTTCACCCCTCTGCATATCCTCCTCTCATCATCCTTCACTCTCTAACCTCTCACTTTCATTTCCCTCAATGTCGCTCTTTCTATCTTACAAACCTCTCATTTGTTTGCACCTTTCCTCCCCACATCCTTCCCCTCTCTCACTGTTGTTTTGGCATCCTCATGTGGGTGGGGTACTACAGTTGCTGGTGCAGCAGCAGGTTGAAGTAAATGAGATGAGAATGGTATCAATGGTGGATTATTAAAAGATTAAATCCACTGGCAAGTTTCTTGATTTGGACTAAGATCCAACATTTCTGAGATAACTCTGCTGCTGCTGCTGGTGTGTGTTTGTGTGTGTGTCTGTGTGTGTAGGTGTGTGTGTTTAAGAGTGTGTGAGTGTGTGATATACGTCCTGTTTGTATCTGTGCCTGGCAGAGTATGGAGCCAGGAGGAGAGCGATGCAGGCAGCAGCAGCTGGTGCAGATACACAATGTCAGGAGAGCTCACAGAGACAGAGAGAGGGTACAACAGAGGATGCCTTCTTGGCCGACTGTGTGGAAGGGGGGACAGTGGAGCATAACAAACAGGATCCACCTTTCTGCTTGGCTAATTTTCCCCATTAAAACAGCCCAGCAGGAGCCTCAGCAGTCCACCAGCTGGAACAGAGGTTATTTTAGTGCCTGTCTTTCAGTGGGGTGTGCACATTTGTGTGTGTGTGTGTGTGTGTGTGTGCGTGTGTGTGTGTGTGCCACTTGCATCTATTTTGGCTTGTGAGTCAGAGGTTTGGGGAAGCATAAAGATCTTCCATAGGAGCGGATTCAATTCACTGATATTAATTTCCTTCTCTCCAGTCATGCATAAACAAAGAAAATCTCCCTGGCTGTCTGCAGTGTGTGTTTCGCCCTGCTGCGCATCGCTATAATGTGCTCCGAGCTGATATTGATGTATGTGCCTATATTTGCCCAGTCATCTCTTTATGTGGCCGGCCCTCCTCTCCTCTGTCTCAGTCAGATCCTAAACTAATCCCCAACCCTGCTACTCTGACAAGAAAATCCCCTATTTTAATGCATGCACACACACACTCCATCTTCCTCCCTCGCCCCCGTCCACACACCCCAGCCACAAACTCACACACACACATTTTCTCTAAATCCATGTGTGTACCTGAAACACTCTCAGTCCATTTACCTTTTAGCAAAGCATGTTTTGCACACGCTACAACTGTGAAAGTTGTTATTTTGTTTATTCAGAGCACGATTTTGATTCGGCGTCATTTTTCTTGGGGCTGTCCGAAAATGTTTACTGAAATCTGTGTCAGTCCATTTACTGTAAGAAAACAGTAATCAAATAACAGACATTTGTGTTGAGAAAAAGAGCAGGAGTACCGTGCTCATGAAATTCAGCATCAGAGATGCCTCATAGTTTTCTGAAATGTTTCACTGTCGTTGCGGATGTCTGACAGTTAAGCACATTTTGGAACAATGGGATGCATTTTGAAGGCAAAGTAATCCATAAAATGAACAGATTTGTTTTATCATAAGGCCAACAAGATTTAAATTTGTTTGTGTTATAATTTCAGTGACATGTTTAAAAAAATAGCAGAGAGCAGGAACAAAATGTAAAAGATTTTAAGAGGTAAAAAGCAGTTTAAAAGTCGAAGGAATAAACAAACATGATTACAGACAGAAGTTTTCATGGGAGCCACGTGGTCTACGAGCGTCGTAGTCTTCCACCCGGGCTCAAATCAGACGTCTCCTTTCTCACTTGTCATTTCCCCCTCTCTCTGTCTCTCCCTGATTTACTCTATTCACTGTCAGATCTCTAAATAAAGGCATACAAAAGCCCAAAAATAAAACTAAAAGAAGTGCTTCATATTTTACCCTTAAAATCATCGACGCAGAAACTAATCTGTCAAGAACATAAACATGCAAATATTCTGCCTTTGGACCTTAAAGGGAAACTGTTTCCTCTTTCAGCCTCAGACTATTTTACTTGTAGCTTTTTTTTCTTTTTTTCTACACCATTAATTGATATGTTTATCTGTTTTCCATATATATTATTACAGATAATCATTTTCCAATACATAAAAGTCTTATAAACCCTTTTTTGGAAGAGTTTAGAAAGTCAAAGCTGAAATGACACTAAATCTAGGGAGCTACATCTCCGGGCAGGTAGCTTTTTGCTTTTTTAAAGAGCACAGTCAATGACTTATTAAAGTTCCTCTAAAGTCTGAACAGCTGACACAAAGTTGGATTCTTGTCTTAACTCCATTTTTAGTCATGTTGTAGTTTCCCAGTGCTGCACAGTGTGACGATGAACTGACTGGGTGCGGCCTCTGAACAGTTTATGTTGGGAGTGTAATCCGAGGTTATTCCAAGTTTTCTTTCCAGGAAACAACTAAATACATGGAAGGAGAAGTGAAATGAAAGTTTAATTTATGTCTTCGATGGCCTGTCAGGCAGTTTGCCAACACAAGGCAGTTTTATTTCACACCGTTGTTTAAAGGCAATAAAACATTTTATTTGCGATTTGTGTATTTATAGCATATTAGCAGTGATGATAAAAACAACACGATTAAGCTGTAACCCTATCGAATACAAAAGCACATTATCTATGTTTTTTAACATAAACTCAGCCTTTCCAGCTGATTAAAGAGTGCATGTAGAAATGTTTCTCTTACAGCAGATCAGAGAAATACATTTAACAAATAAAACTGAGCTTTCCGTCTGTGGCATAACTGCGTTACATTCAGCATGGAGGACTATCTGCATTTACCAGCCAGGAGAGATGAGGTGCAGTTGACCTTGGCATGTGAGCAAACACATGCGCACACACATGCGCGCACACACACACACACACACACACACACACACACACACACACACCATGTAGAGAGAAAACTGACAAATGGCAGTTCAGCAGCTCAGTTAGATGGTAAATGTGTGTTTAAACAATGCAGAGTGACGTTTACACACGCGCAACACTTAGTGGCCGGTCGGTGATATAAGATTGATTTGGTTCACTCTCTCACTCTCTCTCACTCACTCACTCTTTTGAAACACACACACACACACACACACACACGTAAACACACACACACACACTGTGGAATATGAGTGATGTGATTCAGGACACCTCTCGGCAGCCACTCTGCTTTCCATCCTAACGCCTGAGCAGAATACTAATCATTGGATCACATTACGAGAGAGAGAGAGAGAGAGAGAGAGAGAGAGAGAGAGAGAGAGAGAGAGAGAGAGAGAGAGAGAGAGAGAGATGGTTGCAGCTATAGGAGGAAAAGCCGCAGCATGGAATAGCATAGATTATATCAGATAACAGAAATACAAAGGTGTCGACCGTGTATGTGCTTTTATTTTGTTTTTACATCCACACCTTCCTGAGAGCAGCATGCAGATACTGTGCTGATGAAAAAGTAATGTCACAGGCAGGTGAGAACAGAGGTAAACAGCAGGGAGGGAAACATGTTGGAAAGAGAGATGAGATCAGAGAAGGGAAAAGTTCTGTCATCCTCCAGGAAAGTCATCGACAACAAGCAGTGACAGCAGAAACAGTTATTCCCTGAAGCTGCAATTAACATGAATAACTTCTAACGACGCTGCCTTTATTCTAGTGCTTTGGTTTTATTTTTAGAGGCTAATATAAGACCCTTTAATCCACAACACTTATTAACTGCTATACTTACTACTTGAAAGACTATTTAACTAAAACCTGTTATCAAAAGCAAGAGAATGAAATTTAACATGGAACCGTTTATATTACCTCAGCCTGTAAAAGCAACGTTTAGCTGTTGTTTACATGCTTTTATGATTGAGGCCGAGGCAACAGGATATTTAAAACAAATAAAATAAACAAGTCTCTCTTTACAAACCCTGATTAACAGAACTTGGCCCATTAACAGGTCAACCAACTCTCCATCTTAACAAGATGAAAAACCAAGGTGTCAACACATTTTCTAAGTCAATGGGACGAATGGGGAACATGTGAGTTCATCAAACCGAATGAAACAAAAGGGGTAAAAAAATGACATCAATTATAACTACATACAAAGAAAACTGAACATGGGGTCTATTTCAGCAAACAGGATCACCAGAAATGTGTGTCTCATCTAAGAGAGTAAAAAGGCACATACTAAATGTTATCATGTCAGACTAAATTAATTAAACTGCGGTGTAGTTGACAGGGGTTGGGAAACTAGTGGTGAGAGTGTTGATGACAATGATGTTACCCCTTTTTGGCTGTGGCCATCAATAATTAGTAATCATGTATTATACCCCTGCATCATGCACTTTTATGTCTCAGGTTAACGCTTTAAAGCCGCACATGTTAATATCTGAGTTTTAAAAAATCCCCCAAATGTGAAGGTCCCATGTAATGATGAACTGTGAAAATCTGCAGACACACCTCGAGCTTTTGTTTTCTTTAAATTGGTTGTTTTGGGACTTTTTTTGTCCCTGGACTTTTAGCAAAAGTTTCTGCAGCTACGAGCTCCTCCTGGTGTTCTCAAACACAAGGAAAATCTTATTATGGTTATTATGTCACAAACTTGACTTAAGCGCTCAATGCACTGCTGTATGGCAAAGTGGTAAGTAAGAAAACAATAAGTCATCGATGCAGCTTTTACTTTATTTTTCTTGACAATTATGTATATAACTTAAAGGAGAGGTGTCCGATATGAAGAAATTAATTTTTAAACTCAGTGGCTGCGTAAATTAACTCTTTCAAAACGCTTCACTCCTAAAATAGTGTAAATCCAGGGACACATTGCTCTTTGTGTGCAGGTTTTCACGTCTCGGAGGAGGATGAGAAAGAAGGAGAGTGCTGGCAGAGGTCGTGGTGCGGTGCACAAAAACTACCTGTTGCTCATCAGGTCAAACAGTGTTGTGCGTCTAATGAACAGCTAGAGGATGGTGAGGAACGTTTTCTGAATGTGATTGATTTGCTTTGTATTCTTTGACATTTTGAATGCCAAACCTTTATTCATAACAGCCCACTTTTGCACTGTAGTGTTCCTTTTTCTCCCTCAAGAATCAGACTTTATATTTTATTTCCCACCTCTATAGTAAAAAGAGAGATGTGATGGAAAGGAAAGATGCTCTATTCAACTGAACGGTGCTCATCCTCATGAGGCAGCTCGCAACAGAGAAACTTAGCTTCATTAACTGGACTTATCAGAGGTAATTGCTGGAGTCCTTCTCCTGAGCAATGACTCAGATTAAAGCTCAGTTTGGACTAATCTGGATCATCTAAAGCCAGTTTTGTGCTGCAGCGTCCTTTATTGTCAGCGCTGCACTTGCCTGTATGGCCAACATACAAACATAAACACTCACACAAAAACTCACACACTCCCCCCTCCACCACCCCCAACCCCATGCTGAAGCAATTATGTCCAGTGTGTGAGTCTTCTACAGGCAGTGTGAGAGTGATTGATGATGCTGTCAGCACAGGGAACATGTTTTAACGTCAGAATAATCTCCCTGCTAATATATTACATCCACTGGATAGGGTTCAATCATCACTAATAGCGCTGCTAACTTGGTGAGAGGGGAGCTAGTGTTGAGAGCACGTGCCTGTGTGTGTGTGTGTGTGTGTGTGGGTGGGTGTGTTTGAGTTTGTGTGTGTGTCTCATTAATCAGAGCAAAAGTAGAGGCAGGAAATCTAGTAAGGCCAACCAATAAACAAGTATGCCAGTGCAAGGTGAAATGAGCTTTCAGCAAGAAGTGTGTTTACTTCTTACATAATTACTCACTCGTATCACATAGTCAGTGACTCAACTGAGACTGTCATTGTGAATGCGCGAGAGTCTTACCATCACTTGATATAATATCGACTTATGAAATGAAAGAGGTGGAAAGAAAGGAGCACAAAGCATCCAGCGCTTCAAAAAGAGGCCGCCTTGTGGTGTCTAATCCACGCTGTCTAATCTCTCAAATTGCTGTGACGTTTGATGAAGGGGATCGAGCTGGTATGGACCCAAAAATGGGCCCAGTCAGAGGAGCGTGTGTTTATGTGTGTATTTTTTATTTTTTTTGCTGATGTGTACAGTACTGATTCAGCCGTGCCCTCTGCGTCTGAACAAATCCTCCTTTAAATACGAGCTGTGTTGTTTACAGCAGTTCTCTGCCTCCAGACACCGTCCTCTCTCTGCCTACACTGCCTCAGTTCATCTGACACTGCCTCCTCTCTTATCTGCTTTGCGTTCCCCTCATCACACGCACCATCCCCCACTTTCTATAGCTGGGTAGAATATGCACGTTGTCGCATGTTGCATGCACAGAACGTACACATGCATCTTAGAACATTGGAGGAGGAAGAAAAAAAAGGCAGAAAGACTGTGTGTGTGTGTGTGCAGGAGAGAGTCTGTGGGGATTGGTGTTATATTCTGCTGGTGTCAGCTGGCTCGTGGCCTGCAGATTAATGTGTGCATGTGTATGTGTGCACACGCATATGTGCGTGGCTCAAACAAAGGCGCCCTCACAAACACCCGTAAACAGATTAGCTCGTCTGCTAAGAAACAAAGGGTTAAGAGAGAATGTAGATTTCACAGCGGAGGGGAGGGAGCTGAAGCTGTGCGTCTAGTTTTGGGGTGTGAGTGCGTGTGTGTTTGTGAGGGGTGAGCGGGGCCAGCGCGGCGGTGGAGCGTCGTGATCCCTATTCCTAATACTGTGTGGAGAATCTCCTCGCTGGGCTCAGCTGCCAATTCTCTCCACTGTAACAGTCCCATTCTCCTCCTCAGCCGCTGAAACAATGCTGCCGAGCCTTTCTGTGCATCTCCACACAAAGAGCCCAGCGCTGAGACAGACGCTCAGAGTGAACTGAGACACGGCACCAGAACAATAGATTGAGAATGGTTTTGTTCAGCATTGTGTTGTGTGTTTGTGGAGACAAACAATAAAGAAAGTTCCAAGGGATGAGCAACTTCTTCCTCATTGTTGAAACTTTAAGGAGATGCACAGTGTAGAGAGGTTGGAGAGGGGGATTTGAATTCTTCAGAATCTGATGGTCCAACATGTCTGTACCACTCAAGTGGATCAGTTTTACCCTCGAGAGATTGCAGGTAACTCTTGCATGAGTCAAACTTTAGAGGCCTTCTTAAATTTCAACAAAAAAAAAAATCTGTTACGTTTCACAAAAAGTTCAGTGTATCATTCAAAGCAACACAAAGCTGCATGCATGCTCAGTGGAAAGTTCAGGGGTGTACTGGAAGTTCCCCCTCTACTGGTGGTATTGGAGATGCATGCTGAGATGCACAGCCCCAGAGGACCACCTCCCTGGGACCTTGAGCCAATCACGACAGCCGAAACAAGCCCTTTATCTACAGGGGCTTATTAAGCTAATTGAATTAGCATGTTGTGGTTTCTGAACCCAAATACGATTAGCCTGTTATTACTGTGTTATCAGGGTCCCTTGTTACAGTAACAGCAGGTTACTTTTGGCTGCTGCAGTGCTTTTTTCCCTCTCACTCTCTGTCCCTGTTTTAAACGGGAGCTTCTTTAACAAATTCAGACGGCTCTTAATCTTTTAAATACCTGAGAAAGTTAGTGTTGAATATATCAGGCCAGCTAAAGCAACACATGAATGTTTACAGAATAGTGTTATTATCCCACATCAAATGATCTACAAGTCCTTTACGCCATGTGATAGCTGTAACCAGCACTGACGAGTGAAATCAGACTTTGCAGCTCTCCTTAGCTTCACACAGCGTTTAGCTTTACTGTCATAAGAAGCAACTCCTTCACGGAAACAATATGATGTTCCTCTGTGTCTGCAGGTTGTGTGTCATGCTCCTGACAAACTCACCATAAACAACGTTACAACTAGATAATATATATGCAGCTTTTTTTGGTGTTTTTTCGGCCCCAAATAATTAGAAATTCATGTGAAAAAAACCCAACACAAAATGGGTAAACCTAATCTAAAGGCATTGTCTTGAGTGAAACACATACGGAGCGAGGGAGGAGAGGGGGGGGGGGGGTCTTGGTGAGGGGGCTGAGGGACCAGGTCGGGGAATCAGCTGGTCTCGGTGAGCCTGTGATTAATACACTTGGTCTGCTCTATACCACCTCCACACCACACTGTCCTCACCTCCAATTAGCATGCTAATGAACCAGCACATGTTTGACTGTGTGTGTGTGTGTGTGTGTGTGTGTGTGTGTGTGTGTGTGTGTGTGTGTGTGTATATGTGTATGCATGTGGGAGAGAGTTTGTGTTTCACCTGAGGGCTCCATCGCTGTTCGCAATAAACAGAAATAGGCTGGCAGTCATAGGACTTGCTGCTGCTTTGCTAATTGAGACTGTGTGAGTGTGTGTGTGTGTGTGTGTGTGTGTGTGTGTGTGTGTGTGTGTTGGTGTGTGTGTGTTTGCGTGTGTGTGTGTGTGTGTGTGTGTGTGTGTGTGTTATGGACTGTGACCTTAGTCTTTGTTGCTGCTGTTATAGTAACAGGTTGAATAGGAATGTTTCTTCTTTGTCTCGTTATACCTGTCATGGTGACCTTTGTGCTCGGTGATTGCTGAGAGGTGGACGTGAGCCGTCACACTCTTCTCCATGGGATACATGATTCACAAGAGGCATTATGTAGATATCCAAGAGCTGTAAACATAAAATACAGTCACCATTTAGAAACACACAGACATACAGAACATCAAAACATGTGTTGAGGAAAATCTTTGACCACGATTTCATTGATAAGAGTTGAAGGTATTGATTTTAGTTTCCTCCTTTCAGTACTTGAAAAGTTACTTGCTTCTATTCCTGAAGGCTCTCTACCTCTCTTTTTTATGGCATACAACTTGTGCTTTTAGGATTAATTGACAGTTACATTATACAGAGTTACAGTATATACAGAATCAGAAACGTGCAGCTAGCAGACAGCAAAGAATTAGCCTGTGTGCCGATGCACCGTGACACATGAATCAAGTTTTCAACAAGCTAGAGTTGCCTTTATTCTCGTGAAACAGGAACGGCAGATAAAGTCAGCGTGATATAACAATAACTTTATTGCACTCAGCTCTTCTCAACATCACTCTCTCTAAGACTCTAACCATGGCAGCCAAATAAACAGATGCTAGCCTTGGCAGAAATAACTTTCAACATTTTCGTCCTCATTACTAACGTGAAAAGAGAAACAAAGGCAGAATGGGAGAGGCGGGACAGAGGAACAGCATTCTGTTCTTTGAACTAGTAGGGATTTATGGGAAACAGGGCCTCTATATTTAGAAAAACACATGAGCTTGTCTGGGCTTCTATGATGTGATTTCCTTTTGCTTTCATTTTTAGTAGTGAATGACAAACGACCATTTCACAGACCGGCATCAAAAACACAAAAGGTAGCAAACGTGATTATAAAATACAACTCCAAATACCCCATCAGGGTATTTATATTCATGTAACACACGAGAACATTTAAAAGGTCAGATTCTTTATGTTTAGGGTTCCTTCAATGTGTCTAACATCACTTTGCTTTAAAGACAAACAAACAGAAAATCAACCAAAATGTTGAACAAAATGGTTCATTTCAGACTTACATGTATTTAAAGGAATGTGCATTTCAGTTCCTGAGCGTGTGTGCATACAACAAGCTCGATTGTACAAACGCAGGCAGGGAAACAGTGAGCAGCAGAGCTACAGTAACCTTTGCAATAATCGGTTCTGTCTGATGGGCCTCTTTAATTAACCTTGTAGGAAATTAATCCCAGTGTTAAATGGACAAGAAAAAGATGTTTGATTACCACTGCGAGCCAACTGGGACTTCTCTCTCCGTCTAATTGCCCAGGAAGAGAGAACAAGAGAAGAAGTAGCAGGAATGAGAAATGGAGAAACAGATAGGGCGAGAGAGGAGAGAGCGCACAGCCTCGGATCCTGTGGTGTCATTAACGTCTGTGTGAATGTCAGTTAGTCCCCGGAGCACTGATAAGGCTTCAGCAAGAAGAGAGAGGATATATGGAAACAGAGAGGACATGGAAAAAGAAGGACACTGAGAAAAAACGTGTTAAACTGAGAGGTACAAACACCTGGCATATTGTACAGATAAAGAAGTTAGGTGGGAGTAAAGAAGAAACTGTTTATAATTAGTTCCTGAATAAATTCATCAGTATGCTTCAAATACAGTCAGTTAACATGTTTAATCTAAAAACTGTTCAGACCTGTTGTACACAGCCTGCATTCACACAGTTACAACCATCAACTTACACACAGATATGTAATGCACCTTTGTGGACGGTCTCTCCTTCAAAGCCTTTAGTGTAATTTGTCTTTGCACATTTTCAGTGTTGTCATTTCAGAGAGATGTGTAAACCAGTGATGTGTCGGTCGCTCTTTCAAGTGATCGATGGAAGCCGCCTCCCGTCCGTGAGACGTTTTTTTTTTTTTTTTCAGTAAAGTTATAAAATGTGAGAATGTGCCAAATTAAGCTTTATTATCGAGCCGGCTCCAAAAACAACATTCACAGACTTAGTAACAACAGAGAAATAGTAAGTTATGTGCACTATTGTTAGCTTTAAGATAACTAATGTGATCTGAAATTAAATATCAAAGGTGAACTATGTAGATTTGGTCATGACATTTTTAACTTTCAGAGAAAGTGAATCAATTCTCTAAACTGAATAAACACACTTTATTAAAAGGAAAACTTGGGTAGCTGGACACTGTTTAGAGCTAAAAAGTTACGAGGAGAGTGACGGTTTCCCTGTTGTGTGCCCTCACCATCACTTCTTGCATAACATTTTACCTTCAAACATTGTTACAGGGAGCACACATTCCTCTGATGACAGTTTGTGATGAGAGTTATGAACATAGACCACAGAATCTGTAAAGTGTGGGCTCATGCATGCATGGGGTAGAGAACGAGCAGGGAGACAGGGAGATCTGATTGGTTCATAAAACGTGTACCAAGTGCAGACATTGGTCGAAGTTTTTGTGTGTTTACAACTCTGGATTACAGACTTTTTTCTTTTCTTTTTCAGAACAAATGAATTATGAATGACTGTCAGGACTTGACAATTTCAACCAAAATCTTAAAAGCGTATCTGGAGTAAATGACCTTCCCTGCCTTTAAGTATGTTTGCTCTGTTGTGGAGTCTCAGATCTGTGAGTGGGCGATATTGTGACACAGAGGTAGTTTCCTGTTCATATCACATTTGATATATAACAGAAGGTCTTCAACCTTACAATTGTTTGAATGTCTACTTCCATCCTTTAAATCTACATCCATGCATAAGTCTCCACCACCGCATCCAGCCCTCTTCCCCTCAGGCCTGTCGGAGCAGGTGCTTCCCGTCTCTGCTCACTAATGTCTCCAGATCTTTGCACTGACCTCAGCTATCCATGACTCATCCAGCAGCGTGCTGGCTGTGTTATTCAGTACGTGTGTTGGCTGTGTTCATCAGTGTGTGTCGACTTCCCGGATCCCTGCAGGTGTCTGTGTCAATAACCCAAAAGGCAGAGAGAAGAGAACCAGCGGAGGCTTTGTCCGATGTTTTCAGCTTGGACTGTTTCGTCTGTCAAACAAAGTGTGTTCTGAGGGTTACGTCAAAGAGTCTGGCTACAAGCTCCAGTCTCTTCTTTTCATGGAAGGACACTTTCAGCTTTAGGCAAGGCAAGTTTATTTATATAGCACATTTCAACAAGACAATTCGAAGTGATTCACAGAAGACATCAAAAGCATCATGACAGAGAAAAAGAGACATGAAAATAGAACATTTTAAAATCACTAACATTGTTAAAGAAGAAAATATGTAAAAAAAAAATCATACAAATTTTAATTAATTGAAATGAATTAAGTAAAAATATCTAAAGAGTTGCAAGTTACAGTGCAGAGTTGAAGTTTAAAATCGTATTTAAATCGTTTAGTTAAGAGCTGTTTATTCAGTTAAGAGCTGAGCGTTTAATCTGACCTGCAGTTTACTGGGAGTTTGTTCGAGATATAAGGAGCAGAGAAAGTGAACGCTGCTTCTTTGGGTTTGGTTCTGACTGTGGGGACAGAGAGCAGACCTGTACCAAACGACCTGAGCGGTCCGGATGGTTCGTATTTAATCAGAAGCTCATTCATGTCATTCAGCGCTTCATAAAGCAGCAGCAGTTTAGAACAAATTCACAATATCTGATTTTTTCCAAAAGAACATGAACAAGGCAGAAGGGGAAGAAAGTCCCCAACAACTACATGAAAAATGTCGCTTAACACAAATATTACTATCTAAAGAATCACTGTAATACACATCATATTATTCTTAGTTTAGCTTTATTGAAGGTGCCTTGAAAACTACTTTGGTGAATACCCACCTTCATTTCCTTCCTCAGCCTTTAAGACATTGGTAAAAGGGCAACAGAAAAAAGCCATGGTGGGTTATGAAGCAGCCGCTCTGCTCTGAACTGGTCTACGTTAGTTTACCTCTGATGGTTTCATACTCTATTAATGTGAAGAATTGCACTGACTTCTGATGCATGGCTATCTAACGAGGAATGAGGTTGTTGACGGCCCAAATGCAACAACAAATATCTCTTTTGCAGAAGTTTGTGACTGCCAAGAACTTTAAGTCCCTGTGTCAAGCTAACAGTTCTCCCATCCCTCACATTTCTCTTCCCTTGTTAACTCTTCTTGCACCAATGCACCAAGATAAATTCCTTCCAAGTGTAAATTGTGAGTGTAAATGTACTTGGCAATAAAATCTTTTTTCGCTAATAAAACTTTGTCTGGTTGTAAAAAATCAATTTGATGAACTCCACGGGACACACAGTGAAATAACTATATTGAGAGTACAGTACATGCAGCTACATAAATGGTACCTGTTGAATTCTTCTTACTATGAAAATGTAACATACATTGTAATATTCTTCTAATTAAAAGACAAATGTGTTTGTCTTTAGTTAGATATGTTTTTAAAATATACATGTGGATATTGTTCTTGGAAGTAACTGGTCCAATAATTTCATTGTCTCACCTTGTCGTCTCCTCTTTAAGAGCTCGTTAGTGGTAGCTCATCAGCAGGGTCAAACACTGAAAACACACATTACAACACAGGCAAAAGATCCAATTACAACATTTGAATAAATGCAAGGCAATTTGTCACTGTCACGTCAGAGTTGCCCCTTTCTCTGTCTGCCCTCGCTGACTCTCTCATCCTCCTCCCTCACCCCAACCCCTCCTCTTCGGCCCTGGCACAGCAGCAGGAAGCAGTAATGGTGATTGTATTAACCCCTTGTAGAGAGTGATGACCTTCGCTTCTGTTCAGCTGGAGGTATTAGTCCAGGAACACACACACACACACACACACACACACACACACACTAAAGGAATCAGCTGAAGTTTAGGATTTTGGGGGCATGTAGGCTACTTATCAAAATAGATGAAATGTGTAAAAAAACATTTCAATAAGAGAAAAGTCAATGAGTCAAAGATATTTATTTATCTTACATACAACATATGTCCTTGATTAGACTATTTGGCACTTGAATACTACCGGGAGGCAGGGGATCCAAGGATGTCTGCCGTGAGCAGCAGATGGACCCATCCTTCAGTAGAGATCAGAGACTAGTGGTGGAAGTGTCAGCTGATGATGTCATCTGGGGATGAGGAGGCTGACCAAACAGTGATGACCGGGTTTACCGGAGGAAGGCCGATGATTTCATCTGAGTGGATGAAGAGGGGGAGGAAACTGAGAACACTTGACGGTGACGGGGGAGGTGGAGGGTGGCACACAACAATAGCATAAATGAAATGGTTTAAAGAGAAAGCACATTTAAAAAACTGACAACCTGCTGGAATTTTTTTTTCTTTTTTTACTTTATCTCTCCCCGTGGGGCAAATAAAAAGGGACATGATTTGAATTGTTTGACGCTTGCTATTGTTTTAATGGTTTTATGGTAGGCCTACTGTAGCACCTTGAGATTTTCTTTTAAATGTAAGGTGCGTTACAAATAAAAGTTATTATTATTATCATTATTATTATTATTATTATTATTATTATTATTATTACATAGAAGCATCCACTCAGCGGTCGACCTGCATACACCTCAGACGCTGCAGGGGGGACAGTTTGGGGTTAAGTGTCTTGCCCAAGGACACATCGGACATGTTGCTCACAGGAGCTGGGGATCAAACCGTTGACCTTTTGGATGAAAGATGACGACTCCACCAACTGAGCCACAGCCACAGGAATGACCCATTGTTCCCTTCTTCCTGTATCTTATCCAATCTCCCCCGATTCCAATTTATAAGATGGGGGAAATTTGGTCGATGGCAGTCCGTCCAGCTGATTCTGAAGATCTTCTGGTCGCTTGTTTCACTTGTTCCTCTTCGTAAGCTCCTCTGTGTAATTAGTAAGAGGCTTTAATAATTAGCGAGATAAGTAATATTAAGGGCTTACACAGACTGGTTTCTGTGTGAACAGATAAGAGTTGTGTGTAAGTCAAGTATTGATACATGTTTAATACTAAACTGAACATTTCATTATCAACTGAATCAGTATGACTACTTGACTATCCATCCAAAAGAAATGTATTGCTTTATTGTATTTTAGAAAGATGCCCCACGTGAACTTCATTGTTCAGCACTAAACCTTTAAAGCTTCTCTCCCTGTTGTGAATCAAGTAACATCATTTGAGTAAAAGTACAGATAACGTACCAGTACAGGATGATGTTACATTACTAATCTTCTAATATTACTTAAAGCAGCTGTGAGGAGTTCTGAGCGGTTTTTGACACGCTTTAGATTAATACTGATGACTCTTTATGACCTACAAAAGCAAACAAGCTAATCAGAGGCTAGATCTATTTTAACCCCATTTTTAATGCTTGCATGCTTGTCAAACTTTGTTGGCATTTCTGAAATCAGAGAAGACTACAGTCTACAGAGGGCGGCAACATTGGACAAACACAAACACAGAAGGCTTATTTTTTGTACTGAAGTATCAAAATGATTTTTCTCATATGTAATGTATTTTATTATTTAACGAAAAAGTCAACAATGTTGATTAAAATGAAAAAAATATATTCTCGAGTGATCACTTCTAAAAAGCGAGTTAAATTAAATTCCCTCTGGTTTGATGTTCTCAGCACTATGTACACACGAGATGGCACTTCCATCAGCTTTTTTATGTATCACTCAGTGAATCAAATGTTTTCTTTTGAGGTATTCACCTCCCTGTCCGTCCAGGCGACCTGCCCCTCCTGTTGAAGAAAAAAGATGTTCCTAGTCTCTAAGGGGCGCTGTTCGTGACTTTAGACATAATGCAGATGTGGTCAGAGGAGCACAGCAGCAGGAAAACAAACGTTCATTCTGAACTGAATAAAAGGTCTTAGATAAGTCAAATAAACAAGAATTGAATCCACTTTAGGTTGCATATCAGAACAGAGATTACTTCATTAACAAATCGCTGCTCTCAGTTGACACTAATGGAGGGGGGTTCAGGAGGCTTGTATGCAGCGTCTACTGTTGCAGCGTCAATTTCTTCAGATACACTTTTTGAGATTCTGGTTGAAATTGTCCTTAGGTTCCGACAGAAATTAATATTTCATGTGCTCTGAAAAAGGAACAAATAACATCTGACATCTGTAACCATCGTAAGCCTGTAAAAAACATTGACCAATGTCTGCCACAATAAACCAATAAACCAATCACAGCCTCCCTGTTCGATCTCTACTCTTGCCTTCACAAGTCCACACTCAAAGCGCATCATTGATGACAGAGTTTGATGTGATTTTGTTGTTGGCCATTGTGAATAGTAAAATAGTCACTTTTTTTTTTACAGGTTTTATGATAAATTTGAGAATTTGCATACTGCTGGCGTGTGAACCTTTCCAGTGATTTCTTTGTATCTGTGACTTGGTCTGCTATTAAACTGTTTTTCTGAACTCAGCCATGTAAGTATCAGCCATGATACTTACATGTGAATTATAAATAAACAGGGACATGCATCCACCATGGTACCTGTCCATAACCTCTAAAGGAGGAATACATAACTCCAAGTCAACACATCTACTTAGTTTAACATGCATCGTCAGATAATTGTAAATTGTCAAGATGAAAATACATAGAGTACAAAATTTAATGCAATCCAGTCCCATAAAAAATTATTTTTATTGGTTGTCCAAGTCAACCATAGTAATTATATTTTCTGAGTTTTTATGATCAGTTTGTAAGATAGATTATAAGTCTACAATATAATACATATGCATACTGTATGCCTTAAAGGGACACGTCATCTGTTTAAACATGAATCTGTATTGACAGTGGGCCATGTATGTAGTAGAAATGTTAACTACATGTTGACCTGGCCTATGCTTCACGTCCTCAATGCTGACTTTTGCCTTGTTGGAGGCTCCTTTTCAGACAAGAAATACAGAGCTTTCCAACTTGGGTAAAATAAGGGTGTGATGCACGACCATTCAAAAATACTACAAGGTTTCCAATGATTCAAAGCCTAAAGCAAATGGGTGACGTATCCTTTTAAACAACCAGCCCAGACGCATTAAGCTAAACAGAGTAAATTGACCAGGACAAGGAGTCAGAAACCTAAAAACATAAGGAATCCAATCAGCATCACATCAGATCAACAGTATTTCAAAACAGGCACCTCATGAACAGCAATTCAACCTTTGGAGAAGCTGAGTAACTTGTTGTTTGTATGTTGTTCTATTTGTTCTATTTCTATTTGTTGTCTCTGAGTCAGCTGATAGGTCAGAAGTAATAAGCGCCTTGTATCATGCAGAATTAAAATATCACATACTATACTTTGAGTTTGAGCTACAACTACGTATTGAAGCTCAGCCAACCAAAATGATGCGAGCAGGCATCACCAATGCTTGCAACTGAGCATAGTGTGAGTGCACTATTAATCCAAAAATTAACTACAGCTTGCTGAATGGCTGGTGACTGACTGCTGACTGCATTGCTGAAGACAGGGACATTCAAACTAGGCCCAGTTAACCTGTACCAGTCCACTGCTGGCCTGTATTCACATTGCTATAGGCCCGGTTGGGCCTGAGCATGGTAGCCCCTTGCCATATAACATCACACCAGAGCGCAGAGGACCCAAAGACCTCTAAGTTCTTGTGGGTTTCATCAAGCTGAATCAGAATATTTGTGTTTCCCCAAATTCAGAGTCATAACTCGACCTCTGCACCAGACCAACATAAACCCTTTGCTGCAATTGTTTAAAGCGATCGATAAAAAGAGTGGATGCATCAGTTAGGCTATGTCATGTCCACGGTGTGCATCCATGCTTCTGCTATAACATGAGGGGCCCAGGAAGGGTATTGTGCTTGGGCACGGTACAAAGCACTTATTATAGTAGAGAAAGCGGTCAAACTCGGGTGTGATAAGAATTGCAGCGTGAATGTGCCCTGAAAGTTTCACTTATAGAGGAACTGTATGAAACAGATAAAATCAACTAAACTGGAACTCCTGTGCACAAGTTCTTTCATAAACTGGAGATCATTGGACATCTATGAGTCACTTTCTACATGCACCTCCTGAAAATTCATGAATAATTATATTTTCCTTTCCAAATAAAATACAAAACACACACACACCCACCCACCCACCCACCCACACACACACACACACACACACACACACGCATTTGACAGAATAAGCTCTTTCAAATGTTCCCTACCTTTATGTCATGGTTTCAAACCACAGCATAACGTGTTTTTAATTATACATTTAAAAGTAAAGATCATAAATTACAATTTTTGTTAATTTTGTTAAAATTGGCAGAAATGGAAAATATAATGTAATAGTAGATTAAACACATGTTAAAATGCAATTAATCAAATGTAACTGTTAAAATTCAGCAATTAATAAAGAATAAAAATAATCAGTGACATACCTATTGAAATAACAATTTTGTATCTAATATTAATTACCTCCTAAAGTAACTTATTTTGATTTAAGGTTGAAAGCAGGTTAGTGTTTCTGTGAACAATAGTCCATGTGATAATATGATAACTCATTATTGTATGGGTAAATAAAAGACCTGAAGTATGCTCAGGCTGTGTAGAGTTTAAAACACATGTACACTAGATGAGAACCATCTCTCCAAAAATAAAATCCTTTCATGGCAGAATTTCTCTAAGTTGTGAGTGAGGATGTTACACAGGGCACCTCTGAGAGTCCGGGGTTAGCACAACAGCTCAGACCTCCTGCACTCTTTCATCTGAGTGTTTCAACATCTCTCCATCTCCTCACCCTTTGCTCTACACTCTGTTAATCAAATCCTCTACTTTCAGACAACTTATTGTACACACACACAGACACACAGACACACACACACACACACACACACACACACACACACACACACAAAGAGCCGCAGGGTGAAGCTGTGACCTAGCAGACTTTGACCTGTGTGGGTGAAACAGTCAAAGTCCTTGTGGACCCAGATGTCCTCTTGGCTTTTAAAACCGCACAGTCTCGACTTAACTTTCTTTTCTCCTCCTCCACGCTCCCTTTCCTTTCCTTCTAGCCTCTCTGGAGACTCAGTGATAACCAGGGTGGACGGGAGGAGGAAGGGAGCGGAGGAAGGGGGATGAAGGGGGAGGAGGGTGTAAGGGAGGGGGAGTAGTGATGTCCCGACTCAGGGATATTTAATCCTCTCTGTGAGGGGCGAGCGTCTCTCTCCCTCTGTTTGGCTTTGGGAGATCAAAGAGGCAGTTCAGATCCTGGCGAGATCGTGAGCTCTCTCCTCCTGAGCAGACCAAAGACTCAAATACACACACACACACACACACACACACACACACACACACACACACCTACACACACACACACACACACACACACACAGGCTTCAGCAGTTGGATTGACTAGCGAGGACGTCTGTGGTGGTGGTAATGAGGCAGTGATTGATGCCTCTTTACTGCACTGTCTAAAACCAACAGTATATTGTACCAGTACGCTCCAGAAATATTAACTCTGTGTGCACAACACAGAATTAAACATCCACAATTGACTTCTTTTTCAATTTCCAATAATAATATGATTTTCTCTCTGGGTTAAATTTGAACTTGTATAAGTTTGAGACTCTTCATTCCTGCACACAATTTTTTTAAAAAAAGCCATGACTATCTCACCAATAAGGACACATACCCTACAATAACAATATCCTTGTCCTGCTTTTGACCTTTATTCACTCTTTGCTGACTTTTCTTTCTTGTTTTTTTTTTTTTTACCACTAAAGCTTTAACTTGAAAGTGCTTTCTGGGACGAAAACATCATGGTGTCTGGAGGAAAGTTGAACTAAAATAATCATAATTACTTGTGAATGCAATGCATTACAAAGTGTACAACCTAATGTTCACAACAAGCACTAAACAAAAGACAGCAGTGACTTTCACTTTGTTGATTAGCTCAACATATATTCCCTTACAATATCACTTATTATAGTCGACAGGAAGTGAATTATTAAATCACATCAACAGTTTTTATTAAAAGTGGAAACTGGTTAAGGAGGGACTCTGTGGATGGAATGACTGATCTTGTTGTTCATACGTACACCTCACAGCGGGGGCGACTCCTGAGGGAAGACATGAAGACATAAACTGGGAAGACAAGACAAACAGAGTCTGCCATATGACGACCATTAGTGTGTAACATACACGTCACAACGTACCTCTGGCCCGAGCTCCATTCGGTGAGCTAGCATAAAGTTACCTTGACCAGCGGTTTGTAAATATAATTCAACAACAATATGCAAACGTTCATTACTAATACAACAATGTAGTCAATGTAGTTAATATTATTTGACAACATGTTAAATGTATTTCAGCATGGATTTTAGGCCGCTAGTTAGCTGGTTGGTTCCGTGATCGGAGAGTCTGAGAGACGCAGCACATCGCGGGGCGGTTTGGTTTGAGCAGGGTGCTCCGGTTCTTGCCGATCTAGAACGCATTTGCGTATCTCAATTTGATCTCACATTTAGCATGGATAGCATGAAAGTATGCAGTTTTGGACACTGTCATAACCAGCTAAAGAGAGACAAACAACAGAAAACACAATTCAGTCGTTTAATTTCACGTTCGCAACGGTCACATCGGTACAGTCGAAGGCAGGGGTTATCAACATTGACCCCTTTCAGGTCAGACATTTTTCCAAGGACTCCACCACTATTGTAATGTTGGTGAGCATAATTGTTTTCATTAACTATGGCGTACTTTTCAACCATGGAACCCAGGCTACATTTATACTTTCCAAGTAATTCATTTTATAAACTTGGAAAAGATGTTGGCTCTGAGATGTTTTTTATTTTGAATTTTATTATTATTTTTTTATCATTGTGCACTATGACGTGACGGACATGTCCCAATCATGTCTGAGTTTATCTATTGGCACAAAACTAAGGTGGGTGGAAATATTGGACAAAATAACTGATTTCACTGGTGCAAGTGGTCACAGTTTGTAGATGTACTTATGATGTACTTAATAATACAGCACTCTTAACAATTTTTGGTAAATTATTCTGCGGACCCCCAAGCTATGGGTCGCTGACCCCTCGGTGTTCTTGGACCCCATGTTGAGAATCACTGGTCTAAGGTCATGTACTGGTCCCAGGGAATAAACCTGACCACCCCATCCCACTCGCTTGAGGTGAATGCTTTACGTTACATCCTGCTTCGTTCTCATATCATTTCACTCTGACTGTCTCTGTCACAAAAAAATGCAGGGTTGCAGGAGAAACTCTGGATAAAGTCTGCGTGAGAAATGTGTTAGTTTGCAAGTTTTTCAGGAGTTTCAGTTTTGTGCAAGTGTGAACAAGGTCTATGTCAGATGGTGGATGACAACCTTACATTGACTTTCTAACCACTTCTAATTATTTGAATGTGGTCAAGGTATATCAAGGAGTACACCAAGTAGTATTTGAAATGAAGGACATTAAAGATTTTTAAAGATGAAAAAAAAATATTTTTGGTAAAGGCATCTTGAGCCTCCTCTTGGTGGATTGGGCCCCTCACTTTAGGCTTCATGTAATATTATTTACAAAGGCCATTTTCAGATAACAGCAATCATGTCCGCAGAGGAAATAAAAAACGTTCTTTCAAAAGACAGAAACCTTGGGCAGAACGAGACTTATGGGTTGACAGCCACCTGCCCCAACCAGTTTGGTTGAGAAAAGAGAGAGAGAGAGCTGGTAGAGAGAGAGCAAGAGAGATCAAAGAAGCTTATTAATGTCCTGAGTTTTCCAGGCTTCTTCTTTTAATGTAAAGTAAGTGGTGGTCTGTCATATAGTTGTCTCCAGTGAAAATTCAAACAGACAAGGCTCAAAATAAAACATGATAAACAACTCTTCAAGTATTCATCGGAGGCTGAACGCTGTATTTTATTTGATTCAGTATTGTTCTATCAATGTCTAAAATGAGCTTCACACTCATTGCAGCCTTGACAAGTGTTTAAAATGTTACTTAAAGAAATTCTCTGAGTCATGAAGTGAATATATTTCTGTGTTTTCATTTCATCTCCCAGGAGCAGTGTGTTCACAGCAGGAACTAAAAACTGTATGGCCTGCGATAACAAAAGTGATGATTCCAATGTTTCTTTTCTGTTTGTTTTAATTTTATACCAATCCCTTGAAACACACACACACACACACACAAGCACACACTAATGTAAACCCGCCGCTCCCCTGCCACTCGGATTCTGAGGTTTGCAGGTCTCTGATAGGAAGCCTCTGAAATGGAAAAGCGATAAGAGTAAATAAACAAACAAATACAATAAAACTGAATTTGTGCTGGTTCAGTGCACACAGAGGGAGAGAGGGAGAGGGAAACCGAGGAAGCGCACTCGGCAAGGCCTGATGATGAACCTCACAAAATGCATTCTCAATAAAGCAAAGCAAGGTAAATACCTAAGTGAATTCATGCAAGTTCCATTTATTCAGTGAAATCTGTTGAGACTGTGCGCTGATAGAGAATGATGCCGTTTGGCTCACTAACAATGAGACTATCAGTTACTGCCTGTGCGCTCCTTCGATATGATCGCTGTCCATTTCATACGGCTGGATCGCTCAGAAAAGGAAAAAAAGGCATTTTATTTCCATTACAATACTGGCATTTGGTGTTGTCATCTTATTCTCTGTGGCATAACAGGGTTTTTTTCAGCCCCTCTTGTTACCTTAGCAGAGGAACCATGCTCAACCAAATGTTCTGCACAGCCAATCTGTCTTTAAAGCAGTGCCACAGGCTTTGATGTGCGCCCACAGCAATATACCACTCCAGCAGCCTTTCTTCTCAGATGTTGCTTAATTACACTATCATAGCCTGTTAATTACCTTATCAGTGCTGCATAATCCCGTGGTCAGTGACTGAATGCCATGTATCAAAGCATAGCGAGGCTCTTTCATGCGTTTTTCTGGGTCCTGATTAGTGAATTCAGTTATCCAAAACAGGAAAGTAATGACAACAAGTGGCAGTTCAAGGCAGGGATTTTTGTTTGGAGGATTTTCCCAAGAGCAAATATAAGGAAGTAACCAAAATGTGATCGCAGCGTATCAGGCTTCATGGTGGGGTGCCAGATATTACTGGGACAGTCAGTCATAGCCTTTGGTTTTGGTCCCTGTACAGACTTAACTGCATAAAAACTTAAATTGCACATGGACAACAATATCAAGAAAACATGGTAGCAGTAAGTGCAGCAATGTGTTGCATTCAAAGTGATTATTAGCCCACAGAACCTCCTGCATCGATGCTGTCATTAAAAAGACTGTTGATCTGTGTGTGTCTTTTTCTTTTTTTTAAAATTAAATGTACATTATGTGTGTTTGATTAGATTACTCACATTAAAATGTAAAACTCCATAAAAAAGTCTCTGAACCTGTGTCATATCTTTTTTTATTGCTCAATATGACCTAAAATATTAGTTATCAAAGCCAGAAATGTATATTTGTAATGGGACGTGTCTTGTTGGGACAAGTATACTGTATCATTGCTGTGGAAACTCCAGATTTTATGTCAAAGAGGAAGCAGGAATTGCTACTGAAAGCTGTCGTGCTGTTGCTGTATGTTCTGCTATGATAAAAACATCATGGAAATTATATTAACTATATTTAGACACATCGTTGGTAAACATTTTCCTTTCCTCTGTTACCACTGGTCTTCCATCTTTTGTTTTTGTATTTTGTAAGAGCCCTCTGGTGGCTGAATCAACATGCCTTTAACTGCAAAGAGTTCAAGTCCAAGTTGCGTTGCTTAATTAGATTTACAGTTTTTTTTAATAAAAATATGCAGGAATAGGAAAAAATATTCATATTATTTCAGAATCATTTTGAAGTAAAAATTATTTTCTCCCAAAATACATTGCTTCAACTTTTTCAACACAATTTGTCATGCTGCTAGTTTTCTTGTTGATTAGAGAGGAAGCAGAAAGGTAAAGTGCACAATCGAAGGTCGGGCCAAGGTGACAGAGTGGCGTTGTCCTTTCAGATATGTTAACATTTGTGACATGATATTTGAAAAAACTTCAAACAAACATGATATTTAAATGTATTATGGACAAAAGTGTATGTTAACATTTAGTGACTCTGGTGTGTTTCATATGTCCATTAAATCTCAACACTGCTCTGAGTTGATGTGAAGATGATCATCAAACAATAATTAAATGGGCCAGAGAAACATTTCTCATCCGTGAAAGATGCATGTCAAATCTTAATTCCACTCAGAGTATGTTAACGTATGCACAGATGTTAATGTAGCCTCCATGTTGGGCTCTTGTGTGATGCACCTCAGTGCTTCCCCCTGCATGCATGTGTTCCTCCCCACAGCTCTGCCAGCAGCCTACTGGATCTGTCAACTTGGGGAAAATTTCCATTTTGCGGCTAACTCTGCAGCCTTTTGATGGATACGTCTTGCCGACTTTTATCTCTCGCCGCGTCTGCAAACTAATTAATATTTTTTTTCCTCTCACTCTCTCTCTCTTTCTCCCCTTCAGGCAAATATTTGTTTCCTCAGAAGTGAGCGTGGGCAAACCTTTCTCAGAGCTCCATATGCTGCCAGCTGCCAATCAAGGGGGCTGGAGCCCTGAAACAAATCGCATCCCCCTCCTCTCTCCTCTGTCTCCTCTTCCTCTCCTTCAGCAGAAATAAAAGAAATTGGTGTGTGTGTGTGTGTGTGTGTGTGAGAGAGAGAGAGAGAGAGAGAGAGAGAGAGAGAGAGAGAGAGAGAGAGAGAGAGAGAGTGAGAGTGTGTGTGTGTTGTGGGGGGATGTTTAAGGAAAATAAAGACATACCGTATAGTAAAGAAGATGAAAGGAAATGGTTTCGACACAAACAAGGCATTGACTCGTCTGTTGTGTCCATGCACACAGACACAGGTCTTCCTGCCTGTCTCTCATAAGCTCTATGTTTTCAGTTTACTTCATTGTATTTATTTAGTTGTCGTTCAAATGAATTTTACTTTTGGATTGGATTACTTTAACAGACAGCTCCAAGAGTGAATAGTGTGTGTAAACAGCAACAAACACTCTCTCTCTCTCTCTCTCTCTCTCTCTCTCTCTCTCTCTCTCACACACACACACACACACACACACAAACACACATTTGAATGTTTTTGGTTGGCTCTCTTGTGAGATCAGAGGTAGTTCATAGCCTCTAACTCTGACTGAGCAGACACACTACTGTATGTCCCTCAGCAATGTTTCTCTGGGACACATGAAATTATCATTAAATTGTCATTTGTGGCCCCAAAGTGCACTTGATAATAACTGTTTATGCTCAATATGGCAATTTAGTGAACAAATCGTCGGTGGGTAAACCAGTCTTTTTCGGGACATATATATGTATTTAGAAGTACAGAACAGGGAGGACCTGTGATGTGTGGTCAGCCTCACATGCTGATGACTGATACATGATGCGTCCTTGAGGCTTTGTCCAAATTAACACGTGTTGGAGTCTTGTCATTTCTTTTTTGAATATTTTGTTGTAATTCTTTATTAAGCAACTTTGATGAAATAAATAAATAAATAAATAATCCTGTCGACCCAGCCTCATAGTTCTGAACTCTGTTCTTGTAGTCTCCACACACTGTCAAATATTCTGTCCCGAAACAGATCTGTGAAGATTTACTTGAAAATAGCTGAAACATGGCTAATTGAAGTGTAACATTGGCATGCCTATTGAACTGTATAACAAAAAGTTAAACTGTCTTTCAAACATGGACGCAGGCGGATGATCCAATAAGCTATGCACTTGCAGAAAACTAAAGCTTAACTTTTAATTGACTCCAAACTAGAAGAATCCATGAATCAAGTATAAAACACAGCAGCTTCTTTACAGTGCTTGATAACTTTACTCAGACAAGTTGTTCCTGTTTGTGCTTCATACATTACATCTTTCCTCTATGCTATATGCATTTCAATATTTCTGTTTACCAACAAGAACGTCTGCTGAATAATCCATAACATTGGATTTGATATTATACTCTGCAGTTCAAACAAGCTGTGCAGCATAATGTCCCTCACTATCAGATTACTCTTTTCTTACACCTTGCTCTGTTGCTGAGGTTGTGATGTATAGTTATCAGCCACTCAGACGCAGACACAGACGCAGACACACCTCTTACTGTTTCCCTCCTGCTATCATCAAATGTGTGTGTAAATGATCCTGTCTTTATGAGGTTAATTGAAGACAGGAGCTCTGACTGTCTGAGAAATTAGATGTCTGCACAAACAATGAACGGTGTGTTTGTGTGTGTGTGTGTGTGTGTGTGTGTGTGTGTGTGTGTGTGTGTGTGTGTGTGTGTGTGTGTGTGTGTGTGTGTGTGGGTGTGTGTGTGTGTGTGTGTGTGTGCGCGTGCATGGGGGTGTTTAAAGGCGAGGGGGGTTATGTTAAGAACACACTAGTGATGTACACAAAATTAGAAAAGAAACACAAATATAACTATTCATTATCACCTCAACTGCTCCCTCGTTACCTTAACTATCGTGCCACACAGTTTAGCAGTGTGTGTGTACATGAGTGTGTGTGTTTGGTGTGGATTGATGGTGGTGGGGATTCACAGGGATTTCGAGTGTACAAAAGGAACAATAAAAGCAAGAGTGATGCCATAAGGTTTGCTTTTCTTTCATATCAGCTCTTATTATCTGTCATCGTTGACAGGAAAAATAAAAAAACCTTTATCTGGAAAGTCTGGCCCGGCTTACATGAGCACAGAGACAGACAGACAGACAGACACACACACACACACACACACACACACACACACACACACACACACACACACACACACACACACACACACACACACACACACACACAAAAGAGCCATGCTTGGGGTCCGGTGGCCTGTGGCTCACACACAGAGCAGGTAATCGGCTCACTAGTAGAGTTATGAGGTTGGAGAAAGGAAGTAAAGAGCTCTTACGAAGACTATCCCGCTCTCTTACTGGATTAGAGCCCACCAGTATTCAGTCCAGGTGCTCAGAGAGGTAAGGGGTCCACATAGGGTTATTTTTCTTCCCTCGTGTCAGGCCACATCCTACTGTTTGCTGTTTGACATGTCACATATACCTTAAGTAAATAGTCATTAATTTGCAGTGAGTAGTGCCTGAAAAATACAGATGTAAGCATTATACATCCACAGATACACACACACATGCAATACACACTCATTACCCCAATCAACAAGACGTATGCTCTTTGGGTTATTTGGGTCTGTTGGGGTTAATTTGCAAAGCATTTATGACTTTATTATCATGTCATGTCTTTATTCACGTGATGCCATATGCATAACATTAACGCCATAATTGCTGACACTTCAAGAGCAAGATTATTTCTTCCTTAAATGAAGTGATAGTGTGTTTCCATTGTTGTGGATGACAGGGGAGGAGACATAAGAGCTAATTAACTATGATTAGGAAGAGCTACAGTCGCCGAACAAACCGGGGTTCTAGCTCAGTACTCGGCTCAGTAATTGCTTCCTTTACTTTCCTCTCCTTCACTTTTCTTTCCATTCACTTCCCCCTCTCATATTTTCCTTCTGTCCATCCATGCGTGAGAGATTTTCTTTTTGAAGAGGAAAGCTGGAGAGCCCTCTGCTGGTTGAATGTAGTAATGCTCAGACAGGAGTTATGCAGAGCTCTGGAGTGGTTGACAGGACACCTAAATCTTGAAGAATAAGGTTTGAAAGAAAGGACAAATACACAACCAGCAAAACAGTAATTAAAAATAAAAATTAAAAAAATCCAAGCAATATAAAGAAGATATTTATGTAAAACACTGACTTATTCTTGTGAGATCAGAGACAAGACAAATGAGGCCGTTTCCCTGTCTGTGAGAGTCAACAACTAATTCCCTTTGTTATATTAGAGACAGTTTGGCCTATTTTATTTTGGTTTCCAAGGTTTATTATGAGTAGATGTTGTATATGCATACAGTCAGCAGCGCCCCTGTTGAGACAAGGGGGCCTGAGCATCTTCACAGAAGCTGTACTGATAAGACAAACACATACTTTATCCACTTTAAACAGTCCTACATAAGAATCCATTTTAAAGTCTGGATTTAATATGGTTGATGTTTATCTGCTTTACTCGCTCAAAACAATTTCACCTATAAATCTACATTTTCACAAGGTTGGTTGAGCATCTTCATAATCCTCTGAGGGTTAACCACAAAGACTTGATGGACCCTTGAATTTCGAAACAAGGGCCACCCACAGTGCCAACGTGTAGTATCTCCTGACTGAAAGAAAGGGCAGAGTTCACTCCAAACTGCATGTTTGGGTCCCAGCAACTTCAAAACTAGCAATGCAGAGCTGCTTCACTAAACTATCCAATGGGAGGCGTCCTGGACTGGAGTGGATAAGAGAGTCCCAAACTTGGCTACAAGGAGAGTTAGTGATAATACACCACTGGCTTCTCATTAACCCGTGCTGTGAGAATGTACCTTTCACTTTATTGCTGCCTGCCACTGCAGCAGGTCCTCTCTGGTAGTTTAAAAGGTTCATCAAGGGTGTAAAGCAGGGGTGGGCTACTAACGGTCTGGGGGCCACATGCAGCCCACCCTCCTTACTCAATGTGGCTCACAAGTCAATTTTAAACATGAATAGATTGTAAACAAATAATCTGCCAGATAAAAGATTTCAACCATAGTTGTCAACACAACACCATGCACAAAGACCAAAGAGTACACATTTGAGCATGAAGAACAGACATATTTCTATCATCATCTGTGAGTGCTGACTTGTGTCTTTGTTTTCTTGCCAAAAAATAGTTAATAATTGTTCACTGTAAATAAATTACTAAATGCAATTGGGGAGGAAAGTGAAATACGCTTTGATATTTATTACATTTGAAACCACTTGGTTTTAATTTTGTGTTTAGCTCATTAAATTCAGTATAACTATTTACATTATAGCTATTTTTTGTAAAATGTAATTCTGATGAAAGATATGTTTTCATTTCTTTTAGATAAATTAGGAGTACTTATGATTGATTAATTTTTACAATCGAGAGAATTGATTGAGAGAATCTTACAATCTGTAACAATTTGGCCGTCTGGCAATAAGTCACACGGCCCTCAAAGAGCCCAGCCAGGTGTAGAGTCAGTGTGCTGCGAGGTAATGGTGCTGACTAATCTACAGTACCAGTGTGTGTTACAACTAATGATTACATCTGATGTTCGTTGCTTACATTTCCCTTTTTTCCTGTCAAATGTCCACTGTCACTTTAACTTCAGTCAGTGCTGGTACTTCGATGGGCCCTCGCTTCAGTGCTATTATTCCTGTTTGTGTAATAATCAATAGTTTGAACTGCACTTTATTAGCAGAAGAAAGCTCACTTACTTTTTTGATTTTATGAGTACAACATTTTACTGTTCATGTCAGGCTGTTTACACATTTATAGTCTGTTGTTAATTGATTATGAACACAAATGGATATGAATATTTCTCATATCATTTAAACAATGTTTTGATTTTCAGCATGATACAGATTTAAAGTCTCCTCAGAAAAGACTGGATTTGTAAATGATGCATTGTTAAATGAAGTAAATTACAAAAGTTGAAGTTGTTATTATTATATTTTCTTTAAACATATAATAACATAATATATTTAATTTAATTTAATAACATTATTTATTTTATTTATTTTATGTAACTGCTCAGATTTTTTTTTCCTTTTGTGTTTTGTTCGTTTGTGTTTTTTGGCAGGTTTTGCTGATATTAAATATGATCATAAGGTTTGTAAGTCTGTGATACCAGAAATATTCTTCTTGAGATAAATGTTCATACATAACATTTACATAACATTAACTTAATGTGCTGTAACTTGTTGATAAAAACAATCATTAAAGTATAATCCATCATACATTGACCCTGTTCTCCCAACGTTTCACATAAGACAGCAACATCCTGCCCTGTCTGCATTTGCTTCCTGGCTTGGTCGACAGTAGGCGGAGTCAGGAGGGCCAACTGGGTACGCCTGAGTCCATCAGGACTCGGCTTCCACTACGTATCTCTTCTCTTTTCGTCCCAGAGCCTCCACCAGCTGCTTTGCTTTTTGTTTGCACTTCACAACACTACACTCATCTCTACATTGCACTCCCTGTGAACCCTGTGTGTAATAACAACATTCTTTTGTCACTTACTTTGAGCCAGTTTGCGACACAGATAATACAAATAAGTTTTTTATGACTGTGATTTTGATTCAGAGATATCATCACCAACATAAAGAAACATACGTTACAACTCTTGAAACAATTACATAAAAGACCACAACTACACTTTAGAGGGTTAGAGGGTATCCTCTGACATCACAGGCAACAGAGTAAACCCAGTTGACCAATGGCATTTAATGGCTATGGTGCTGTCTTACAGTGTTACACCCTTATGTATACTTTCCTACAGAAGTCACACAGGGTCAGCTGTGTGTGTGTGTGTGTGTGTGTGTGTGTGTGTAGGTGTGTGTGCGTGTGTGTTTAGGTGTGTGTGTGTAGTAAATATACACTACATTCACCATCTCTGTGGTGGTCAGGATAGTTTTATCATCACAAGTGCATGTGTTTGTGACTGAACATTGTTATGTGTTTGATGAATTAGTTCTTTGAAGCAACCTCCCCCTACACTCCTGCTCGTCAGTAAAGCAGAGGAAAGCTGATATGTGTGATTGAGAGTCCTCCCGCTTGTCTCCACACGCTGCCCATTCATACCCATGAAAAAGGAGATTGATCTAACATTGTGGCCGTTGTGATGCTATCGCAAGTCTCTGCTTCCATTCGGATAACAGCGAAGAAAGGATAGAATGGGTCTTTTTGTTTCTGCGTGCAATGGATGATTGTCAGATTATGTATTAGAGTAGGGGTGTCTGAATTTCTGACATTAAAGTCCTGTAAGCATTTAAAAAAAAAGCCGTTTGAGGCAGAAAAGTGAAAGCATTAGGATTTCATCAAGGGAGTGAAATGTGATGGGGAGGAGGCAGGTGGCTGGCCTGCTATACACCAACCAAACCCACAAACAGCTGTTCATTTCTCAAAGCCCCCTTGTGCCCCCCTACAAGCTTCAATTCACTCTCTATCCCCCCCTATATCCAACCCGCTCCTGTTCCACCCCCTCCCCCACCCTCAATCAAACCTACTCTTTCTGTCTCGAGTCCATCCCGCCAGTCATTCCTCCTACCTCACTCTGCTCCAGCTAGCTTACTTTGATCACGTGCCAAAATCAGGACAGGGGACACAGCTGGTTCATCCATACATTTCTCATCTTCTAAGTCCAAGTTGCCTTTGGATCAGGCTTCGATTAACCACGAGCTGGATGACTGAGAACCTACACAGACATTTCTCAGCTTCTTCTCGATAAACTAAGCAGTACTAATAGATACAAAATGAAGGAGAATGACAACATGTATGCAATTCAGTGGAATAATATTTTATACCATTGTTACAAAAATAGTCTCCTTAAATCCTGTATAGTACAATTCATCAATTTAAATCTGACAGTGATTCATTGTGGCATTTCTATCTGTAATGATTTATGATATAAAAAAGAAGAAGACATTTATAGAAACATAATTAATTAAGTGTCTAATTAAGCACGAACAAGTGTCTCTAAATGCATGCAACTAGACACCCAAAAGGTGGTGCTGTGATATCGATCATGTCGTTACAGACAGTATTTACATCCCACAAATGTGCAGCTGAGTCCCCGTGCAGGACATAAAAAGGTCAGTCTTTTCTTAACCCACAGGGCAAGTGGAAGGCTCACTTGCAGGCTTGCAACGCACGGGCCACCAGCATGAAGATCATCCCAGAGATGAGCTCCAGAGGCACGCCAGCAGCTGCTACCATGAATGACAGACCATAGAGGACTGAAACATTTGCATTCGGGCAGGCCTCTCCTCTCTCCTGCAGGATGTAGCGCCTCACCTCCGTCACCTCCATCCACAGGACGAAGAGCAGAAGAAAGAACAGGAACAAGCAAGCTGGAGAGCGACAGAGAGAGTATCAGTGAGACTCAGAGACTATCTGCTGTAACACCAAAGGCATGCAGCTACCCATCTCTCCTGTTACCACGGTAGCACTGTTTAAATCTACTGTTGTTGTAGAGACAGTTTGTCGAGTGACGTCTGCTGCTCTGCGTGTTGGATATGTGTTTGTCATGTGACAGGTATTAACAGCTGACAGCAGCAATGTGTGCGGCATGTGTTTGTGTCTGTAAAGTCACATATATCCCTGGCAGCACATTTCACTCTGCAGATGAACAACGTTAACTCCACCCATGCACACGTAGGCTATATTTTACCGGCGGCAATAAGGAAAGCACCACCCAGCTTGTAGAGCTTGTGGCTGATGAAGGGAACACCACAGACCAAGAGGAAGCCTCCAGTGAGAGCTGCAACCAGGCCAAGGATTATCAGCACGGTCCAGAAACCACGAAACACTGCAGAAGAAAAAACCAGGACGCTATCAGAACACTAAGTTTTCTACAAAGACAACTGTAGCACAGTACTTTTTTGTATCAATATAATATGTTCCTTTTTTTTGGATGATTTAAGGAATTTTAACACTCTACAGGAAATGATATTGAACAATACAAAAATAGTTACGTGAAGAACTTTCTTAGGTTTTAGGCCAGAAGAAAGTCTGAAGTATTGGAGTAGCCTACTTTTTTAATCTTAACCTTAATAAAGGTATTTAACAGAAGATAAACACTGGACTCTTAGTTGGATGAATGACGAACAGTATTATTTGTGAATCTGTGGTCATAAGAGGGGACAGTAGGTATAATTTTTCACTTTCAGAAA
Organism: Symphodus melops; assembly: GCF_947650265.1. Taxonomy (NCBI): domain Eukaryota; kingdom Metazoa; phylum Chordata; class Actinopteri; order Labriformes; family Labridae; genus Symphodus; species Symphodus melops. The sequence goes on from NC_136699.1 coordinate 20,000,565, forward strand.
GATCCTGGCAAGCTGTATATCTTCACCTCCATGTTGTTTTTCCAGGCTCGGCTAATAGCATATACAATTAGCAAGATTCAAAGACTTCTTTGTCACGATTTAAGATATCAATCTGTGCTCCATTGGCTCTGTGCTCCCTCAAAAGCCACGCCCCTCACTTACATGCACTAGCGCCATTGGTCCAGAGGCGGATTTCAGCTCATGCTTTGAGTGTGGGCTCATGCATGCATGGGGTAGAGAGGCTTGATTGGTTTCTAGAACGTGCTGACAATGGTAAAAGTTTTTATGTCTTTAAAACTGATGACAGAATTTTTTCGTATCTTTTTCAGAGCATATGAATTATTATTATAATCTTCCTTGCCGTTATTATAAATGTGTAAAAAGACAAAAAAAATGGATCTCTCAAGATTCTTATATGCTGACAGAGTACTTGAGTATATTTCGGGAACATACTACAACAGTACACCAATATACCCTGCCTCAGTGTACCCACACCACCTACATCAGCTGGGATAAACATACAATACCTCAGTGGTGTAGGTTACTGAGTGATTAGGAGTATTGGCAGAGGGAAAAGTGTGTGTATCGATAGCCTGTATGTGTCAGAGTGTGTGTTGGTGTGTGTGCTGCCTGCAATCCTGTCTCAGCATCACTTTCAGTCAACATAATGGCCGGCTGAGAGCTGGAGCTCTGGCCTCCTAACAACTGACTGCACGCGGATATGGATTACATGTATCATCCATAAAATCAAAATGACGTGTTAAAAAAGTTACATAATTAAGAAGACCCTGAATCTTCTCACTGTTTGTGTTTGTTCATCGAAGAACTCGTCATAATTGTCCCTGTGAATATATGCAAATGTGGAATGTCAGATTGGTTAAATGTTTGTGAGAAAAGTATTGCTAAAAAAACATTTTTTTAATGAAGAAACAACATCAACATTGATGTCATGTTCAGTAAATATGATCCCCTTGTATCTATTTTACATGTTTTTGCTTTGGATTTTTCCCTTACGTTTGTCACTTGTTTGCTGGTACGTGAGTGAGTGCATTACCTGCTGTAGCATCATAGCTTGGATGAGGCACCTGTCCAAGTGCAACAGGCAGAGGGAAGAGGTAACCATGGATACAGACCTTGGATTCTGGCTGGTTTGCTAGGCACACACACACACACACACACACACACACACACACACACACACACACACACACAAATGTAGGCTTTATATATACAGTATATAAATATAGGGTGCGAACAAGCTTGAAAGGCTTCTTAAACCAGAAATGTACATGTAAAAAATATGATGTACTGTCAATGAAAGAAAACATGGAAATAAGAAACACAAGAAGTAAGATTACAGACAACTAAAACACATGCAAACACATTCTTCTTGTTCCCGACCTGTATATTTTATGTCAACTATCCAAATTATAGTCATTTTTCTTTCATACACTTGTTAAAATGGCGTGCAGACAGTCTTGACTTATGTCTAAGTTAAAGACATGCAGCACATTGGACTAGCCCCAAACAAAACTTTTTTTGCCTACATACTGAAGAGAGTGGCAAGGACTGCTTGTGCTGTGGGCTCCACCTGAAACACACACCGCCAGAAGAAGCCCTCGTGGTGCAGAGTTAGTGTTGGAGGAGAATCAGTGATAGTTTCCACTAATTGGATCTAAATGAGAAAAAGAGACAGACAGACCAGATCAGAAAAACTAAACAAAGAGATGGACACTTGAGTTTCTGCAGATGGATGAACCTTTCCGTCAGCTTTGCTCTGTGTGGTTCTGTACTCCGGCAGCGATATGGCATCAAACGTGGTTCTGATTATGGCCTGCTCGTTTGTGGGGTTTTCAGGGGGAACTTATAAAACACGCATGAGTGATACTCTCCATTTGCTTGTCAAAAATATGATTGATGGTGCTGAAAAACACACAGCAAGTTTAATCATCCTCTTTTATTGGAAATGAAAGACTTTGTTGTGCTGTGATGTTGGGGAGGAGTTCACGGGGGGATTAGCTTTAGAAGTACAGTATATCCCTTACTCTGCATTTTGTGAACTTTTATAACAACGTAGCACAGGAATAAACTAGAACCTGAAGGCGTTTTTCACATCTGCATAATTCACTGCCCATGAAAACAGTTGTCTGAAAGATGTAGTTTTGTAAAGTGTGATAAAATAACCATGGTGTTTTTTTTTGTTTTTGTTTTTATGACGGTAATGTAGACAAAAGTAACAAAGAAACCGTCCATCTTGCACCACCAGGGTAAAAGCCACGGTGATAGGGTGACCCTTTTTTGTCCAGATTGACTGAGATTCAGATTAACTGTTGAATGGATAATTCAACAGATGTGTTTGTTCACCACCTTATTGGCCTCTATGATCACTTGAAATAGTTTTACTCTTAGCAATACAAACTAGAAAACAAATTTAAAAGGTATTAAAAAAAAAGCATCGCTGTTTGTATTAGTATTACAATCCCAGTAACAATCCTAATTTGAATCCTTTGGCACACACTGAGCTGTGAAGTTTGAAAGACATGCACTTTTACCAGAAGTAGAGCACCTAATTTAGGTCTAGGATCGATTGTTTTGTGAACCAACCCCATATTACAATTACTTATTTAAAAGGAAATGTAAAGAAAAGGTCTTTACATCTATGTCCGTCATTTCTCTTTATCGGGCTTTGTAGAAATGTAAGACTTCCCACGTTTGAAATCTCTTTAAATATCCTCTAGTGCATGCAAGCCTCTTTCTACACGGCATGATCAGGTTCCTCTTTGATCTTTTTGTGGTTCTTACATTTGTTGTTTGAATGACAAAAGTTGCTTTGACTATTATGAACACCACTGTTAATTTTGACTGCAGGATTTGCTATATATGGTTGTGTTAGTGCACACACTGTGTACTTAAATGTCCTACCTCAGTCCCATTGGCATCTTTATCACCTGTCAGTGTTGTCTGTGTCGACCATGTATGTGGCCCACAGTTGTCACTGGCCACCAGCCAATAGTCTGTACCAAAAGCTACGAAGAAACACAGAGTCCCTAATACTCCGAATATGCCCCCCACCAACGTTGCTGCTCCCACCCTCATAATTCCAGTTTACAGCGCTCTTTGTCTTCAGGTCAGTTGATCCTCAGCTCCTCACTGGTGTCCACTGTTCAGCCCTCTGCCCAGCCCCAGTCCCAAAGCAAACAGGCTGCACCCCCAGACCACTCCCTGGCATGCTGGGAGCTGTAGGGAAAAGAAGCTTGAGTAACTGAGGGGGTCAGGCGTGGGGGGGGCAAGTTATTTTCGGAGGCAGTCAGACTATCCTAGTCAAATTACTGCGACTGTGCAGAGGCTTTATGAAGGAAACAAGGAGAGGCATGATTGGTCTGTGTGTGCTTATTAAATAGTGAGCATCAGCATTTATGACTGTAAGGTATTTCTGGGGTCGGTGTTACACTTGGAGCGTCACTTTGAAAATAAATTAGACCAGAGACGTAAATGACCCTCAAACCTCCAGCGAAGGTGTTTCAGAGGTAAATCAAGGAGCTTTATTGAAGCTGGCAACCACTCAGAACGATAAACCAGAGGGTGAATTATTTCATACATTTAACAGTTTTAATTGAAATACTGTCATGAAATTGCCAAAGTCTTTTATCAACCACTCTTAAAATCCATAACTCTATAGCTAATAAATATGGGGCATCCCTTTAAAGAGCCTGACTGAAATTACCCAACTCTGTGAATTCCTTGTAACTTTTCCTCCCTTCTTGTATTTTTTCAAGGTTCTCCTTATTGTTGCTTCTCATTCTCCAAAACAAAGCTGAGCTGTTTTTTCGTAGCTCCCCCCACAGATGCTTGGTGTGGTGGAGAGCTCTGCTCCTCTCTGGCAGCAGGAGAAGATGTTGGAATAGTTGTTTGAGCTGAAGCTGCGGGGACTGATGGTTCCTGGAGGACAGCCAGCGGGCTAATGGAGCACACTGCCAAAAGAAGACCAGCTAAGTCAGAGTAGTCAAACCTAAGCTGTCAAGGACATCGATCAGAAAGTACACAGAGACAAGAGGACAACCTGCCGTGGTGATTCTACATTCTGGTGTGGCTCGAGGAAAAAAAAAAATGTTATCAGCATTATTTTAAACATACTTTTACAACAGCAAAAAAGGGAAGTGGCAAAAAAAAAAGATGGCCAAAGTTTAAATTAGCCTTATTTTATAAATATAAAGAGCATTAAAAAACGTGTTTTCAAAATGTAAATATGCTAAAAGTCAATGAACAAACGCATCATGTAAAACTAGCTAAAGCAGCATCTGAGTGCTGTCAGATAGGGCCGCCTTAGGGAGGTTTCCCTCTGTCATTGCAAACTTTACACGTTTTAGCTCCTTCTGTGGTTTAAACTTTGTCATCCTCAGGGGGCCCCCTTCTGGCCTGGGGCCCCAAGCAGATTTCTGTCTTGCCAATTGACAAGCAGCGCCTCTGACAACCTGAAGACATGTGTCTGTGTTTTCACCTGCTTTCTCCAACAGCAGAAAGGTTGAAAGAAAATTGAAGAGTGTAGAGCAGAATTTAAATTGTGTACAAAAAAATTGTCTGGAATCACTTTAAATGTTATGTCTTGTTTCTCTTTTCACAGCAGTTTCTTAAAAATGGACACACAAACATCACAACATGAATGTTTCTTTGGGAGCTTTGTGATAAAAAACAGATGGAGAATCGACATATTTTGTGTACTTGATGTTTGTTTGGACATGAATTAACAGTAACTTCACCTGTGTGACACCTGCTGAGTCCCTTTCTTGCTCTTTGTGAGTCACTGAACTCTGCATCCTCCGCCTGCCACAATAAAAGCACACATTAAAACACATCATAGAGTGGAGCTAAGATTTTACATCCTATTAGAAGTTGTTTCGATTACATCGATTGGATGAATAAATTGAACTTGAAACCATCCTACCTTTTCAAGAGTGACACTCAAATCCTGTCACGAACATATATTATTTTTCATTGAGTGCTATCATGAAAATAAAGCATAGAAATAAGCCCAACATGACATACCTAAAGGGAATTTAAGGTTGCTTATTTTGCCCAATAGATGAAAATGGAATTCCACATTGTTTAGCTAAAGACTCTAAAATAGAATTATCATAATTTATCTTTTTATTTAATAAAATAAGTGAATTAAATGTGGAATATAATGACTGGCACACATGTATACTTGTAAGTGTACATATAGCACCTGTGTGAAGGTGTATCTCTCTCCCAGACTCTGGTGTCTTTGTAGGGACTTCCTCACTCTGTTAGCATCCTGGTGCAAAGTGTGTCTGCTGTACGCTGGCGTCTGCTGGGGTGACAACACACACGAGTGCAAAGAAGTAAAGAGAAAGTGCATGACTGGCATACTAAGTTGTTCCACAATGATACACAATGCAAACCAAAGCTGTGAAGTTTACCTTGTTGTTAAAGTTTTGAAGGTTTCTGGACAGAATACGCCTGATGCTGTCCATCTCCTCTGGTAAGAGCGGCCGGCTGTGGGAACGAGTGTCCACTCTAAGAGTAAGAGAGTGAATATCTACTCAGCCAAAGATGGTGTCCTGAGGACTGACACATACCAATTTTCAGTAGCTTTATTTTCCAAATGTTGAGCATTAAGAAACTTGTGACATTATAAGGCGAACATTTTGCAGGTTTCTTCTTGTAAACAGATTACTGTAAACAGCAAAAAAGCTGGAAAGCATCCTCACAAACGTATTGTGATGAATCAGAGTCCAGCGTTATTGGCAATTCTTTTTTTATGGATTCAAAGTGTCAAAGAGAACTACTGTGATCATAATACTGCCTACATTAAAGTGTGGACCATGAGCGCTTCAAGAAGAGAATATGTTCTCACAGTGGTGGTGCCTCCTCGTCCCCTCTCTGCTCCCTTCTCTCCAGCTCCTGATAAACTCTGAGGATGCTGGAGCTAGCCTGATTATCCTCACGGATTAGGAAACGACGGAGGTACCTCCTGTTGAACTGCTCAAACCTTGAACACAAATACACAATCATCATGAACACAACAAACACAAATCAAATACATTTACAGTAGCCAGAGTCTCGAATGTGGACATGAGACTTTTGAATGTGGTATGTGCTGCCATCTACTGGAAATGTGAGTTAGAAATCTAAAGGGCAGAAGATGAGTTTGAAAAATGTAAAAAATGTAAAAAGGTAAAAAGTGAGAAACTAACTTATCTTTCCAGTAGTGCTGACCCCAGTAGCCAACCACATCCTCTATCCCTGCCAGCAGATGATCAATGAGCTGAAAGGAAGCAAAATGTAAGTATACCATGAATACATGAGTCAATCCAATCCTCTCTATGAAGTATTTCAAATGTGGAGCCTGTTCTTGTCCATGCTCAAAACATTCAAGAAAGAAGCAAAAGTTTGCACATTTCATGTTGGATTAAAGACGAAGTCACAAATAATGGTCGGTGTTCAATCACAGAGGCTACAGAGCAAGGTGAATGTTTGATTTCTTTTACAGAAAGACAAGTAAGCTACTTCATATTAGAGGTGTGTTAACGTGGAGGACATCATGTTGTATACTGAACCAAACATAAAAAGATAATAGAGAGTCATTTAATACCCCTTGTTATACTCTGGTGTGTAATGCTTTCGGTAAATAACACACACACACAATGTGTAACATAATGAGTCCAAAATCTGAAAATTAAATAAATGAACTGATGAACACTTTTGAATTAGATTATAAATAAAAGTAAAAGTCGAGGCGCACCGTGTTGTTCAGTGGATATTGTATTAAAAAAGAAAATGATTGTTCTGTGGTTAACAATCCTACCAAGTGATACATACGCTGACAAATAAACAATGTCCTTATAATAATAATGCACTCCTTAAATACTCAGCACCTCCCTTTCATTGGCATCTATGTAATAAATAAAGTAAGAATAATACTAATGATAATAAAGTTGATTTATAAGCACTTATCAAAACCAACGTCATAAAAGTGCTTTACAGAGTATAAAAATCCCAACAGTAAAAAACACAATAATAAACACAGATGACAAGCGTGAAACAACAACATAGCCATCAACCAATTAACAGAGAACTGAACAGGAATAACTGAGACAAAGATTGACTAAAGTTAAAACAAATAAAACAGGAGCAGAATCAGTGAGTTCCTTTGAATCTCTTCTTAATACCCGATGGGATGTCGTATTCATCTCAGTATTATTGTCCTTTGGTCTTCTTTTATCTTTTATCTTATTCTTGTATTATTCTGCTTCATGTTGATTTATTGCTTTTTACTGATCTCACCACCTTTTACTGCATCTTTTGCTTCTATCTTTTTATACGTCAGCAGTTTTTAATGTTTACTTTGTTTTAGCTTTTAACTCCCTCCTATGGTTTTACTCTCTTATTTCCTTTAAACACTCATTTATCTTCTCACAGCCTCAGTCCTTTTGGTCTCAACCTAAGTTGTTGGGTTTCTGTGCAGTTATTATGAGTTATTGTTTTCAAAAAGCTCTGTAACTTATTATAGAACATGATTAAGAGAAGGCCTTTCAATAAAAATGTGTTTTAAAAAGCAAATATTGAGATGTCCAGTCTGAGATCCTCCGGCAGGTCGTTCCACAGCCGAGGAGGTGGTGTGAACAGTTCTGCATGAGGATCTCAGGCTGCACACTGGCTGGACAGCACTTCAGATATATTCCTGCTATAAAAGTAAAAAGTAAAAGCTAAAAAGCTAAAAGTAAAAGTAATATGTTCTCTCTTCTTCGTCTTTGTTAAAAGTCTCACAGCTAAATTTTGCACAATTTGGAGATGACGTTAAACGATCTCTCACCCTGCTGTGGATCTCCTCACTGACAGTGGGCAGAGCTCTCTTCTTCCTCTTCACATCCAGCAGCTCTACGAGAGGCTTAATGGTCATCCCCTGAAGTCAAACAAACAAACTCAACAAACTAATAATAACTCAGCGAAGATAACTACAGGGACTCATTATTTCAAATACTTACCTGTACAAAGACAGTGAAGAGGATGACAACAATGGTCGTTGTAATGAAGAGTCGTTTCTTTGGGAAGTCATCTATCAGGAAGACGAGAGAGAAACAGATTGCCCCTCTCAGGCCTCCGTAGGCAATGATGAACTGGTCTCTAAAGGTCACAGTGTTCCTCCGCAGCTTGTTAACCACCGCAGTGAGCAGGAGAACACCTTCAGAGGGAGAAAATGTAATTATTTTAATCAAACTCCAAACCATTCCTGTAGATGGGCGGAGATCGTTCGAGTGCATACTGTACCTGTGGCCCTCCAGACCAGGCAGAGCAACAGAGTGGCACACACAAAGGGCCAGCTCCACATGTGCACGTCCTGTATTGTGGAAACACCCAGGAAGATGAAGATCAGGGTTTCACTCACACTGCTCCACATCTTCAGGAAGTACTGGATGCTGGTGTTGCTGCGCTCGGACACATTAGCCTCTACATACTGCTTCATGGTCACAGCACAAGTCACAATGCTGCAAGAAGATGAAAGATAGAGATACGAAAACACCATAAAATGTTGCTGGGGTACACATTACTAAAGGGATAAAGTGCTTACGCCATGATACCAGAAAGGTGGAGCATCTCTGAGGTCAGGTAGGACAGGTAAGAGTAGAGGAAGACGAAGAGCGGGGCAATGACCTGGGCTCTGGATGTGAACCGTGAGGTGAGGGCTGCCACAAGACCAAAGAAGAGGCCCACAAACAGGCCACCCAGGCCCACTACCACCACCCTACACCCTCCTAGCAGCACATCCAGCCCTGACACCGAGGGCAGGCGGAGAAAGGACTCAAACAACTTGTAGAGCACCTGAAAGAAAGATAATGTGCTATGATCAGAATATCGTTGTTTATTTAGTCTTGAGACGAGCCGATGACCTCCCTCCACTCACCACAGTAACGGCGTCATTGAGCAGAGACTCTCCAAAAACCAGGATATGAAGCTGATCATTCACGTGCATCTCCTGAAAGACAGAGAGCACGGCCACGGGATCGACAGCAGCGATCAGAGAGCCAAACAGCAGACAGTGAAGCAGAGACAAATCTCCCAGAGAGCTCTGGGCCAGAAGACACACACCGTACAGTGACAGGCCGATGCCGAGAACGTTCCATAAGGTTCCCAATACTGCATACCTGGAGATGTGCAAAACAGAGGCAGGAGAGGCAACTGTAATGATACTTAAGTCTTCAAATAGTAGTATCTTGTGTTTGTTTTTAATCCTCCACTGGTTACCATTATTCAGTTACTGATTAAAAACAATTAGTTGCAAAAACAACACTGATTCATTAATGCCTTTGTCTATATGAAAAACATACATCTAAACAGTTCCTGGTTTATGCATTAAACAGGTCTGAAACAGTTAAACATTAGCCAAAGAACTTAGCATCTGGATACCTGATGATGAATGTTAGTCAAACACAATCTTTACTCTCCATGTGTTTCTGTTTTGCTTTTTACACTGAATTCAAATGATTTTTCAGCTTTTTATAAGCTGTTTAAAAATCCAGTCGTGACTTTAATCTAAATCAAAACAAAAACTAACCCTGACCTTGAAACAAAAACCCTTACGTCTAACCCCCAAGCATAAACACCTTTATTAAAGTTGAATCATTTACTACAGACCAACCAGAGTATGGTGCCAAGGTTTTCAAAGAACAGCCTCCCTGGTAAGAAGTATCCTGCATCCAAGACGATTGGCGGGAGTAGAAAGAGGAAGAAAGCATCGGCACTGAGAGTCGGGGGAGCTGAGTGGCGAACACCGTAGATCACCCCTCCAACCAGGAGGCCCACCATGATGAGGAGACAGCTCTCTGGGACCACAGCTGGGACTCGACCTGACCAGTGAAAACCTGGAGGCCAGACACATTTGGGAACGACAAGGATTTGTTTTGTTTTAACTTCAGTGACGTTTTCTCTATTGTTCTACACAGACACGTATATGGTTTAATATTCTCTTCATAGCCTATTCTAAACATAAAGACAGTTTGAATAGGCCTTCATTCCCTCTTTATATTGTTTTACTCTCATCAGGATAATTTTGTATTAAACTAGAATGTTTTAAAAACGCAATTAACAGTTTTTAAATATTTTATAAACCGAACGGATTAGGTTACTCATACATTATTTGATAAAGATTCAGAGCAAACTTTTTTGTTAACTAAAACTTCTACAGTTGGCTTTTCATGTATGACCAGTAAAAAAAGCTTACCCAGCTTGGCCAGTGAGGCCAGCATGATCCACAGCACAATCTCAAAGGGAGCCTGCACATGGTGATAGTCCACGCTGAAAACCCTTAGAGCCAGCGGCAGATCCACAAACGGGCTGCCATCACTTCTGTTCAAGCCCAGCTCAGGGGGCAGGTTGTGGGGATGAGGGAGCTCAGCAGGAGGGGTGAGGGCCAGACATGCAGGCCAAACCAGGTAAAAAGAGAGAGTCCATATAGCAGCCATCTGGCAGCCATGCTGGGAGAACAGGAGAGAGAGAGGCAGGGAGAGAGAGTAGGACAGGGGTTTTAGAGATAGGGGGTGGGCTGGCAACACACACACACACACACACACACACACACACACACACACACACACACACACACACACACGCACACACACACACACACTAAAAACAACCTGACCAAAAACTCCTGCAGCCACTAATGTGCACAGGAATCCCTGACTTAGCACTGATATTCAACCAGCAACTGAGCATAACACACACAAAAACACACACACATTTTGAGCTCATGGCAACTCCCCAAATAATTAAACAATTTACAATAATAGTCTTCAGTTAACTTGTCGTTCTGTTATGTTATGTTACATATTCCCAAAATTCTCATCAAAGAATTTACATGAGGAAATAAAATTTCATGTTAAGTTAAATAATACTAAGTTTTAATGAAAAATAAATACAAAAATAAAGATGAATGTTTTCAACCATAAACAAACCTATCAGGTTATATTTGAAGGACTTCTGACCAAATTTATATATGAATGTATTCATATTTATTTTAAGTTTTTCAGTACTAAACCTTTTTTCATTTCATACGGCGGACCTGCACATATGAGATTCCCGTCAGTGAGGCCAAATCAAAAAACAGTTTTTAGATTCAGTTTACTCTAATACAGCCCCTGTGCCTTTTTATCTTTGCATGAGTCACAATGTGTGTCCATCTATTTAAACACAAATGTAAACGTACTGACAGTATATAATATTGTAATATATAGCTTTAAAATGGTGTGTATTGTCTGAGTTTGTACCAAAAAAATCTGAGGGAGGGCAGGTTCAGGGTGAAGGATGACAGACTGGGTTCAAAGTCACAGAAGGTTTTTTAGCATACTGTATGTCCATTGGCAGTCGGGTTATTTACTGGTGTGTTTAAGTCTGACACTAAATGGACTGTTTGCTAGATCAGAGAAAAGTTCATGGTTCATCTGTGATGCTCTACAGGTGGGTCAACAACAGACTGGCCGAGGTGTTCCTAACATAATCCTGGATGGATATTTTTTCATACATCAATGTCAATAGTACATTCATTTTTCAAAGCAGAAAACTGAAAATGTTCAATAAAAGGGGACATATTATAAAAAATACACTTTGACAGTGTTTTTGAACATGCATATGGGTAACCTGAGTATCTATCGACCCACAACATTTGAAATTAACCCCTCCAGTCCTTTGAATGTGGTCTGTATAAGTCTTACAACACAGAGAAAAATGCTCTCAATGCTTTCAAATTTTCTCAATTTGTGACATCACAGGTTGGATTCTGGTAAAAAAAAACAACAACAACAACAAAGAAAACAGACAGAATATATGACATGTACACTGAAGACAGAAGTTGACCAAGAATTTAATCCTGTGGTTATCTTTTTCTGGGAGCTCCTGAGCTCTCTTAGGTTCCTCGGGACGGTTGGTGAGGATTTTATTTTATTTTTTTAACAATGTGATATATTGGGTTCAACATGAAAAATTTGTTTTACTTTAAAGTAAAAGCCCAAGATTCCTCACCTTGGCTCTACATGTCAAGTCTATGTATCCAGATAAAATCTCGATCTAGATAAATTAAATCTCAAAATCTTACCCAGTCTGATGGCTCTTCATTGTTTAAAAGCATTGTTGGACAACAGAGAGCCTTTTATCGCCAGTAGAATCTGGGATACAGTAGTTCTTCCTCTTCTTTCAGCACATTATTATTTTGCAACAAAAAAATAAAAATAAAAGTCTTTGTCCTTTCAAACATCTATCATCAGAACAACTATAACAAATAAAGATTTCAAATATACACTTTGGAAACATCTGTATTTTATTTGATGAAGAAATCTTCTTTTTTACAGTCATCTATCTTATCTACAAAGCATCTTTAATGTGCAGTCACAGCTTACATTGGATCACAGTTTGCTTCAGTCTAATACATATCTTGCACACTCCCACTTATAATGTTAATACAATAAGTGCTGATGTATGTAAGGTCTATTTCGGTTGGTGTAGTCCCACAACCTTACAGCAGGTGGCAGATATGAGCGGGTAAACACGGCTTATTTTAATCAGAGAAACAAAGGCATTATGAAATAAAAAATATAAGCATGAACTGGTTCACTAAATTGTAAATAACTATGTTGGTATATTTGAAATGAAAGAAGAAGCAGAAAATTATCACTCCGTTCTTAAAGGATGTTTGCACAAGTGCACTTACTGCAGATATGTATTGTCAGGCTCTGAAATCCTCAGGAAAGGGGAACTGAAGTTGGACGAGCAGGGTGCTAAGGTCTGGGTGCTAAGATAACTTATTTTCTTGCCGCTGTCTCCTCCAGATCCTCTTTCCAGAGTGACCTCCAGTGAGTCGGGCCCCTGCTGCTGGCTGCTGGGCTGTGGAGGAGGCACCAGGCCGTGTAGGAGGCTGTTCCCAAGGTGGGAGTTACATCGAGCCAAGTTGTCAGTCAAATGCTGCAAGTACACCTCCTCCAGCTGTTTGTCCAGAAGTCCATTCAGCACTGAGTTAGACATGGGCTCCAATGCCGATTCCGGCTGATCCAAGCTGATGTTCACACTGTTCCCCATAACTAGATAACCCTGGTCAGGTATGGATGGCACAAGCTTTTGGGCCTCCAATTTGGCTGCCCATTCTGGCTGATTTGAGGCATCAGGCACACGATCTTGGGTGATGATGGCTCTCAGTTGATTGTTTGAGATGCGGCCTGAGTCAGCCACCTGCAGGTCCGGATATTGTTCAAGGAGGCTACAATCATCTAGGCAAACTACGAAGTCAGGGTCTAGTGCACGGAAAAGTGAAGAGCCAGGGATTGAGAGGCCTACAGGACCTTGAGGAATCACTTTTAGGCTCTGGAATTGGTTGGAATCTGTTTGCTCCTGGTTAAGACCTAAAAAAAGAAAAGAATGCAGAGGCATTCAATTTTAAATTTTCTTGGTTGTCAGAGTAAAAAACAATTCTAGTAAAAGGGGAAGTGAGGAATTTTCACATTGTTAAGTTATGGTTATAACATGAGACCAAGTGCAAAGATCTAAAACTGTCACTTTATCAGACAGTATAACATTTAACAAGGCTGTTTACCTGATTCAGTCGACTCAGCCTGCTGGTCTATGGAGCTTGACTCTGAGACGGTGCAACTTAATGGATCCGTTAAATGGTTGTGCGTCTCCGAGGTCTTCAGCTTGGAGTCTGAGACAAACTTTCTCTCCTCTCTGAAATGCAGGACTCTGAGGAAACCTTCAGCTAACATGGTTCAGACCCACTTTGTTTTCCTTGTCAATTTATTTGAGCCCACTGTAATCCGTATGATCGTCTGTCTGAAGCAAAATGGCACTAAGTTTCTTCGCATGCTAAAGTCAAGTTTTACTGGCTGGTTTCACTTCTGCAACTGAGAACTGGCCCCTCCACCCCAACAGATGCACTTCCTTTATTGATCTTTGCTGAGAATCAGTGTTTACAGAAAAGAGAACAGTAAGAATTCCCCTCAACGGCTACAACAATTATCAATATAAGCCTTACATCTATCATGATCATAAATATCAAAGTGAATCTAAGAGCTGCAATCGTTATGGGGACAGCGTTCTATGAACGACCCCTCCTCCCGACTCTTCCTGCTACAGCAATTATTCAACTTCAACCTGTATAATTAACATAATCAGCCCTCTGTCTGGTAATATTAGACATATCAGTCTATATTGAGACTAAAGTTGTTTCTTGCAATACTACTCATACTTTACCATTAATACTGTAATTGTAGCTATACACTTATCTTATTCTTTGTTGTTGTTGCTCTGTTTGTCTCTGTCCTTCTTTCTATGTCTCCATCTAAACCACTTTCCAAGCCCGACTCAGTTTCAGAAGACTGCTGTTCATCATGAGTCTGGTTCTGCTCAAGGTTTCTGCCTCTTAAAGAAAGTTTTCCATGCCACTGTAACTTTGCTAAATGGTGCTTTTTGCTTTGCTCATCATGGATTAATGTTGGGTATTGGTAGATAATATAACAAAGAGTAAGGTCTTTTACCTGCTCTGTTTGTCTTAAGACAACTTTTATTCTAAATTGACACTTGGAAATGGGATAGAGGGAGACGCAGTGATTCAACGTACAAAAAATAAATAAATAATCTCAAAAGCTATTTAAAGAATCCCAACTGAATGTACAAAAGACACAGTTTTACATTGAGTGAATACATAATAGATGCCTATTTGGAAAAAAAAAAACATTTGACAGACAAACCAAACAGGAAAAGGACAAACAGGATAAAACCATACAAACAGGACAAATGGGCAAAAAACAGACTAAAAGGACAAATGGCACAAAGACAGATGTATGAGAGAATCCAGGGAAAAAAATGTAGGGTCTTACTGATTTATCTATTGAGAGTATTGCAACATTACGGGATGCTGTAGCATTAGAAAAAAACAATGTTTATGAATAGTAAAACCATATAAAAACGAAAAAAAAGAATTACATTTAAAAAACAGCAGTAAAGGACAAAAAAATAGTACATACATGTTAAATCAAACAAATGATAATTAAACAAACTTTATACAGTATAATGATATGAGGAGTACAGTAGGAACTGTTTGTGGAGATAAATAGGAGTCAGCGTTGAAGATTTAGCAAAAAGAAGGACCAGATAATGCCAGATTATTTTTCAAAGATGCTGTCAGTTTTTCGAGGTTTGAGTGTTTTATGCTGAGCCAGTGGAGTTTGTTGATTCTGTCTTTCCGGTTTCAATTCAAAAAAACTTTATTTTTCCAATCAAGGGCGTAATTCAAGGGCGCACAGAGCAGCAGATAACAACAGTGCAACTATACTAAACAATTAACCAATCAACAAAGAATAAAGTGTTTAAGAAGAATAAGTGTCAGGGTGTTAGTACAGGTTAGAATACAATCACAGAGTTAGTTACGAAGAACAGCAGACAGTAAAGTGTCTCGATGTTAGTACAAGTTAAAAAATACAAGTCACAGAGTTAGATTCAGAGGACAGCGACGACGTGAGATGTAAAAGGGCATGCATGTAAACAGATGAAAGCAGACATGTGAACAGATGTATATGATGTAAACAGACTTGCATTAGACTATTGAAACAGATGTAAACAGAACTGTAGTGCCAGAGAAGATATAAGTGGACAGTGATCGGACTAAGATGTAATCAGACATAATGCATATATGTAAAGTAGTAATGAACAGACGTTACAGAATCATAGTGAAGTAATAGAGTATAAATATAATATTTAACTATAAAGCTATATGCAGCTCGTGAATCATAAAGTGATAGTGGTGCATGGCAGGAAACAACAGTCTAAATATATACTAGCTCTGTATAAACCACATGAATACTGAAAAATAAAGTGACCATAGTGCTATGATGGATACGATATAAGATCTGATATCAGACAGAATAAGTGGATAGTGCATAAAGACCATAAATAAATGTATTATTATTATTATAAATAAGCATACTTAACAGAATAAAGTGGCAAGGCAAGTTTAGCACATATATAAATGTATTATTATTATTATAAATTATAAATGTATTATTATTATTATAAATAAGCATACTTAACAGAATAAAGTGGCAAGGCAAGTTTAGCACATTTCAGTTCTGTTTTATTTATTTCCTGGTGTTGTGTTACTTTGTGTCCTCATGTCTTTCTCTGTTGTCTTTAATATTGTTGCCTGTTTTACTTGTGTGTTAAAGTTTCTTAGTTCAGTCTTTAGTGTTTCCTGAGTTTTAAGTTGTAGTTCTGGTCTTCAGTGTTTTCATGTTTTACTGTGTAGTTTTCAGTGTTCCCTCCTCTCGTGATTACCCTGATTGTCCTCACCTGTCTCATTAGTCTCACCTATGTCTGAGGTGACCCCTGTCTATTTAGTGTGTTTTCTTACCCTCTTGTCGGTTCATTGTTTTTTGTCTGTGTTAGGTGTTGGATGTTTCTCCGTGTTCTCTGCTCCCTGGATTTACTACTCATGGTTTTTTTGACGAAGTTTGTGACTAGTAAGTTTTTGCTTGTGTTTTTTGCCTTTTTAGTAAAAATAAATTATTTTTGTTTATTCTGCAATTGGGTCCTCCCTCGTTTTCTATCCACACTTGTAATTGTGACAGAATGAATTGACCAACAATGGACCGAGCAGATTGTTTTTGGTTAAATAACAAACCTTCTCCCTGGGAGGGGACATGGCTTGCCTTTTTCCCGGGTGCAATAAGTAGGAGGAGGCAAGGTCGGGTTACACAATGTCCTGACTTCATATCCTCTTTTGCTCTGGTGGACTTTTTGATGGACCTTTACTTGGAGCCAGAAGGCTCCACAAAGTCTAAGCTCAGGCTTCAGTCCGAGTCCAGGCCTCAAACCAAGCCTCAACCCAATACTTAGCTCAAGTTTACTGTACCCGTTCCTGCAGAGTGTCATCTGCTTCCTGTACCTGTTCCTGCAAAACACTGTCTGCTTCCTGTCCCCATTCCTGTAGAGCGCTGTCTGCCACTAGTTTTGGCAGAGCGCTGTCTGCTTCCTGTCCCAGGTTCTGCAGAGCACCGTCAGCTTCCTGTCCCCGTTCATGCAGAGCGCCATCTGCCACCAGTTTGGGCAGAGCGCTGTCTGCTTCCTGTTCCTGGTTCGGCAGAGCACCATCTGCCTCCAGTTGACATCTCTCCGGTGGTCCGACCAACGACTGACAATGTTTCCTCGGTGGTTACAAAATACACACTCTTCCATTCATAGAATGGGAGAGTGTGGTCCGGTTGACATCTGACTACGTCTTGGAGACCGTCTCCTCAGCGGTCCAGCCGATATCTGACTATGTCCCCTCGGCAGTCCGGCTGATTTCTGACATCAGGTGTCGGCTGGACAGCCAAGGAGACGGTCTCCAAGATGTAGCCGACACCTGATGACGTTCCCCTTCGGCCCTGCCGGCGTCTGGCGTCCCCCCCAGCGGTTTTGCTGATGACTGACGTACCCTCGGCAGTCCGGCCGACATCTTGCGACGTCTCCCCGGCGGTCCGGCTGACGCTTGACGTTCCCTTGGTGGTCTGGCCGACACCTGGCGACACCTCACCTGATGTTCCTTGGCAGTCCGGCTGCTGCCCGACGTTCCCTCTGCTGTCCGGCTGACACCTGATGACGTCTCCCCGGCCATCCGGTAGAAACCTGACGACGTCTCCCCGGCCGTTTGGCCGATACCTGACCACGTTCCCACGGCAGTCCGGCCGAGACCTGATGACTTTCCCTCAGTGGTCTGGCTGGCTCCAGGGCCCTTGGCAAAGGTCCTGCCCTGCCGCTGCTCTGTCACACGGCTGTCTTCCTGAACTACTCCCTGTGGTCGGTCAGCCACCTGGCCGTCCCCCAGAACTGATTCCCATGTCTGGTCAGCCTCCCGGCCGTCCAGTTGAACTTTCTCTCATCTTTGGTCAGCCTCCTAGCCATCCTCTCGAACTGCTTTCAAGCCGTATGCCTATAGGTAATGTGTTGAAAGAAGGATAGTAAAGCCTGTTTCACACGGCAGGACTTTGAAATTATTGACTAATTTCCCGAACCTTAGCGACCACACATGGCAATATCGAAGGTTTCACAGTTTTGGTCGTATAGTGTGTGGTGTGTGGCCACACGGCAACATACAACACACGAACCAATTTCACTCGCTTGAATCCCCCGATCAGATGGGAAATCTCGCAAAGCCTCTCGAGATCAAATGTGGTTTGATTTTTGGACTCCCTGCGTGCTCCCAGCGCTTCCTTGCCACGATGTCACCTCGCTTTTTGACTGGTTCCGCGTCACAGTCAACAGGCTTGTGCTCGTTTTCCTGTCGGGGGACACCACACATGATAAGAAATCAAAACAAAACAATCCAACATGTTGACTATCCCTGATTTGAGATCGGATCCGTCCCGACATCCTTCCGAGCTGACAAGAGCAGTCTTCACACATCACACATGGCAAAATAATCCTGCCGTGTGAACCAGCCTAAACTGCTGTAGCAGAGTCTACAATCTGGCAGAGTGGTGGAGTTGAAGCCAAGTACTTGTAGCAGAGTTGATTGAAGATGGTTTGCAGCTGCAGCCCGACTCCTACACACCTGGTGCCACTCCTGCAATCAAGAAAACACACACACACACACACCTACACACACACACACACACACACACACACACACACACACACACACACACACACACACACACACAAAACCTGCTGGCTCAGATGAAGCAGAGTTCATACTTTAAGCATGTATAAAGAGTTGTGTTGATTGTGTTATTGTTTAAAGCAGCATTGTCTTTTAATGGATTTTTCTATGAATGGGAGAGTGTGTATTTTGTAATTATCTTAGCTAAAATATTTTCTATATTTAACTAGGGTTAAATTTCAGCTGCTTATACAGATGCACACAGGTAGCTAGTTGTTTCCAAACTTTTAAAGCGTAAAAAAAGTGTCTGACTACGAGTGACTGACAAAATGTTTGTTTGTGTTACCAGTACATTATTTTAATCACTTTTTTAGATTCTTTTGATTTTGTTATCAAAACATCAATAATTACTATAATGAGTACTCTACTACAGCATGTCATGTTTTATCACAGTTTTATTTTGAAAGTATTAATAGATCTTTGAGCTTCCTGTTTTACTTTGACTAGCCTTCACTTTTGTTTCAAGTTCAAATGTGTTCACAGACATGAACAGATCTTCATTAGAAAACAGTTACTTTACATATTTACATAGATAATAGACTCATATGTATTCAACTCAACATTGTTAATCAGTATACAGTTCATGAATGTACATCATCAAATTTTTACTTAAGCCTCTACAAACATAACTTAGCTGTGTTTTGTATTACTGAGACTTATACATTTGTGACATGTGCATGAACAGAATTAATGAGAAGCCTACAACAGTTGATTGTTGAAACGACAATGCAATTAAAAAAGGGTTAGGGTAAAAACCCAATGATAAGGGTTCAGTAAAGACATCCCTCATCCCGATTATGCCCTATATAAGTCACATAAACTACCCTATGGCCCTACAGAGACCTTATTTTTAAACCTGTAAATAGGACACTTGAATTCTGCAGACCAATGTGTATCGATCCATAGATCAGTGACCTGACCTGCTTCCAGCTTTTTTTGCCTGCTATTAGTGTTGACTTGTTTTAATATGGCTTTGTATGTCAGCATTTACACCAAGGGAGGCTGAGTATGGACACTTACAGTGTGTGCATATTGCCGCATGTTTATTGGCTTGTACTCTTTTCAAAGAATCTGTTGAAAACATTGACTTTCTTTTAGGCGTGACAGCTAGCCTACCTGTTGTTACACAGCAGTTCATGTTAGTATACTCAACAAAAATATAAACGCAACACTTTTGTTTTTGCTCCCATTTGTCATGAGATGGACTCAAAGATCTAAAATTCATTCCAGATACACAATATTACCATTTCTCTCAAACATTGTTCATAAATCTGTCTAAATGTGTGATAGTGAGCACTTTTGCTTTGCTGAGACAATCCATCCCACCTCACAGGTGTGCCACATCAAGATGCTCATCAGACACCATGATTAGTGCATAGGTGTACCTTAGACTGTCCACAATAAAAGGCCACTCTGAAATGTGCAGTTTTGTCTCACAGCAAAATGCCACAGATGGCGCAAGCATTGAGGGAGCGTGCAATTGGCATGCTGACAGCAGGAATGTCAACCAGATCTGTTGCTCGGGCATTGAATGTTCATTTCTCCACCATAAGCCGTCTCCAAAGGCGTTTCAGAGAATATGGCAGTACATCCAACCGGCCTCACAACCGCAGACCACGTGTAACCACACCAGCCCAGGACCTCCACATCCAGCAGGTTCACCTCCAAGATCGTCTGAGACCAGCTACTCAGACAGCTGCTGAAACAATTGGTTTGCATAACCAAAGAATTTCTGCACAAACTGTCAGAAACCGTCTCAGGGAAGCTCAACTGCATGCTCGTCGTCCTCATCGGGGTCTTAACCTGACTCCAGATCGTCGCCGTAACAGACTTGAGTGGGCAAATGCTCACATTCGATGGCGTCTGGCACGTTGGAGAGGTGTTCTCTTCACGGATGAATCTCGGTTTACATTGTTCAGGGCAGATGGCAGACAGCGTGTGTGGCGTCGTGTGGGTGAGCGCTTTGCTGATGTCAATGTTGTGGATCGAGTGGCCCATGGTGGTGGTGGGGTTATGGTATGGGCAGGCATCTGTTATGGACGAAGAACACAGGTGCATTTTATTGATGGCATTTTGAATGCACAGAGATACCGTGATGAGATCCTGAGGCCCATTGTTGTGCCATACATCCATGAACATCACCTCATGTTTCAGCAAGATAATGCACGGCCCCATGTTGCAAGGATCTGTACACAATTCTTGGAAGCTGAAAATGTCCCAGTTCTTGCATGGCCAGCATACTCACCGGACATGTCACCCATTGAGCATGTTTGGGATGTGCTTGACCGGCGTATACGACAGCGCGTACCAGTTCCCACTAATATCCAGCAACTTCGCACAGCCATTGAAGAGGAGTGGACCAACATTCCACAGGCCACAATTGACAATCTGATAAACTCTATGCGAAGAAGATGTGTTGCACTGCATGAGGCAAATGGTGGTCACACCAGATACTGACTGGTTCTGAGTCCCCAGACCCTCAATAAAGCAAAAACTGCACATTTCAGGGTGGCCTTTTATTGTGGACAGTCTAAGGTACACCTATGCACTAATCATGGTGTCTGATGAGCATCTTGATGTGGCACACCTGTGAGGTGGGATGGATTGTCTCAGCAAAGCAAAAGTGCTCACTATCACACATTTAGACAGATTTATGAACAATGTTTGAGAGAAATGGTAATATTGTGTATCTGGAATGAATTTTAGATCTTTGAGTCCATCTCATGACAAATGGGAGCAAAAACAAAAGTGTTGCGTTTATATTTTTGTTGAGTGTATAAATTATGATCGTTAACAGCCACAACCCTTGAGATTGACTAACAAGTGTACAGACCAATCAGAGTTTAACTTTGACTTACGGTGCATCAGTGATGGGTTTTTTTTCCCGATTAAAATAAATACAGCCTTGCAACGGCATTGCTTGACATTTCCTACTATATTATGTGTTATAAGCATCGCATATTGTTTCGGAATGGGACCGGGACTGTTCAAAACTGTGACAGATTAGTGTTTTTTAGATATTTGCGGGGACATAGCTTAACCGTCCTGGTCAAATCGGGACATATTGTCATACTATGGTTTTTAGGTCCTTTATCTCTTTTTGAAACTTCAACCATGAAACATTCAATGATCACTATCATTACTGTATTTTCTGTGCCTTCAAAGAGACATCATCAGACATTGTTGTCAATAGAATGTCTTCCCACCAAACCATTAGGAACCTTTGGTTTAATCTTTAGCTCCAGTAGTTGTGGGCATCTCGCCACAAATGGATGTCCACAGGTCCTGTTGGTGCATGTGTGTGTGACTTTGATGACACTGGATGTGTGTGTAGGGAGCATGTGTCTCAATAACAGAGTATAAACCAGAATTTCCCTCAGGGGTTTATAAAGTATGTAAAATAGAAAAATTGCACTCATCTGTTCAATGTTTGATGAAAAACGAGTCAGATTCTGTAAATTTTATAACATTTATTGTGCATAAAAAAAACAGTATATTATGAGAAGGCAGATTTCAGTCCAATTTAGTCTCTGTCATTGAAACTTAGTTCATGACAACTAACACAGTGCACTAAGAGCGAGGATTGCAATTTTATTTGCAGTATTTTTTTAAACTCTATTTAAGGGAAGGTATCAATGTATGCAAGACAAGAGTTACCAACACGGTGTGAGGGTGCTTTGAGCTAAACAAAACAGACATCACTCTCCCCTAAAAACAAACAAAACAACCACAAAAACATTTTGGAAAAGCAAAAGAAAGGGTTACATCATTTCACATGTTTTGATTTCTAAACATTTTGTATCAAAAATTGCCATTAAAACAGCATTAAGACATTACAAAGTAAATAAAAACTAAGAGAATGGAATTGTAAAAGTGAACTTTCAAACAAGGTGCTGCAGTTTTGGCGATAACATGACTGGCAGGAGCACAACATGTGACTTAACGTTTCCAGGATTAAAGACTCGTACTAATTAAAACTCATGGATTTAAACAACGTGATGATGAGGAACAAAGTCGGCAGTCTGTTGGCCAAATAATGAATCGGGGTTACAATTTTCACTCTGTATACATTTTGTTTTGTCTGATGGAGGCTACACAATGATGCTCATGGTTGATTGACATTTCATTAAGCCAATAGGACTGGCAGGCTGAGGTTAATTGGAGAAAGCAGAGCAGTTTAAAGTCACCCATAATGCTCTGCTGGAGCACCTCCGTTCACGACATCTGGCAAGGCACAGCTTCAAACAAATTAATAAAAAAACATACTTGAAAAGTAAATAAAAAACATCCACATATATATAAGCTGAGTGAAATGTTGCTTCTTCTTTTTTTTTTCCTGGATCAGTTCCAGATTATTCTGGGTCCAGGTCGAGGCCTTAGGGGTCGTACGAACGATGCGATGGTGCTACTGTTGGGCTTTCTTTGCTAGAGCCTCAGCCTCCTGAAGAGAGACAAGACAAAGGAGGAGAGTGTGTTTTATTAAAATGGACGATATTGGTTTGTGTATCCCCTGCCACAAGCACACAGGAAAACCCCTCTGTTGCTATGGTAACGGGCACACCTTCCTGCAGTTCCTGTTGTGGCAGAGAGGAGGCACACATTTGCACGAGAGAGTGGAAAAGCAGAAGAGGCCAGCTTGGGTGTTTGGATATCATAAACACATGTATTATGTAATATGTGTGTTTTCTGTATGAAATCACACTGTGAGGATAAATATGTGTAGGCACAAAAGCAGCTTTCGTAATGCAGTTCAAAGAAAGAACAGACATCAGTGTGTGTCTAAGATTACCTTTGAGCCTGGGGGAGCAGTCAGACCCAGAAATGCGTACACGGCATTGTCCTCTCTGGCATCGAAGAAGGCCTCATAGTTCTGAGAAAGAAGAATACAGAGAAAGTTTGAGAGGAAAAACCCATCAGAAGATCAGCTGCTCCAAACTAAAGAACGATCATGAATCCCTCAGGCTGTGGATCAGCGCCTGAGGACAACAAAGTGAGCAACACTGAAGCAGAACTCTTTGTGGGACGCAGCCTTTGTCAGTGTTGTGTTATTTGTCAAAGGACAGGCCTCAGTAGTCAATCTGATAGGAGGGTATTGTCTATGAGAATGTAGCCAAAAGTAAACAAGCTAAAACATTCAGTCAACGCTATTAAGTTGTCTGCTCTCTCTCTCTCTCGTTGATCGCATGTCCATCTCATTCCTTTGTTTTCACTCCTTTTCTCCCACACACATATCAGGAGGTGCACACACAGCTGCAAGTATCCTGGGAAATGCTATTCTCTCTTTGTCTGTGACATTCAATACAGCCCTTCCAAAATGTGCAGCCTCTCTTCCAGTCATCTACTGGATGCACAGTGTGCTGCCTCAGTGGACCCAGCCTAAAGGCTCTCTGTCTTTAGTATATCTGAGGCTGCAGCAAGTACTACAACCTGTGCCCTCTGCATGCCGGGAATTTAATCATTTTATTTTCTCTAACATTTTTTTTCTGTGTGTGTGTGTATATGTATATATATGTATATATATATATATATATATATATATATATATATATATATATATATATATATATATATATATATATAAATATGGCTTGGCTCTGTTCAGAAGTCAGAAGTTAAAGTATCTACCAACTAGTACCTCTAAAGCTCACATACTTATAAATTACATCTTTGTTTAATGGGCTGCACAGGAGTGCTGTTGTAAGGGCCCTTACATCTGCATTCAGATCTCTGCCAACGGCACCATGGTTTCTTAGTGTCTGTTCTATGAGAAACCACATTTTGTTTAACTGTGACGCTTGTTTTCAGATGAATGAGAATTAAGTTTTCTTGACTTGACGATAGCAGGTAGGTTCTTGGTTCAAATCCCTGGCTGCTTGTTTGTGTTGTACTTACTCTCAAATGTACAAAGTAGGGATGAACATATTACTAGTAAAATTAAAAGGTGTCTCAACGGTTTCCAACCCAGGTCTCTACAGACTGAGATACTGCAGAAGACAGGGAAGTACACAAAGAGCCCAACCGACACGATGCAGCATTTCAACACCACAATAGGAAGCTTGTTGAGAGAAAACAAACATTAAAAGGCCAAACCACACTGACAAGCTGGTTAGCCGCCCCTAAAAGAATCTGTTTCACTCATCATTTGTCTAAATCTCTTTTTGTCAAATAAAACTTGAGATAGTCGCATCGTGAACCCTGTAGCTAATAGTATACAGTAGGGTGACCATATTTTGATTTCCAAAAAAGAGGACACTCGGGACGGCCATGAGACATAAATTCAGACAGGCTTCTCAGAGGTCTATGATCATGATTTATTTTGCCTCAATGGTGCAAATGTAACTTCTGTAATGAAATATGTAACTACCTGTAACAAAATAATAGCTCTCTTTTCAAATAATGTGAAAATATGAACTCTTTGTGTTCCAGCTTTTAATATATCCCTTTTCAAGGTAACAAGATAAATAATAAATTAGAAAAAATGCTCACAAAAATACTTAACAAACAAAAATGATCTACTTTTAATCTTTTTTTTTGTCTTATTCATCCTGCTTTTCTTCTTCATCCTCCTTGTCTGCCCATCCATATTTTCTGCAGAACTGGTCTTTCCCAGCAGTTTCCAGTTGCTCAACAAATAAGCATAAAAGTCTTTGTAAGACAGCTCTTTGCTGTAGCTGTGTAGCTGCTGTAGTGTTTTACAGTGTTTTTGTAGTTCGTCTGTGAAGCTGCACTTACGCTTCGGCATTTTGTGTGCAATCAATGCTGCTCCGCTGTCAGCTCTGTTGCTGCTGTCTGCTGTTCCCTGTGAATGTGCACGTCGCAGAGCCGCCCACAAAGCAGTCTCTCGAGAATTACGTCACGCAACGAAGTAGCTACCGTAAATTTTTGCGCCGGTCAATTTAAGTACAAACTTGATGGTTCCATGAAAGACAGTGAACCCCGGACATTTTCATGATTTTATAAAATCCCCCCCGGACGCCCCGGACAGGACGTAAAAAGAGGACATGTCCGGGCAAAAGAGGACGTTTGGTCACCCTAGTATACAGTAGCTTTGGACAAAAACGTCTGCTAAATAAAATTCTAACATTGTGTGACACAGTCTCTGTATGTGAGCCATGTGATTGTCCACAGCTCCATCCGCTCCATCCCCCCAACAAGATAAACAAGATAGATATTATTGGATGGATATTGGTATAATTCTTACCAAAACTGGGGGGGGGGGATGATGAAGATTAATATCCTTTATTCTGTCACTGGTATGTAGTCATGGGTTAGTACATATATAATTTAACGATTTTTTTTAAACCTTTGAGTCAAACCAGGCATGCTGTGTTCCTGTGTCCAGTCTATGTCCATGTTATCTTGTCTGGTTTTACATTTAATATTCCACAAAATGCCAAATTTTGTTTCTGAATGCTGAGGGATGAATTTTTGTCTTATAAATTTAAAAATTAATTGAAAATGTAAAACTGTCACCATTTTTTATTTCGCCACTAGGGGGAGCAGAACAAGCTAGCATTGACGGTTCAAAATAACAGCGGATACAGAGCAACATTTACATTCTGCTGTCCACATGTTCAATAAAAGTCACATTCATATGAGCTCAGTTTACATCTCATCCAACGCCTGACTTTCAAAGCTTGCTCTTTAGCTGTTTAGTGATGAACAGTATTTGTGCTAATTCACCCATTTGTGCTAACAGGTGCATACAGTCAACAACGCTTCTGAGAGCTAAGACATCAATACTGCACTGTAAAAATAAAAACAATGTCCGAAAAGAAAGTAAGTGAAATATTTAGCTCCTTGCTTTGGTAAACCTGAGTCAAGAGATGTGCTACATACACACACTGGTGTTTCTGTTCTTCAGATTAAAATGTATTAAGTCTAAAAATGTCTGAAACCCATGATGCTTGATGCACGTGTGATGAACAACATCGGGCAGGCATGACGATCAAGACTATTACTGAAATTTTATGAATAATACTGCAAATAATTCAGAAGATGCATGTGTTCCTCACCCCACAATATTGGCTTTCATTAAATATCTGTGGCGGGAGCGGGTTCCCCGTAGTCGGCCTGGACTCCTCCGGAACATTCTCTCTCATCCACTTCCTGTTGGCCTCGTTGGCTGCAATGTCACACTCCTCGAATTCGATCTTATTGGCCGCCAGGAAGCCCATCACATCCTGCTGCTGCTTTTTAATCTGCATGAGGGAGAGGGGTGGGGGAGGTGGGTGATAGAGGGGAGTGTTGTCAAGTTTGTCGTGTGTTAACTTCCACCTTATGAGGAAACAGAAGGGCCTCAGTTCAACACACTGCCACCAGTCTGCTGCAGACATGATGACACTTCTTTGAGGTGAGAAACGACACTTTAGAGATCCCTGGCTGCTCTGTTACTAAGTTACCACTCCTTTGGTGACAATTGAATGGAGTGATACACAAGTATTGATGAGGATGAACTCCAGCAATGCAAAGCAGGGACAGATTGTTTTTCATCTCCATGAGAAGGTCAAGAACTATGAATAAATGCTGATGCAAGTCTGAACTATGATCACCCTTCTTGAATTTTGATGAGAAATGTCACTTTGTTGAAAACAGAGACTTTGAAATGTTGTACATTTTCAAAGCCTGTGTGCTTTATACAAGAAAGTGAGAATACTCTACTACAAAAAAAGATGATTTAATTCATACAGTGAAGTCGCTGTCTTTCTAAAATGTGTAAGTTTGCAAGCAGTTGTAATAATAATAATATTACATTTTATTTAAGGGCGCATTTAAAAAAACCCAAGGACACCTTACATCATTAAAAAACAATAAAACATAGAAAGTTGAAAGGAGATTGATTTTGCAAGGCAACTGTCTTCACAGAAGGCGTGTGTGTTGCATTAGCACTTCACGACGTCTAACAGCTGTCTCACTTCCGACACTTCTATAATAGACCTCTGTGCTCAGTGCAGAACTACAGGCGCTCCTCTATGGAGAACGCAAATAACTAACTCTACAATGCAACAGAAAAAAGTGTCAAAGGCACTGTACCACACACAATGTCCCACAAACTTCAGCCTATATTAGTGCGTGTGTGTATGATTTAGGGTATTCAATTGTGGTCCAATGAGGTCTCAGCCGGTCTGTGTAAAAGGGAGGATGGCCATATAAGGCCAGACGGAAACAAGAGCTCCTCTGGGACTCGAGAGGAGGTAACTGGTCAAACACAAGCCAAATAAGGCCTGCTGAAGGAGACACACATTCAGCCTGAGCTGCACACATACACACACGAAGCTCACTACATGCTGATATTACTATATGGCACTATTAATGTCAATTCATATTTTTATCTGTCTGTTGAGACGCGTCTGGGAGATGGCTCCTCCCAGCATGTCGGCAATAAGGATGGGACAGGTGGATTATTTAACAGCCAAATTCTAAAACAACACTGGTGCATGGAAATGAGCTGAGCTGACACTGCCGGCTAATCAACCGTCGTGCTATTTGAATCATTTAATGTCACTTGCAATCCAGAGCTCAAAGGCCTAAAGGCAGCTCTTTCCATGTCTGCTCTGGAAACCAGCGCAGGATACAACAACAGAGTGGAACTTCACTTCAATCATTCTTTACCTAAACAAAGACAATCTTCTGTCTGATGAAGGAATCTGCACAGTCGCCTCTTTCTCTCCTTTAACTATTAGTATTGAGGTGGTACTCTGACAGGGTGCTGGTTAAGCTCAGTGCTTTACTAACGGAGGCTGCACTTCTTGTTGCTCTGGTCGAAGGTTTGACTCAGAGTCCTGG
This sequence comes from Symphodus melops, assembly GCF_947650265.1. Taxonomy (NCBI): domain Eukaryota; kingdom Metazoa; phylum Chordata; class Actinopteri; order Labriformes; family Labridae; genus Symphodus; species Symphodus melops. The sequence continues at coordinate 20,029,048 of NC_136699.1, forward strand.
CACTAAATGGTGCACCCATGAAAAAGATAATACTCAAACACAAACATTCACTTTCTCCTCTTTTCTAATTTCTATTGGTTCACTCCACAATCCCCCAGCAAGCCTGTGTTTTAGTGCTGCCAAGCTAAATTAATTTGTAGGTCAAACTGGCCAGTTGCCATCTGCCGCTTACTCTAATTGCACAGTGAGAATCCCCTGTTTTGCTCCTTTCAACCGTTTGCATTGCTCCTTAGTGTCTTGAGTGAAGCGCCTGGTGATTTGAATATAAAAAAGAAACAGTTCCTGGCTCTGGGTGTGGTAATAAACAACTGGTCTTCTCTTTTTTCCTTGAATAACTCCCACCTTATCTACAGTATATCTCCCTGGAATGTTATGAAATCTCTCCTCAGCCCCAATGAGAAAGACACAAGTGAGAGTGATGAACCAGTGTCTGGCATGCAGACAGAAAAGGACTCTCAGGTTTTCTTCTTAACTCCCTGCTCTCCCGTACAATACCTAAATAGCTTGTCTTAGTTTACTAATACAAACCGAAACACAACTTAACACAATGTAAAAGCAGACCGGGCGCTGTGTCTGTTTGATTTGTCAATAGATCATTCAGTAGCTCTCAGTTGGTTTTGCTGATACAAGCTTCATGGTTTGAATGTAGCTGTAAAATGTAGGACTGACATTCAGGGTCCACTAAAGATGTATCTTATAATTTTGGTGTTTACAAGCACTTTCATAAAAGATGAGGCTGTGGATCAGTGGTAGAGCCCATTGTCTCTTAACCGGATGGTCGGCTGTTCGATCCCCAGCTTCAACAGCCACGAGTGAGTTGGGCAACATATTTAATCCCAAACTGCTCCCACTTCTACGTCAATGTGTATGAATGGATAAGTTTATACTGATACATGGCTGACAATGGCATCAGTGGCTGCAGTTACATGTGCAGAATTTCTTCAATCGGATTGAAATCATTCAGATTTCACTGTTTACATGGACGCTAAATAACATGATCAGATTATGCTGTGCGCGTTCATGCATCGGCATTTATTCAGAATAAAACCCTTGTGACATGCGCAGACTGGTCCTACCTGTCATGACTGCTGGAAACGTCAGAAGAAGAAGTGACATCTCAGCCTGTGTTTGTAAACAATCATCACAAATGACCCGTAAAAACGTTAAACTCTGCTTTGTTTTACACCCTGAAAATGGAATATTTTGAATATATTGGATATATTTCCTCACAGTTTAAAAATAATGTAAACTTTGTAACATACGCACCTTTCAGACATTTGAACCATTTCCAGCAGCGTTATTTAACTTTTTAACTTGTTATAGTTCATGTTCTCAAGGTTATGACTGGTCATGATCGTATTGGTTAGATTATTGAATTAACCATTCTACTCACATTAATGAGCAACGGTAAACAAACATTAAATGTGAATTAGTGGCTGCCACTTTTCAACATTAGGCCACTTTAAAATCAGGCCGTGTTAGTTCTTCTCAGTTCTGAGTTCACTTTTATTATTCTAACACGGCATTGTCGTTTGTCTCAGCTGACGGTAAAAAGATGTCGTTTTTTAGGCAGACGTAGTGGAATCAGTTTTAATGCTAGCGCGACAACGTTGGTATATAAATGAACAGTTTACAATGAATCTGATGATACCAGAGATGTTACTGTAGCTCGCTGGGAAAGACGCCAACTATTGCTCCACAGTGGATTTTTTTTTTTACCGCAATGTAATATTGATATAAATATATTTATATATTATAGATATAAAACACAAATATGATCTAAACAAGACAGCTGAGAGAGATTAGTGCTCATGGATCAAGAGTGGAGACTAAACTTTTAAATGACACGGCCATCATTTATGAAGTTATGAAGACTGTAAGCAGGCTCTGATGGAAACACGTCACTTTACTGGGGCAGACATGCGCAGTCAGGACCGTTTGGCCCCAGTCAGGCAGACACGATCAGATCGAGTGTGTACATGGATCCTGATCCGAACAAAGATCGGCATAAACCACCCCTCTCGATCGGAAATGAAATGACTTTAAATGAGCCTGATCGGATCAGTCTGTTCTGATTGCCATGTTTACATGCAGCGTTTTTATTCGGATCAGGCTTTTATTCCGATTATTTGCGTCCATGTAACCGCAGCCAGTGAGTGAATGGGGGTAAGTGGGATGCCTGCCCATTCAGCGCTTCGAATATAGTCAGAAGACTAGACAAGCGTAATACAAGCTCAAGTCCATTCAGCTTTTAAAATAGATCATATTTGTAGCACAGTGAATTACATTTCCTTTATCTTCAGTCAAGTTGACATTTCTGTAGGAAATTATTATGTCTGACTGTTTCAACATTGGATGTATAACCATAATATATGGACCAGACATTTATTTTCTCTTTAAGATGGATATTGATAACTTTGGCAATCCGCCATTTGGTTTTTTTGGACAAACATTTGATTAGAACCAAAATAACGAATTTCAGCTTGTATACGGTTGGTAGGAAAGTATTCAGACCCCTTTAAATTTTCACTCTTTGTTTCGTTGCAGCGATTTGCTAAAATCAAAAAAGTTCCTTTTATTTCTCATTAATGTACACTCAGCACCCCATCATGACAGAAAAATTGAAATGTAGAAATTTTTGCAAATTGAAAAACTGAAATATCACATGGTCATAAGCATTCAGACCCTTTGCTCAGTTTTGAGTAGAAGCAGCCTTTTGAGCTAGTAGCCATGAGTCATCTTGGGAACGATGCAACAAGTTTTTCACACCTGGATATGCGGATCCTCTGCCAGTCTTTCTTGCAGATCCTCTCCAGTTCTGTCAGGTTGGATGGTGAACGTTGGTGGACAGCCATTTTCAGCTCTCTGCAGAGATGCTCAGTGAAGGTCAGGGCTCTGTCTGGGCCAGTCAACAATGGTCACAGAGTTGTTCCAAAGCCACTCCTTTGTTATTTTAGCTGTTTGCTTAGGGTCTTTGGCTCCGTCTCAAGTCCCTTATTTGCAGTCTCCTCGGTACTCGGCCAAACCGCAAGTAGTTCCAGACCCGCCATGTTGAGGATCATCTCAAAGCTCTTATAGCGAACAGAGGAGAGAGGATCGAGGAGAGAGGAGGCTGATCCGAGGAGCGATGACCGAGGAGACACGAGAGCTGACTTCACGGAAGTCTTTTCACTGACAGACACGCCCCCTTCTCGTATATATCACTCATTGATTGGACGCTGCACAGGATCAGACTTCAGTGAAACTTCTCAACATGAGCAGAGTTTAATACTGGAGAAAAGAGGGACATTAAAAAGACGGACGTTTGTCGTGTCGGACATTTAAACAGATGATGAACATCAGTGAGTTTGTAAAGAGTCGCTCTGTGATGAGCTGGGATTGAAGCTCTATAACTTCTATAAAATCAATACATCCTTCATGTTCTGTTCATCATCCCTCAGACTGTTTGAATGTCTGATGATGAGGAGGATGACAGTTTGATGAAGAGGGAGTCCATTTTACATTCACACTTATTTATCTTCAGAAAGTTTCATCATTTAGATCCTAATCAATAATTTTCAGTATTACTGACACATAAATATCTGTGTTTATAAAATACACAGTTCATTGTTGAAATACATGCAAGGCTAAGTCAAAACTGAATTGTAATAATAACAAATAATAAATAGACTATTAAAAATTAAATCTTTTAGTCAGTAGAAACTGTCCTTTTGGTTACGAGCAGACTGCAGGTTGTTATTCAGGTGTTTGTTATCAGCTAAAGAGACTTATATAATACAGTGTGTGTGTTTGATTAGAAATAATACAGTGTGTGTGTTTGATTAGAAATAGTGCGTGTGTGTTTGATTAGAAATAATACAGTGTGTGTGTTTGATTACAAATAATACAGTGTGTGTGTTTGATTAGAAATAATACAGTGCGTGTTTGTGTGGACATAAACAGCTGTTAAGCTGATTGACAGCCGATGTCGCGTCATGTGACGCTGTCGAGGAAACGACGTCTTCGTTTCCTCCGTGCATCTCTGGTGGGCGGGACTAAGACGCATGTGGAGAAGACAACTTGGAGGACACAAATAAGGGGCTTGAGATGCAGCCATCGTCTTGTTGGAAGGGGAACCTTCTGTCCAGTCTGAGGTCCTGAGCACTCTGGAAGAGGTTTTTCTTCCAGGATATCTCTGTACTTGGCTGCATTCATCTTTCCTTCAGGTGCAACCAGTCATCCTGTCCCTGCAGCTGAAAAACACCCTCATAGCCTGATGCTGCCATGTTTCACTGTTGGGATTGTATTGGGCAGGTGATGAGCAGTGCCTGGTTTTCTCCACAAGCACAGCTTAAAATTAACAGCAAAAAGTTGAATCTTGGTCTCATCATACCAGAGAATCTTCTTCGTCATAGTCTCGGAGTACTTTGTGTGTTTTTTTGGCAAACCCCATGACGGCTTTCATTGGCACTGAGGAGAGGCTTTGGGCGAACCACTCTGCCATAGAGCCCTGACTGGTGGAGGGCTGCAGTGATAGTTGACTTTGTGAACTTCCTCTCATCTCCCTGCTGTATCTCTGGAGCTCAGCCACTGTGATCTTTGGGTTCTTCTTTACCTCTCTCACAAAGGCCCTTCTTCCACGATTGCTGTTTGGCTGGACGGCCAGGTCAAGAAGAGTTCTGGTCGTCCCAAACTTCTTCCATTTCAGGATTATGGAGGCCACTGTGCCACTGTGTGAACCCTGAGTGCTGCAGAAATCCTTTTGTAACCTTGGCCTGATCTGTGCCTTGCCACAATTCTGTCTCTGAGCTCCTTGGGCAGTTCCTTCGACCTCATGATTCTCATTTGCTCCGACATGCACTGTGAGCTGTAAGGTCTTATATAGACAGGTGTGTGCCTTTCCTAATCAAGTCCTATCAGTTTAATTAAACACAGCTGGACCCCAATGAAGGAGCAGAACCATCTCAAGGAGGATCAGAAGAAATGGACAGCATAAGAGCTAAACATGAGGGTCTGAATACTTATGACCATGTGATATTTCAGTTTTTCTTTTTTTATAAATGTACAACAATTTCTTCATTTGTTTTTTTCTGTCAAGGTGCTGAGTGTACATCAATGAGAAATAAAATGAACTTTTTGGATTTTAGCAAATAGCTGCAATGAAACAAAGAGTGAAACATTTAAAGCGGTATGAATACTTTCCGTATTCAGTATTTAGTTATGTTTTAGTCTTCAGACACAGGTCACACATCCATTCGCACACATGCACATGCTGACGTAGAAGCAGGAATAATTTGGGGTTAAGTGTTTTACCAAAGAACACCTCAACATGTGGGTGCAGGAACTGGGACTCAAACCCTGACCTTCTGGACAGAGAAGAACGACTCTACCACTGAACCACAGCCACCCCACAAGCTTCTAATCTTCTCCAAAATACAATTCTATCTATCTATCTATCTATCTATCTATCTATCTATCTATCTATCTAATTAAAAGAGCTAACTAGCACATGTTCGCATCCTAAATTGTTGAAATAAGAAGCCTAAGCCTTAAATGGCTGTAGAATCTCTGAGTTAATGTATGTCTAATGCAGTATTAGACAATATATCCACTTGCATGTTTGCAGTATTTAAGCCAGCATACTTTTAGGGCTAGTTTGACCGACAATCTTCCGTTCAGTCGATGATGTGGTTTAGGAATGCAGGGTTAGTGTTGTGTCATGAATACGGAAAATTAAAAGTCGCAACAGACAGTCAAACCTTAATAAAATGTACTAAATGAATTCAACATCTTTTCTTTTAATTAAAATACACCAATAAAGATACTATATTAAGCAAGTACAGTTTGACATTGATGTTTTCACTTCATACTGATCATTTACCAGGACTGGCCAAGCTCTAATTCTTTGTTCTCACATTAGCAAGATACAGTATGTCATGTCCACACATGGAAGAACTTGCAACAATCATAAGATGACGCAGTGTGGCCACTAAAGTAGGAAGCCATAAATTATTACCAAACTATTTATTAATAAAACTAAGGGGTCATTAAATTTGAAAAGAAATCAGGGATTGTTGCAGTAAATCACAGTAATTATTGCACTTATCGTTTTAATGACTCCAACAAATAAAGCTGATGGAATTTGAAACCTTCAGAACCTTGAATTTTCAGTTTACATTCCACATCATCATCATGTGAGACCAAATCCAGACCAGATCAATCCCTGGAAAAAGGGTGGAACTTGCCCTGCAATGGCAGAAGGAATTGATTGGATGCACTGTATCAACAACACAGGCGTGGATCAATACGGCATGGACCAGTCAGTGGACACAGAGTTGGGATCACTTTGTTTTCAATTTACACGCTTAGTCAAAGGAACATTTGTTTGAATAGAATTGTCAAAAATTCTTCTTACATGAAAGATAAGACTAAATTATATTTGTAATGCTTAGTTAGTATAATGTATCAAATGAAATTGTAAGATTTATTTGAATTAAATAAATCCAAAGAATGACGGTTATGTCTTCGTCAAACCAAGTTGGCTTTTGCATTCAAATATGCCACTCAGGAATTTTAGCAGCACCAGAGGCCTCCACCCAATCCTGAGCTCAGTCGGCATTACAACATTGTTACAAAAGAGCTTTACAGTAATACTCTGGCTTGGTTCCCACACCGCTGCCCAAAGGTGAAAAAAAAAAGTAATCTATGAGACACACAAAGTGACCAAGTGTGTATCAGAAAGTCTGACCTTTGGACCCTAAAGTGTAATCTGCCGTTGAAGAGCAATAAGCCTGAAGCAGAGAACAGACGACTTTTTAAAGCACTATCTATTTACTGTAGAGAGAATTTGCAATGCTGTAACTGTCAACTTCTAGTGCATTTATTAAGGTAATGAGGAACTTCATGCAATAGTAAGGCTTTTGTGTTTCAAGGGGAATGAGGTAGTAAATGTCTCTTGGTTCAGGCCAAAGTTTGGACTATTTCCTCAGACATAAGCTACTTTCAGTTTTATGTTGGCCTCATGCCCAGCAGTCTAGATGCACTACAAGTGTATGTGTGCATTCACACGTGTGATTTTAAAAGAAAGTATTTGTTTGTTAGCCAAACATGGCCTCATGGTAACCTAGGTACCAGGTACTGTAAGCAAATGTAGTACTATCATATGTGCAAATACCACACAAAGATAGCATCACAGCTAAGGTTAGCATGAGGTAGGTAAATACATGGCATGACCTAATCTTTACAAAGCCACTGCTGGTAACACTATAGGCTCTCTGGGGGATTAACAGCGAGTCACAACACCATTTCTTCAGGTCACTCAAACACTCTGCTTCTCATTACTGGCTGGAAATACAGTGATGTCATCTCTCAGTCAGTTAGAAGACACCAGCCTCCACAAGAGACCAGCACAGGTCAGGGGTGGAGGAGTGACTTTGCGAGCAATCAGTGCTTTGCTCAGAGACTGTAAACCATGCATTCTGACTGTGGAGCAGACTGGAAACAATCTTTTTAAAACGTGACTTTTCTGTGACAAAGGTTCAGGCTCAGCTCAATGAGAATATGTACGGTGGCATATTCCTCTTCAAACTACAGTAACAAAGTTTGACAAAGATGACATTTGTTCAGGGTGACTAACATTGGAGTGCACTGAGTGCGCTTGAAGAGAAAGAGCCTTTGGGCACACATACTCTTAACTTCATCTATTCACTGTCCATGCAAATGGGAAAACAGAAGAAACCTTTGTGTTACCACAACTGCCCTCGTGTGTCATTATCATAACTTGACCTAACTTTCTATAGGTGGTGTTGCTTTGTGTCAGACAGTCAAGACCTGAGTCCACTACACCTAAAAATGGTCCACATGATGTTTACAAGCCTTGCTGCTACATAGAACTGATGTTGCTTTAATGTTTCAGTCATTTGGATCACACTGTGCATCAAATGAATTCACATTAAAAGCAGAATATGTGCAAATAGATCACAGCTATATGCCTTTGTAAAATAATATCACCTGGATTAGTGGAGCAATGCTCTGAGTTCTTCCTCTTGTTTTTGTCTCACACATTGAACTCGACAGATGTGATTAGAGTGGAAGCAGACACTGCTGGATAGGCAATGCAATCACACTGTTTGGTAGTCACTGATGCAATCAAACTGTAAGCTGAGGCAGAGGGTAACTACTACAATTTGTCACTGTGCAGCTTTTCACTTCTCTGAATGTCTTTCACTTGTCTCAATTTATTTATTTCACGTTCACATACAAGGAGACAGATTCTAATATGAAAACTGTGCCAATTGAACATGGAGTCCTTGAGGTTGTTTACACTTAATGGGAAGACACTTCTGATAGCTTGATCTCTGTCTTAGAAAAAAAAAAGACTGCTGTGAGTGCCGCATTTAAAAGAACATACACATGTCTGACTCTAATATAGAGACAGATCAATGAGAAGTTATGCATTTTCCCAGACAGGCTCCAGCAAAGTGATGGCACTAAGCTTAGACTGCTCTGTCTTTACAGGGAGCTCCTGTCCAATAGAATCACTGCTGAGCACTCTCAAAGTCACAGCGAAGGCGATAAAGTCCCTTGTTTCAAAACTATAGGGTCAACCTCAGGATGGCTTTCACCTCTCTTTGGGTACTTAAAGAGCAGCTTGGAATGAAGAGTGACGCTGAGCTAGCCTGCTTGGAACAGGCAGGTGCCAAACACTGATGGTATTGAGCTATAGCTTCCTAAATCATCAGATTTTCAAATGTAGTTTTCTCAGGTAGCTTACAGTGTAGGTACAAGCAGTGAACATACACGTCTGTGGTGCCTGCCTGCATGAGTCCAGGAAGAGGGACACAATTTGGATGCAAATAACATTACTACTGACGCTACTTTTCCAATGAACTTAACATCTATAGAATAAGAAGAACATATGAGTTGTTTGAACTTTGAGAAAAAAAATTACTGGTTTCAATTGCTATGCCTTTAATTTCAAACGTGCACATTTTGGACACCCTGAGCTAAAATAAATATTTTGCCTCCCCGGTTGAGAATTCAAAGAAACCGCTGAACAGTGTACATGTCAGCTTAACAATTCCAGCGTCAGTGTGCTTCAGTTGCTGCTGTATGTTCCCACAAAACCCAGACCTCCAACAAGACCCAAACAGAACTCAAGTGTCCTGGGCTGCAGCTGCAGGTCTAATACAGGGCCCTGGAGAATTGCATCACCATCATTCATCTCTATAAGAAGTCTAAAAAAGTGGAGCTGAAGGTAACGCTCAAGGCTGTACTTTCTATACACACTAAGAACCACCCAGTACTGATATCAGGTTACAGAACAGAACACTTTAGGAACTTTTATTGATTTTTGCTGCATACACTTCCGGTTTCTCAGGCTTATTTCAGCTGCAAAAGCACTGAGTTGTCATGTCAGGAAACACTGACACAAACCACAGCTGAGAGAGATGCGTGCCCTCCTCAGTCACTATAGCCTCAAACTTCCTCATTCTCCGTTTAAGTTGAAGAACGCACAGAGGGGGAGAGAGAGAGGGAGCGCTAAATACACCGAGAGTCCCCATCTGTGTCCGAAGTGTTGGGGAGGGAGGGCAGAGCAGCATGCTTACTGATGAGTCAGACCACTTCAGACTGAGGATGACAGCCGTGTGGACATCAGTAAGTGAGTTCAAAAAAAGTTCAGCTGCTTTGTATCACCAGACGAGCACTGTATGCTGGACATGAAATAACCTCGAACCTCACATCGCCTCGAAAGCACAATGTAATGATTGACTCTCCTTACCGAAGTAGATCCAGAGGACGATGCTATGTACACTTTGATCACCATGCTAAATCCCCGATGAAGACACACGTCCGACTGGCAGTGGGTAGGTCGCCCTGCTCCTTGTTGACGCTTTGCAGGAGGATTGCTCGGTAACAACAAACTTCACCGTGTGTCCGTTAGAGGTAGAGAAGAGTGTCTACGCAAATGCTCCAGTTCTGCACTGGATGGAGCTTTGCATTCCTCCTCCGCCTCTACTCTGCACCCCGCCCCTTCTAGTCTCTCTCTCTCTCTCTCTCTCTCTCTCTCTCTCACACACACACACACACACACAAACACAGAGTCGGAGGCACGTACGTGCACGTATAGGGAGGTAATGGACCTATCGTGATGGCAAGAAGATAGGGTGATATATCTGAATATTTCAGCAGTGTCCCCTTTGTGTAGAACCCGACATTGGCTGTTGTTCTTTTAGCAGTGCACGTTTGCTACGTTGCAGGTGTTGAAATAAAACCCGGGGTGCTCTATGAATAGCGGGGTGAAGACTCAATAAAAAATTGTGCAGTGATTTTTGAATGCCGCTCGTTTGGGTGCTTTGTGTAACAACACAGCCGCTGAAGCGCCGTCTTGTGCAGCCTCATCGTTAGACGAGCTTTGTGGGCCCCCTGCAGGCGTCTGGGGCAGACGACGCAGGCTTTTCCCTAAAGCGAATTTAGGAAAGCCGACTGACAAACAAAAAAATGTGTCGGAGAAGAGTGGGCGCCATATTGGACTGATACACTAAAGTGAATTTATGGTGTGATTGTTCCTTTTTTGCCCGTTGCATATGTCAGTCCTGGTTCAAGAACAGCCAGCATACGTGCGTGGCTTTCCACCGGGCCATGCCGCCTGCCACCTGCCGCCCGATTAACGGTGCATAAGGATTCATGGTGCGCCCTATTTCTTACAGTATTTTAACACATTGGCATGAAGGCAACATGTCCTCGAATGCAATCCTTTCATTCTTGCAGGCTTCCTCCCATCTCTCTTTGCAAGAAGCCATTCGCGCAGACCCCAGATCATCACCGGCTCCAAAATTCCAAGTGTTCTGCAGCCTAGAATGGCGTCACCTGATTGGCTGAGAGCCTATCAATCATGCCTTTAGCCGCACCCCTCCCCCATTCAACCACTCGCCTCTCTGTTCCAGTGTGTTTACTACACTGCCGAGCATAAGGGAGACACTCGTCTTCACATGCACTGAACCCACTAAGAAAAACAGTTTTTAGTTGAATTTGTAAGAAAACCTCCAAGAGATCAACATGCCCAAGAGAAAGGTACGTATTTTCAAAATAACAAAAATAGTTTAAAGAGATTCCGAGCTATTGATACAATGCAAACCGTTATAAAGACATCCCTATGAGACATTACTTAATTATAACGCAATGTATAAATGTTCTAGGTAGCTGGGAATTTTTGCGTATTTTCTATATATAATGTACATTTTTTGCGTGTTAGAATGAATATTTTCCCGCTCGGACACGGCCTATAAAATGCGTTTTCTTCGTTGAGCCGCTGTCCTTTGGGGAGTCAGAAGTCTTTTTCGGTCTCCATGCAGTTAAAGCACAAGCAGCAGCCATGCTTTGCAGCTCTTGTCCACCTTCGTCGCCGACCTACCGAGAACAAACGCTTCAATTATCGCCATTTCGCCACCAAACCGGCCCAAAGTGCAAGCAGAAAATGCTGTGGTGTCTTTACTTTGCATTTTGGCCGCAAAAACAAATATTCGCCTCCGCGTTTCCATAAAATTTTATATTTTCTCTCTTTGTTCATAGTCCCAAATGGCTGCTGTGGCGTGGCTCTGCAGCCAGATGGCGCGCGTGAGCCTTAGCAGGTCCCTCCCCCTTCTGAAAGACTCCCGCGCCAGCTTTCAAATCTGAGCTTCATGCATTGAATGAGAGAAAGAGATGGGGGAGTGAAAGGGAAAAGCAGGGCCTGGGCCCTCAAAAATATGGCTCCAGAGGCCCACATGGCTGAGCTCTCACAGCCTACTCCTGAAATCGTGCATCTGCCCTAAACTTCTAGGCAGTATTCCTTTAAAATGAGCTGTATTTGAAATACATTTTAGTTTTCACATGAAACTAAAAAGTTTTTTCAGCAGATTGGCAATTATTCATAATATGCCCCCAAAGCATTTAATAACTGTTTGTTAGTTACATAAGCACACCATGAAGCCTGATAATGCTCTTTCATTTATTTTTTGGTTTCTAACATGTCTTGTTTGTGTTTTTCTGTCTCAGGGAGGAGAAGGAGCAGAGAAGGAGGAGGTGGTAAGAAGGGGCATGGGAAGAAACAGCTTGCACATGTGATTAAAACTGTTTGTGAGACATGATGGGATTATCTGAAAGAAAGTACTTTAGTGTTGATTCAAATGTGTTTTCCCTTCAATACAATGCCAATCAATGTGGGAGAGAAAAAACTCTGTTAACAATCTGTGTCTTTTTTTTATCAGCCCAAGAGGAGATCTGTTCGGCTATCGACGGTAAGCAGAAACAAAAAAAGTTCTTTACGTGGACACGATCAGATGATAAGTAGGTTAAACATGATAGAAGTTTTAAATAAGTCCCACACTTCATTATTAAACAGTTTGCTGTGAGAGGAACAAATACAATTGCAGAAATCAATTATCCAGCTTGATTACATTCACCAATATTCTCTTTAAAAACTGTAAACATGTTAGTTTTAAATAATGATCCTCATTAAGTTGATCAGAATATAGAAGTAGTGCATTGTGTTCTGTTGAGGCTGACAGAGCCTACTAGAATCTAATGTATGGGCCTAACACCATAAGTTGAATCATTTAAAGAGTTATTACTGAGAACAAAGAGTAGGGAGGATACAACACCAGCTAATTGTTAAATAAAAAACTCTTCATCATGTGAACCTTCAAACTATTTATCAATTGAAATATGTTTCTAACAGGAAACCCTTTAGAGATAGATTCCTTAACAGCCATTTTAAAACTTCCATAAAAGAGCCAAGCCAGTCGAGTAGGTTGTTAAAAATGTTAACTTGAAATTATATTCACGTTTTTTCTCTCTCTCTCTTTTTTTTTATCACAGAAACCGACTCCACCCAGACCGGAACCAAAGGTCAAGAAGGCAGCAAAGGTCAGTTATTGTAGCTCTCATTATTTAGTTATTTGAACCAAAAAGCAGAAGACAAAGGCTGATTTGTGACGAGTTAACATCATGCTTCTTTTCTGGAATCTTGCAGAAAGAGAAGGCTGTGAACGATAAGAAGGAGGACAAGAAGACCAAGAAGGCGAAGGAGAACGCAGAGGCTAACGAGGAAAACCACTCTGAGAACGGAGATGCCAAGACCAACGAGGTACCAAAAATCTCCACAGCAGGAGAAGTTTGTTGTTATCAACTTAGTGCTGTCAAAGTTTTGACCTTGGTCTTTCTACTCTTTCCTTCCAGGTGGAGGCAGCCCCCGAGGAGGCCAAGGAGGAGGCCAAGTCCGAGTAGCACCACTGCCCAATCTTCCTCCTCCTTTACAATCCCTCCCCCCTCCCCCCCCCCCAACCAGCCAGCCAGCCCCCCCAAGTCTCTCACATGGTTTCCCTCCAAGGCGTATTGTTAACAGAGGAATATTTTTATCAATGATTTTATAAGTATCCGTACAGATTTTTAGCACAAAAAGCAAAGCTGATTATGGAGCGCCTTGCAGATTTGCAGTGGTCATATCAAGTGTCTGCAAGCAAGATGAAAACACTAAAATCTTTTTTAAATGGCATTTCATGATTGTTGAAGGCTTGTGTGGTGTAGAAAGTGCGTCCCTGCCGGATTGGCTATGTTGTGAGTTGTGTACTCCTGTGTTTTTTCCTCCTTCCCCGATCTTCCCCACTCTCCTCCCCTCTTCTCCCTCCACAGATTAGACCCCCCCTACAGTTCAGCCTTTATCCATGTTTTATTAATGGTTCAGCCATGTTAATGTGGGTGATTCTTTTAGACCTCTAAATGTGCAGTGAGTTCCCTTTGCTTCTGTCTCTTGTACTTTTTTTTTTTTTCATTGAAATCGTGTTTAAAAAAAGCGTGTTGAAGTGTGTTGTCCATAAGAAAGAGGAAGATGAACATGTGAAACATTCCGGGAACAGCGATTGCCTCCGACCTGTCTCCTCGACGACCCTGCGTGTAAAACAGCTCCTGCTCCATCCACGCTGTCATGTCGGCTTTTCTAAACACTGTTTTTTTTAAACAATTGAATTTGGAAACCTTCTCTGACAAATGCAGGTGTCTGGTCCCTCTCTTATGTTCTAAAATTCTCCTAATAAAAAGAAGTCCTGGGAATTTTCCTCGAATTTGTGTCTCCAGTTTGTTTCTTTAAATGATATATGATGGGTATAATTTGTGGCGGCACATAACCACAAATTATACAAAATTAAAATAAAAATGTAGGATTGAATTAATGTAGCTACAACCAGTTATCTTCAGTAATAGTCTTAGGGGTCACGCCTGAAAGTCCAGTTATCATTAAAGTTTTAAAGCTAAAACGTAGCATCTAGAACTTAAACTTAAGAGCCATAAAGCAGTCTGATTTTTTGTCCTGAACCAGGTTTCCAATGCAGTCAACTACATTTGAGAGCGTTTCTGGGCTATTAGCATGTATAGATTTTAGATCAGGCCTTCAATACACAGGTTGTATTCAATTGAAGGGATATAAACAGGACGCACACTGTTGCCATGGCCTCTGAGTAAATAAAACATGCCTATAATGTAATTTCAATGTAAACACATGCAGCAGGATAGATATTAAGGAAGACAATTTATCCTGCTTCTCTCTTTTATACCGCCAACATACCAAAGGTTGGCTCTTGTTAGCTGAGGATCAAACATTTTCCCTCATACAGTATCTGTTGCTGCTGATCTGAGCCATAGGTCAGGTTAGCTGAAAGTCAGCCCCTGTTAGGAGTGTGTCATATCAGGTGACTATTCCTTCCCCATTCTTTTTCAGCAACATAGCCTTTATAAATGCAGACATCCTTTGAATCACTTAAAAATCTGCCAGTTCATTGAACATTTATTACAGCCCTGAAGTGACAAAAGGCCTCTCTTTAAGTCTGCACCCAGCTTTCATAGCCTTCGCAAGTCAGAAGGAGGTTATAGAGCTCTGCTTTTTTTTTTTCTCCTATAGAGGCCTTTACCCTCTTAAGAGGGAGACAATCTACTCACCCAGCATCTTAGTTTCCCTGTAGGGCGTCAAACAGTCACATTTAACTCGTGGGGAACTCAAGCATGAGTGCTGTGACCCACATTTACCTCAGACAAAATATCAAAGATATTAGCAACATCCCATAAAGATAGCTCTATTTAAAGTATATGCACACAAAGCTGCATTTATCCTGTCATTGTGGGTGTCTTGCTGGAGCAGGCAGAAGAAAATGTATGTAGTCTATTAAGCAAACACAAAAAGAATGGACTACTTTTACTGAGCTTTGTGTGTCTGCCTTCGCCTCAAGCTCTGCTGCTCCCTAAGTCTGAATGTGTAGCCTGTGCATGTTTACAACACAAAACTTCACTTTGCTGTGGGTCATTAATAGCATGTGAACATATTTTGGATTCGTATTGCAAATGACCCCCGTGAAAAAGGGATCCAGTCAGATTTGATTAGCTGTAGGCCTAACTGACTTCAGACGACCTACTTTCTTAAATACTGCAGCCACCTTCAGTCTGCATTTCACAGCAGATCAGTCACTGTGTTTCTCACAGCGTGGGCACATATGGCGGGTTTCTCCTGCTATGTCGTGCAGCAGTTGGAGACTCTCTGACCTGCATTGTCATGGCCGAGGAACGGGCTCCATTTTGTCGATATTTTCTTGTTGCAACGCGTTGTTTCATCGCGCCACCGCAAGATGGCAGCATTGTAATAGATTTGTTTGGATAGACCTGGTAACTTCAGCTCCTTTTTTTTCAATCAACTGATCTGTCTTTAAAGTGTTTATATTTATCATTAGGCATATATTGGAATAACGGGCGCTACATTAAATCGTGGAAAAAGCATTTCAAACTCGCCAAAGTGAAACCCTCCATTGTCTTTAGTTCACATCCCTCTGGTAATTACCCTGTCTGCAACCTCCGTTTGATGCGCTTTCAATGGACCCTGTTTTTTTACCAGACGCTGTTTGAGGTCTTTTCAGCAGTGGTATGAGGGGGAAAATCGTATTGATCAAACATCAAGTCTCAGCCACTACTGTCTTTTATGTATTTTCCATGCCACCTTCTTTAATCTGTGCACTTGTTGTGATATCTCTCTGCTCCTCTCTACCTTCATCGATTCATCCGTCCACACTGTCTCCTGTGATCAGCCCTCTGACTCCTTCAAGGCTTTGATACTGATGCACAAACTCACTCAGACACACACCCGTTTCCCGGATATAGTGACATTAACGAGCTAATTACTCCAACATTATTTCATCTTTAAACTGTGCATGTTACTGCCCGAATTCCCTGTCTGTCTGCCTGTTTGACCATCTGCCAATCCGCCTGTCTGCGCCTCATCCTCTTCTGCCTTTATAGTGACGGGGGATTTGTGCCCCCAGTGTGCACTCCCATTCTGCCCTCTTATGGGTAATGATACGTCGACTACAGCCCCATTTCCCTTTTTAGACATGTGCTTATCCTATTTTGTCATCCCACGCACTTCCAGTGTCTGTCTCCTCCCTACACGCATCCATTCACAGCCGTCCGCCTCATTCTGCTCATGACGCCTCTCGCGCGCAGGAGCATGCGTGTGCATGTGTGTGTGTGCGTGCGTGCGTGTGTGCGTGCGTGAGTGAGTGTGTGTACGAGGAGGGGCGTGAGAGATGAGGATGACCTTTTATGAGGAAGTGATTTAAATGATGCACTGTCGTCACCCAGTGCATGTGGATGAGATTTTTTTGTGGAAAGAAATTACACTTTCACATGCTTACACTCACACAGATGCAATTATTATAGGAAAACACAGAGAAATACAAGAACGCACATGAGTTGCCAACAGATACACTTTAACATTTTGAGTGAAATAGTTTGGGACATATGTCCTCCCTCCAGACAGAGCCTTGTGATGCTCGAAATGAACAGATTTATAGGTTTTCTCGCTGCTCTTCTGTCTGGCTGACTTAAATTGTTTGTGTTAGACTCTCTTGTATGAGGCTGAGTGCTCTGCCGTGTGCAAGTGTGAGTGAATAGAAAGAGGCAGGGTGAGAAGGAGAGTAAGGGAAAGTGTCAGGTGGTGATGTGGGGAGGGGTTGGGGGTAAAGGAGGTAGAGGAAGTGGGGGTGGGGGGTCTAGATGCAGATGGGGATCTATTCTCTCCGCACACGCAGACAAGATGGAAATGAGTGGCCGTCTGTGACGTCAATCTAGACACACACACACAACGAGACACTCCCCTCCTCTAATAGTCCCATGCTACTACATGCTTCAGTGCAAACAGCAGCGCAGTGCCACGGATCACAGTCATAAACATCAGCACACACAAACAGCCCCCCCCCCCCATCAAATCCAAACACGAACACACAGCACACACAGACACGCAGATCTGAGTCTTATCTCTGGCCTGGCATATGATGTCAGGCTCTCTTATTCACACAGTGATAACTAGAAAAGCATTTCCATGCCATAAGCAGAATTAGTCACCAGAGAAAGGCAACCTTAAAGTTTTCTCTCTAAGACAAAAACAAGGCATCATAAGGCAGAGAGTCTGAATAATGTCTTGTAACAGCAATAAAAGCAAGTGGTAGTCCTCAGATCTTTTAATGTTTCACTATAGCCTACTAAATTCACCATTACTACCATGTTAAACACAACATGACAAGTCCTGTATTTATAATTGAAGTACGAGAAAAAGCATAATTTTGAGAATCCTTCTACACTTTAAAAACAAAGACCCCTGCTACTTTAGAGGATTATGACATGAATGGCGATGCAACACAGTTGGTCAAAAATAACTTCTTAATACACTCTTTAACCGGTTCAGTCAGAGGTCTGCCACACAGTTTTACAGTTGGAGATCATTTTCTCTTTAGGATGTTGAAGAGGATCATTTGTAATTCGGCCAACTAGACGTTTTTTTTCAAACATAAGAAAGTCTAGCGAGGAATCAACCACGTTTAATATAGTTCTTCGATATAAGATCAGCATGGCAGTGTCACGTAAAATCGCGATAAATAGTTGAAATAATTGAGCTATCAGATGAACAAATGATTCATATCAGAACCATAGATTGTTACATCTAGTAATGACCTGTTGATTAAAGCATTTATTAAATATATCAAAGTAGAATACACCCCTTAAAATGTAGCAAATTGGAACACCTTGATATTCAAGCTCTGCTAATCCCTTCCTATAAAACTGCAGGGGATCCATGAATCCAGTGTTACACCTCCATGAGCAGAGGGCTGAAATCTTCCAACTCGAAGTTTCTAGTATTGATTTATCAATAGATCCTACATTTCCCACAATGCATCAATAGAACAATTTTATTACAACCATTTACCTGGTTGACGTTGAAGTTTTTACAATTATAGACTTTCAATTTGTAACTCAGTCTTTTCTGAAAGAACAGAGGCTGAAATCATTTTCTGCAGGTTCTGTGAGAAGACATGAAAATCTTTAACTTTTCTGTTCAAAATGTTAAGACCACAATAACAATTGGCTGGACTGACAATTGTTCATCTCTCTCAGCTGTAAATCTGCCTGATTGATCAACTCTTATGCAAGGTTTTTGCTTCGTCACATGGCTAATATAATGAGCCATCATGCTGTGTTGAGTTTGCATAATTAACTAATTGAATGCTATAGAGACAAGGAAACAGGAGGCAGACACCAACACAAAACATGATAATCTACTCCCACCATTTTCTGTATCATAGCACAACTTGGTTTGTTGTCAAAGGCGTTTTAATAATGATCTTACATTTGAGCCTGGAAATAGCACAGGTGGGTTGAATTTGTGTGGAATAAAAGGTAACTTGAACAACAGGTACTGTTCCTCAAGGGTTTCTGATTTAGGTTCCATGCATGGCATGTATCTGGCAGGTTCGCCTTTAAGAAATCATCCATCCTTGTCACAGAGTCGTGACGACACTTCTATCTAGAGAATGAAAAACTATTTTTGAAACACTCCACACTGCCATCCCAATTTGGCTATTAAGGATGAATTGACGTATAAAGTAAGACTTCATCAATTTTCAATGTACATGTGCGTTTGTGTGTGTGTGTGTGTGTGTGTGTGTTTTTGTGGGCATGTGTGCCTGTGTCTGTTTGATGATACAGGACTGGAGCTGTGTGTGTGTTTGGGGTGGGAGGCATTAGAACTTAAGAGGCAGCAGCCACTTTTCTTGCCAATAGCTCTATTTCTTTAAGTAGAATGGTTTTCTTGGCTGTTTTTCATCCAGGTTTTTATCCTCTTGTACCCTCAGCTGAAAGGGGACTGAGTCATAGCAGTCAAGGAAGCAGGTGGGTGGGAGGAACACAGTGAGTGTGGGTGGTGGCTGAGTGGGGGGAGGAGGGAGAGGATGTGGGTGGTGTACAGGTTAAGGAGGGAGAGGTTGTAGTGAATGAAAAAAAAAATATGAATGGTGGATACTATGCGTTCATTTTATCACCTCATTTTCATCAGGGACAGTAATTTTGTATATATAGGATCATTAAAACTCCTGAAATGAAATGTGTGGGTTTTTTTTAAATTATTGTTAACTGCCATCCAATTATCACAGCTCTCACTTGAGATTTTAAATTAAACATGAATATACAGAAAGTTACAGAAGAATTAATTTGGACAAAAAGATGAGGAGACACTGGAATAAATTTTCTGGCAGCCATAATGAACTCAATTCACACTTACTTAAGCCTCTGCTTAGAGCAACTAGATGCATTTGTTTTCAGTACACTGGAAAGCATTGGCCAACAAACCATATATATTTTAACATTAAGCTATTAATAAAAAGCATCCTATAATTGTTTCCACACTGTATGTATATAAAGTAGAAATATCAAAAAGTCAAATCGAATGAATTGGTCAGGGCGTGGGTGATGTTCTTTTTTTGTCTCAGTGAGTTTCAAGCTATTTGTTGAGGGTGGATGGGTGGGCAGGCCATTAGGAGAATTAACGTGCATGCAGTTGTGTGTATGTGTGCACACACTCGTACATACTGTAAGCGTGTGTTCCAGCTCCAACATCACTGCTGTCGTCACTGCAGCCACCTCACAGTGACTCCCCTGTGACTGAAGGCCCTGACAACCTCCCACGCTCTCCCTATCCACTCCCTTGCTCCTCACTGCAACTCCCTCATCGCTTTATCTATAACCCACCCTCCCTACTCATTCTCTGTCCTTGGCTTTGTCTCCCCCTCAGCTCTATATTCTCATCCATCCATCTTTCCATGCACTGTCTTTCTCTTTTGTTTCACCCACCACCTTTTTCTTCTTCGCTCGTTTTCATCTCTCACCCCCTCATTTGGTGTGTGGGTCTTCCCTGTCTTCCGTCATGCTCTCTGCACCCATCTTGCTGCCTGTCTCTGTCTCTATGGAAACCCAGAGTGGACAAGAGTGGCTTAGCGGTCTGTGAGACGCTGATATGGACCCTATTAGATCACACGCTGTCTTTCTCTCACAGAGAGCCACACATTTTCAACATTGAGCACACAAGCAAAAACCGTGGAAATGTGTCATTTTCTCGAGCCACGACTTACCATAGGTGTGAAGTGGGAGGAGAGGGTGGAGGTGGTGATGGAATAAGAAGGGAACCCTTTTGTTTTATCATAATGTTGGTATTTTGAATTACTAGGTAACTTACACGTTTTCACAAGAATACACATCGACACGTGTACACACCCTCTGCCCCTCTCGTTTCAATCTCACACCTCACAAACCATATTCTCCTCAGATTATCACATTGTTGAGCATGCTGTGTTGCGTACAACGTGCGTCATTCTGGTCCAAACATATCCAAAGGACAGTGTATTTGTGATAAGAGGCCTCACACAGACAGAATTTCACAGCTTCTGGTCGCTCTCCTGGGCGCCATCATAATTTGACAGTCATGCTTAAGTGGATCATTGCAAGCGCAATCATGGAGAGTATACAGTACATAGCATCCTTTTTTTTGGGACGAGTAACAATGAATAATATAATAAATGAAACAAAAACAATGTTTTTTTTCTTCTCATAATGAGGGCTTTTTTTTTTTTTTTTTAAGAATTCAAAGTCTCTCAGATCACTTTTTTAGTGTGTCCTTTATTTTATCAAAATGTACATGAATAAACTACAACAAAGGACTACATTAAAGAAGACATCAAAATGGGCAGCAATAACAGGGGTCAAAAACTGAACACATACCCAACCCAGACCAAGGCCCACCCCGTTTACACCCCCAGTGCAGTGAGATAAAGACATGCCAATGATGTCTCACATTTAGGCACTTGATTTTCCCTACTGAACCATCTTTGGTCATAAGTTGCTGTTGCACGGCTTTGAACGAGGATCCAAACACGACTGAGGTGAATCTGAACTTGTTCCATTGATTCTGACTGGGTGAATTAGAGGATGTTGATTCATGCTAAGAGGAGTCACAGGAGTTGTAATGTTCTTCTTACGGTTTTGACAGATTTATCTGCATCTGCCATATTTAGAGATGACCCAAAGATGGTTATAACCTGACCACCTCCATAGAGTAAACGTTAGCATTAAACAAATCAACACTTGATGGTACAGTACTTCACGATTACAGAAGAGACTCCACAAGGGAACAGAATCAAGCACTACATCTGAACACAATCTACCTGAAAACAATTCAGTTTATCTGCACAAACAATACTGTCATCAATATGCTGTACAGTCTATTGCAAAGGCATTGTTGTTGGCATTTTACTGTAGGAACTAACCATTCTGATTATCACTGAGTTTTATCTTGGAAAGTCTTGCAAAAATAGATCAATTTTTATTAAATGATAAGCCTTTGCCTGACTTCAGGATGTTATTTATATATTTAGCTACTCATGCATTGTCTTACCTTATGTGCATATAGTATACTGTATGTATGTTTTCTTGTGTGTGTATTTGTGTGTATGTGTTGTGCATGCATGGGTATGTTCCAATGAAAGTAATGTATACACTGGTAGACTCGTATCCCTTCTTTTTTTCCAGAATACACCAATTTAGTAAAGGTTAAACAAAGTTACATTAAACTGTTAGAAGCATAGTAGTCACACAGTATTTGGCAGTGAGAGAACAGTCCTAAATTCCATGCACAATATTAACCACAGGCAAGGTCCACATTCAGAACAAACCCTTTAGAAACAACACAATAAGAACATGAACAGAGTATACGAGAATTCAAGACCCTGGAAGTGTGTTTGTGTATATACTGTATATATAAATGAGTGTGTGTTTGTTTATGAATACGTCTGTGGATGTGTGTGAATGTCAACAGCTCAGCTAGTTTCCAAACGAGATCAAAGGGCTATGACTCATGCAATGCGTACAGCATTTTCTGGAATTTGAACAATATCGGAAGAATTATTACTTACCACAAAGCCCAGATAATTACATATAATCATGTTGAAACCATAGAGGGTACTTGGGGAGTTTACTGTAAAACCCAATCATTCCCACCCCCATAGGTCTATTATAGACCGAACAGTTAATCCCTGGATTAGATTTCCATTCTCCAGCTCTTTCTTCATGGCAAGCACCTTGCTCCAAAGTGAGTTTTGTGTAATTAAGTGTGTTTGTATGTGTTTCAGACTAGTCCAGTCTGTGAGTGCAGGTGTAATGGGTAAGGTTGGTAAAGCAGAGTTGATCCTCCCTGGGGTATGTAGTAGCTGCAATAGCTGGGTTCTACTAAATAGGGAGCAGTGTGTTCTGCAAGATATGGGGCAGGCTGGTAGAAGCATGTCACATGGTCTGTGTTTGGGATAATGTTCTGTTCTCCTAGAACCTTCAGTGCCAGCACTGTGATCATGTTTAGTGTCTGACGCCTCTCATGACCCATCAGACACACAGTGCTGTCGTCAACCACGCGACGCAGTGTCATCAGGTATTGGTACTTGCTTCTTTCCTCTCCTATAAAGTGGTTCTTCAAGTAGGACAGGATCTTCCTCTGCTGCTCCTGCACATCAGGGAAATCAATAAAAAAGCGGGAGCACATGTAGCGCTCCAGGGTCTTTATCTGAGTTTCACTGGCAGGACGGTAGTCCCTGACTAGCAGGTTGCTGTATTTCAACAAGCCACCACCCCGAATTTCCTCAGGGTTCCGGGTAGCGATTAGGCGGTAGCGCAGGTGGTCCATGGCTGCCTCAAAGTCACCATACATGCTCTCTGCCAATACTTCTACAGCTGGGACTGAAGCTGATGCCTGTGGATTGTTGCTCTGTTCAGACAAGTTTGTGAGTACCTTAGGGGCCTCTTTGTTCTCAGGCATTGAGCTGGATACATGATCTGCTGGTGGAAGAGCCGATTCCTCTGGGCCTTCAGACTGAGAGTGAGGCAGCGCATGTGAGGTTGAGCTTGGGATTGTGATTGGAAAAGAAACAGGTTCTGCAACAGGAGACAAAGATGAGATGTAATCTTGTTCCTTTTTTTCTTCCATTTGTAGAAGAGGAATTCCTGGCTGAAGGGAGGTGTCTTTAATCAGTTCCTGGCTGTCTGTGCTCAGCATCAAAGGCTCTACGTCGGAAGATACCTGAGGTACAAAGTCGTCTGACTCTATTGGCGGAGTGAGGCAGAGGAGGGGAGGGCTAAGGCAGGGGGAAGGTGGGCTAAGACAGTGTGGAGGGGGGCTGTGGCTAAGCATTGGAGGGGTCAGGTAAGGAGGTGAGCTAAGGCAGGATGAGGTGGGGCTGACACTCAGGGGTGGAGAGTGAAAGCTAGTAGCAGGGCTGACAGTGTTCATCATTGGAGATGAGAAGCAGTGAGAGGGAGGGGTCAGACATTCGGGAGGGCTAGGGGGCAGGGGAGTGCAGTAGGGTGGGGAAAGACTGAGTACAGGAGGGGTAAGACAGGAAGCAGGAGGGGTGACACAGTGGGAAGAGGAGGATGGACTAAGTGTGGTCTCTTGAGGGTTGCCATTTGCCTGACTCAAGCTCAACTTTTTGGCATGTAGCTCTTTGTCTTCATCTTCATAACTGAGCTCAACTTCTGAGGTATGTACAGGTTCTTGAATGTTTGTCTCGAACATATCTGTGTGTGAAACTAATGAGTCCTCTGAGTCAGGAGGCCCTGATTGCTCAGATGCAGTGACAGTTTCTTTAGTGGAGGACTGGCATTGAAAATCAGAATCCATATTTCTAAATTGTTTCTCTTCTAAGCCCTGACTACTTGTCTCATTGGAATTTTCAGTGATTAACTGAGAGATTGGTGGCTCATGAGGTAAAGCAGAATTAGGATCAACTATGGGGAAGGAAATCATTTCAGAGGCAGACTCAGGAGCTAAGGTGAGGTCTAGATTTGCAGGTAGGTTACTTAAAGGTTTGGATTCAGGCCCAGGATTTATTTTATCAGACACATTGGTTGTTGGGGTCGTAGAGGGGTCTGAACTGGAGGTTACTGGCTTGGTGTTAAGGGCCATCTCAGGTTCAGGATCTAGACAGGACTCTGGAGGAGGATCAGAAAATTGATTGGGGAACGGAGTAAGGTAGCCCTTTCTACACATCCTCCGAGGAGGTTTTGGAGAGGAGTGTTTGAGTACTACCATGTGAGACAGACGTTCAGAGGTCTTACAAGAAGGAGAGGAGGAGGTCTTATTGTCAGAAACAAGGCTTGGTGGTGCAGGTAAAATATCCTGAGTATCTGGGAGACTGAGTTCATCACTTGTTTTCGGAGATTCATCTGAGTTACCTATGAGAGATGTGCTGTCAGTCTCCAGTGTATCCTGTGTGCCAGTAGGCTGTGTGTCGTGAGGTGTACAACTTATGGAAGAGGTGGGGCAGGAAAAATTGATACCCTCTGTATCTTCTACAGTTTTTGCTTGTAATGATGAAATCTCTTCTGTAATTTCAGTTATCCCTGGATCATTTCCCCTCTTGGTTTGCTCACATGTTTCGGTTTCAACTATGTTTTCATCTGTTAGCTGAGTTTCTTTCTTTGCGTGTAAAGCTGTGCTGGAGTCTTCGGTTGACACATGCAATGTTTGAGCTTCTTCATTGTTGCCCTGATCCTCAGTGAAACACTTAAAAAAGTCAATATTGTTCAATTTTGCAACATTTAGAGAATCTGTCTGGGTTTCATGTGAGTATTTCGGCAACTCAGCATGTACAATGTGCTCTGTGGGGGACTTCTGTTCATCGGGAGGTTCAGTGTGGTTTGACTGTTCTATAAGGACAGTAAGTTCCTGGGTGCTTGAATGTGGTGGCTGTTGGCCACCACAGGGCTGTGTATGCTTTGAGTGTTCTACCTTTGTTGAGCATTTGGTCTTTTCTGACATCTGTGGCTCATGTTCAAGGTCAGTCTGAGCTGGGGGTTGAGCTTCTTCAGAGGTTGGTTTCTTTTCTGTCAAAAGACTTTGAGATGTCTGGTCAGACAGGTTTGTCTCATTAATCTTTTCTCTGTGTTGTGGCGCTTCTTTCAGCTCTCCTGGTGTTTCCACTTTGTTGTCTTTTTCAACTTCGGACTGTTTTGTCAGGTTTGACTGTTTAGTTTGATGTGATATATCTATCTGGCAGTCCTTTTCATGCACCTTGTCTTTTTGAAGTGTTTGACTGGTCGTAGCCCCCTCCTTGCTGAGTAAGTCTCTACCAGTATCTATCTCTGTCGAGTTGACCTGTTGGAGAAGTGAGGGGGAGTCTTTACACTGATTCACTAAATGTGTGTCTGCAGTTTGGTCATCAAGATCAACAGTTATATTTTTGTTTTGTGACTCCTGCTGCATGTAGGACTCCAAGAGACGATCCAGAATGATCTGGAAGGAATCCACACTGAATTCAAACTGTCGCCTCAGCACGCTCACAAATTTGAGCTCCAGGTTTTTACCACTGTTATTTGAGAGTGAGATGAGACTCCAGCGGTCTTGCTCATTGAAGACCTTGACCATTTTCTGGACGTAGGCCTCCTTCATTGTGGCACTGCTGATCCGCTCTCTGTTGACCCCAGAAGGTAGGCAGTCCAGTAAGCACCCCAGCACGGACTCTTTAATCACCTGGAAGGAGAAAGGTCAACAAAATGACAGCTACAACAGCTGACTGAAATCTGAGTGCAAACAGTTCTGCTTTTATCACCAAACTTAATATTCTGGTGCGCTGGTGATTGAACTCTCCTGATCATTTTGATTTCTATTCAAACCAATATTATTGGATGAGTCAATTCAATGTTTCAAATGTTCAATATGAAATCATGGTAAGGATTATAAATAAAAGAATCAATGGATCAACTCCTCAGACATATAAGTGATGCATTACTGTGCTCTAAAAAAATACAGACAAGTGAATGCCTGTCATTTGCACCGATCACCAATGCTGAGCTGTTATTACAGTCTGCTCTCTCACAAATATTAAAAAGTAATCATACCTGGAACTCCTCCTGACAAGGCAACTCAACTCCAAAGATGATGTCCAGGTCCTTGCAGCTTGTTCCGCTGTCTCTGACAAGCACGTGGCTGGCTGTGGAGCCGTTCAGACGAACATCTCTTACTGTTATTCCCTGCTTCTGAAGCCTGGCCCGCACAGCTATGATTATGTCTCGGGGACGCAGCTCCAGTGTGGGAAAGTTCCCACGGCCGTGGATTGGAACAACCTCTGACAAAACCTGATGGAGAACCTCCACCTGCTCAGCATTCAGGCTGTGGAACCGCTGACTGGATTTGGTTTCAGACATACTGCTGCCCTGAAAAGGGGGGGAAGGAGGTAACAATGAGTGTTCATTCTAACTCCTCCCAAACAAAAAAATATATGCTCTCTCTCTCTCTCTCTCTATCACACACACACACACACACACACACACACAGCCACACAAGCAAGAACACTTAGCGCTCACTCATACTCCTATGCATGCTCCCTGCCAGTCTGCTGTCTGTAAGTCACAGTTTGGCTGACAGCTTTTCCACAATGCTAATGTAACTGCTGTGTTGACAAGATGACACATGGAGAGATACACATAGATGTACTCTGCATGAATGTTTACACTGCTCAACCAGATCACAGTAAATCAAAAGCATTTATCTGAAAGATATCACAGAATCTGAAGGTAGTTATAATATAAGACCGAAGACTTTCTGTGACAACACTTATCCACAAAACCTTAACCGATATATTCGACTTTTGTTAAAAATGTAACCAAATGATTGTGAACGTTTGATGGAAACAATAATGCACCTAAAGGCGGGCTAAATCTTTGTTTATTGATTGTTTCCACCAGAAGATTAAGGGTTAAGCTGAATGAGTCATCGCCAGCAGACTGCAATTATAACACCAACGTCACTAATTAAAGACGCACATCTGTTTTTGAGTCTGAGAGTGCAGCACATGTGTATACATTACACACAATGACTCTCCCGCACATTCAGAAGAGTGTAGCGCATGTAAGATTTTTAAAAACTACCATTAATAGAAATTAAGCAAAGTAAAACACAGACTGTTATGTTTGTTTGTTTCAAACATGTCTAATCTCACCGGCAGTTGCGCACTAATTCTTTGCATCAAGTCAATCAGACAGTTGAAGTCAATCATCAATCAAACTGCACAAACCAGATAAATCAGATAAAACAAGATAAAAGCCAATCAGAAGAGTTTCGGTTATGTGAGTGAGTGTGTGAATGCACAGAAATGTGTTTTCAGGGAGAGTGCGCTCGTATGAGTGTGCTTCATAGCAGCCCATTATGACCTATTGTTTGCTCAAATGAATGGATGTCACTCTGAGCTACAGCTGAATGTTACTGATTGCTGTGATTTGTCAATGCTAGCGAGGTAAATACTGTGATACTAATAAGCAGTAATGGGAAGCTTTCTCATCCAAGTTTTTCAGACCTTTTGAGTCCTTTATTCTGACACAACTGCAAACAATCTATCACAGAGATTCTTTATAAAATCTTTAATTCATGTTCAGCAAACATGTAAGAACTGCACTTTACTAAAGAGTGTCAGTAAAAGTTCAAAAGGCTACATTTCTGCTAACGAAAAAAAAAAAAAAAAACTGATGTGCTTACCAGAAGAAGACAATGAAGTAGGGTCTGAAACACAAAGTCCTAAAAAACTGCCATGGATGAGACATCTGTCTGCCTCCAACTATTAAGATGTGAAAGTCAAGATGCAAAAAAAAAAAAAGCAGTCCTCCAAGCAGGGTTGGTAAATAAAGCTCCAGATGTTGACAGTGAAGATACACAAAGAAACAATGTGTGCAGGAGGCAGAGAGGCACTGCAGGACTGTTTTCCAGCTACCCCCTGTATCTCCCCCTCCCCTATAGCACTCTTCTGCAAACTTGCAGCCTGAGTGACTCATCCAGGCGTATCGGCTCAGCTCACACATAATCTGTGCATGGCCATTGAAACCCCAACGAATCAAATCTTCTTGTATACACAGAACTAAATCTACAACATGCACAACCACTAATGCTCTGCAAACCAAACTCCAAAACATAGTCTTAAAAAAAAGAGTATTACAATAAGAAGAGTTGTCAATTGTTCTTCATAGAAAACTCTTGATAAGGAAAAATGTGTGTCCCTTACTTTACAGTGATCTCATGCATTATTATATGATACATAAGCTAAAAGTACAACTAAAATAAAAGGTAACAACTCATTATTGGATGTTGTTACAAGTCTAACATGGGTTACAGATAACTGCTGGATGTGCACCTTGACAACAATACAATTACATTTTTCACCAAACAAAATAGCTAACAATTAGAGGTTGTGGTTTTCCCTCTCTGCATTTTAACAGTCCATTACGCACTTTAATTTAGTGGAAGACATCCAGAGCCGTGCTGCTCTCACACTAATCACCTAACCGCGCACGCGCTCACTCTTGAGATAACAGGTGAGGTCAATTAATCGCAATTAAGTGCCAGGCGGAATCGAGGAAAGATGTCACTTAACTCTGAATAATATTTTTTAAAACACATCACATAACCTATCTCTATTGGCACTCCATGCAAACTCACAAAAGTGAAATAAACCTAACTTTACTGAGTGGTGGCGTCTTACCTGTTGCTGTAGTATCTGAGGGAGCTCCTCGCTCCTGCCTTTACAGAAGAACTCAACCTTGAGCATCCACCGAGTTCCAGGTCCAGTGAGTCTGGGTCTCTATTTCGGAGGCTTGATTTTCTTCTGATGTCCCTATACCCACTCCGGTTAGACTCGGTGCTGATACTCTGTTCCTTGTTAAGGCATATGAGGCTAGGAGTTGCACGCGGGTTCATTCGGGCGCTGTCCAGGAGCTCGCATGGTGCTGAAATGAAGACGGGAATGAGTCCTCGCTCTCTTGTTTTCTCCTCCGGCCGCCCGGAGCGTAACGCAGTTTCCATAGCGACCTGCCGTCATTCAGTTATGACTGGGAAGTGTGTGTGTGTGTCTCTGTGTGCACAACAGTCACTGATCACAACAATGGTGGCAGGGTTGTGTGTGTGGGGTTGTCAAATACTATAGCCTAAATGTTTTTAAAATCACTTCACAAGCTGAACGTACAACTTAAAGAATGGACCTATGTGCTTCAACCTTAACATGGTTGCTGAATAGAGTATCCTACTTTATAGACTCGTAGCCTTGTAGGACTATAGAATTAAAGTGAGGCTGAATGAAAACAACACTTAAAATAAACTTTTTTCTGTGTTCGTGTATTTACCACATGAATTTCCAAACAATGAGTGAACTAACAATATCATACACGATGTTACTTCGTGGCTGTGTCTTGATTGATGTCACGACTAGTGTGTTTGGGGTGATGCCCTCAAACCTCATAGAGAAAAAAATCTGGAATATCCCACTCTTAGCCTTAGCCAGAAACTAATACCCTAGTCAAATGATCTTTTTTTTTTTTTTAAATAAAACACTTCTGATTCGCCTCTAATCTCACACGTCATTTAGCCTTCCTAGTGCTGTGTCCATACCGAGTATCAGCAGCTACAGTAGCCTATGAGTCATCCATGCTTCTCCCATCCGCCTGACCCAGCCGCGTTAATCTCCCCAACCCCAGACCCCTTCAACCGGCCATTGTACGCACGCATGCACGCTCACACGCACATATACATAGAAGAACCATGTCTCCTCGTCCCCATGACAATTGATGATCTTGTTGGTGTATTAGTTGCCGTCCGTTTCTTTTCTTTAACACCAGCATGCCTCCACCCTTGTATGTTTCCATCAGCTGACGCCCCAGCCTGGAATACCACTTAGCCTACTCCACACAAAACTTCAAAAAAAGATCTTCAATTACGCTAATGCACCAGGAATTACCCAAAGGAGAGAAGAAGAAAGCGTTAAAGCATGCGGATAGTACAAAAGGTCAATTTACCCCTTCACCAAAAAAGCACAAATGACGTCACTAGACGTGTACCACAACCGACTGATACAGGGTACAAACTATTTTTAGCCTGGATGGGACTTGTCTGCTTTGGACACGCGTGCCCGTCCACTCATCAAACAGCCGTGACGTAGGAGGCGCGAGCACGCCATGCAAAATCGTGACCGTGTGACGACGACGAAAATGTAGTCGAACCGAGTGTGCGCAAAGACAAGGGCACGTCAAGATAGTTCACTGAACGCAGACAATGCAGATGTATGGGACTCACAATAACTACGAACCTATAGCTTAGGAACACAAAAAAAATACATTACACAGACCTACTCGCCATTCTCATATCATGTAACGTAATTTCAACCAACTTTCTAGATTTCAAAAAACACAATAAAGAAGGAGAATTCATTTGTAGTGAGCGTTGCTCCATCGTCACTAGGCTCCTCATACGTAAGACGAGGGGCGGGTATAATGGTCCATCACTTTTTCCCTGGCCTAGTATTATGTGCTACAACTACAGAGTGTAAATATTAACGTTAAAATTGAATGACACAACCACGACTTCAAATCTTCCAAACGCCGTTCAAGCAAAATCGGAAGTACGCACGCTGTAATACTCTTGTCTCACGCCAGTGGCGAATTTATGCTAGGCTGAAGAAATCAAAACATACAACTCCGGGCGACAAGTGAGTGGCTGGATGCCACCTTGTATGTTCACATCTCGGCAGACAATTTGTAGCATAAAGAGACCTTCATCATGCCGAACATGGAGAGTATCCTTTTCTGTGCTGTCTCATAAAAAGCTACATAACGGTGTATACGGTTGCCTAGCAATAGCAGTTGTTAGCTGCAGTGTAATATAAGCTAGATTTGGTTTCATTTATGATATTTATTATACACTCATCAATTTAACAATGAGAAAGAATAATGTTTGGCTTGTTGAATAAACAACTTGAGTGCATTTGGTCACATTGTCACATCACATTGTTACAATATATCTTCTGGATCTGAATAGAGCTGGGCGATATGACCTCAAATCAATATCACGATAAATCGAACATATGACCTTGATTACAATTAATGAACGATTATTTCTGTTTTCTGTCCTCGTTGTTCACTGACATGGTCTCTAATGTAAATATGCTCAACTATTAAAGCTGGGATATTTATTACTTGCATTTATTGCAAACAGTTTTCAGCAGTGTTTACATTTGACTCCTTTTTGTTCAGCGTCTTCTTCCCTAAAGACAAAATGTGTCCAAACGACCTTCGCTTTCGTCAAGTTACACAGTCACATCACTCTGCCCTGACAAAAATAAGATTACATTGGTTAGAGGTTCTGAATGTCGTTCTCGATTAAATTTAGATTGATTGCCCAGCCCTAATTTAAATAGGTCATCACTTTTTATTTCACTAGCCTACATTTCTTTTTTATTTATAACCATCATGTGAATGAACCATCCTTATACTGGCCTTGCAGAACAACTGTTCAACCTCAAGTTTGCTGCTAAAGAGCTACAACGCAATTCCAAGAAATGTGACAAAGAGGAAAAGGCTGAAAAAGCAAAAGTGAAGCAGGTGTGTTTGTTAAAATGCAGATAGCAACCAAGGTCCAGGGACAAGCTGGTTCACATTGCAGCTATAGTCGGTGTCCGGTTTGTGTATGTAATGTTTACTTTTTCTCTCAGGCTATCCAGAAGGGAAACATGGAGGCAGCAAGGATCCATGCAGAGAATGCCATCCGTCAGAAGCATCAGTCCCTTAACTTTTTGAGGATGAGCGCACGTGTGGACGCTGTGGCTTCAAGGGTCCAGACTGCTGTGACCATGAATCAGGTTCTGATTACAGGTTCATGGTTTGAAGACGTCTTGTGTTGCTTATTGATGTGACCAAATGCAGGTCATTTTAACAAGGTGGCTAAAACAAAAACCTCACAGCAGTCAGATATCCAGTTTTTAAGATATCTTTTCATTTACATTTGACAGATATTTTTTGAGCAGAACAAATGTGCAGAGTTATTTTTTATACTGCTGGCTTTGTTGAGAAGTTTACTCTATGTACCTCTATGGTATACAAATAAAGACTGTTTGACGTGTTTCCATGATGCTTTGACACTCTGCAGCTCTTCAACCTCTGACAAAAGATGTTGATTATATCATTTCATGTGCTTCAGACACTATGCCTATGGCTCCTTGCTCGTGTGAGAGTGAAAGCTTCTTTCAGTTGATTCACTGTAAGGTGCTTCATTACAGAGAATACAACTAAATAATCTCTATAGAATCAGTTTCCCAGTGTCAGAGAAAGTCCCAGAAAAAAAGACTAAATTGAAAGTGAGGCTGTTCTTGAAAAGTTTATGAAGTACAAGCGATAGTGATAGTGTCTGGTTAAAGAAGTACAAGTGACACCTAGTGGAAAAATAAGCATACAGCACTTTAATCTGAATTTGGAATTTGCAACTTGCCTCTCTTACTTCAAACACTCAATTCTTCCTTTAACTCGGGGAATCTTAGACCAGAAATAAATAACAACTAAAGCTTCAACATTTGTTTATTTTATTTTTATTTATTTTTTATGTTGAGGTATCTAAATCCATGTCTGGAGTGGTCAAGTCCATGGACGCTACACTGAAAAGCATGAACTTGGAGAAGGTAAAAATCTCACCTTTATACATTTCACAGATAGAGACTGAGAAAGGATGTTGAGGGCTGTTGTCTTTTTTCTATCTCAATCTATCTTATAACCTCGTAAAAAATGTTAACTCAAGACATTTCACAAAAAGAGCAGGCCCAGATCATACATAACATTTAAAGGGAAAACTGCCTGAAATCAGGTAGCTCACTTCGAGCAGACTCATGTTGACTGTCATCTGCTGAAACTGTGTTCGGCTTGAATATGTGATTAATGGAGATGGAGAGACAGACAGAGACAAACGAAGCAGCTGTAACAACAATAAAAGAAGAAAGGCTGTGTATTAGCAGTAACAACAAAGTGTTAAATGAGACCGATCACTCTGATATTATCTCCCTTTCTCAACAGATCTCTGCATTAATGGACAAGTTTGAAAACCAGTTTGAAACTCTTGATGTGCAGACTGCTCAGATGGAAGACACAATGAGTAACACCACCACTCTGACAACACCTCAGGTATCCTTAGCGGTCCTCTTACAACAAACCTGTGGCTCCTTGTGAAACCTGTGTGTACTTCATCTTTTCTTATTTCTTGGTCGGTCCCCAGAATGACGTAGACATACTCATGCGCGAGATGGCCGATGAAGCAGGGTAAGTATGGCTCATTTGAAAAAATAGAAATGCAAACAAACAGACAAACAGTAGAAAAGAGAAGCATCACAGAGGGGAAAAAAATCAGTACCGACTTGTCAAAATCAAGAGAATATCCTTTAAAATGAGTCAAAGCTTAATGTCCCTTTTTTAATCCAACCTTTGGATCGTGTCTCTTAAAAGTTAACAAGGTTTAAGATTAAAGGTACGACTTGAAGAAGCTGTGTTTAGAGTGATTTATTTTTGAATATCCTCCAGTCTCCTGCTTGTTCTTTAAGAGCTCGGCAGCCAAGCAGAAATCACAGTTCTTTGTTTTTTTCTTCCTTGTTTTAGGTTGGATCTTAACCTGGAGCTCCCCTCAGGCCACACTTCGTCACTGGCTTCATCTGTGGCTTCAACAGAGCAGGTTACACACCCACGCTTAGCTTAATGCGTTTGCTATTTTTGGTGATTTACTTCCCAGAACAGAAGGCGGATATCGTCCTTACCGTCTTTTGCAGTGTCTTTGGTAAAATAGTGTTGCCCACATTCCAGTTTAAAGGGATACACCTTTTCACCATGAGGGAAAATTTGAAGATTTCAACAGAATCTTGCCAAAGCAGCAGCTTGTTGAACAAACGTGTGATATCCGGCTCCTCCCACTCATGTCTGCATGTTTTGTTTCGCAGCAATAACATCTCAATAACATGCCATGAAGGTCTTTTCTGAGCTACATTAAAAAGTGTGTCATTCCTAATTTTAATCTGACACTTTAGCTTTCTTACACCTTACAGCTCCCAGCATCATCCAACTTAAATGGAAACCAATAGTAAATCAGTTTCACGTCTCATGGAGAAGTTAAAGTGTGGACCATTCAGAAGTTCTCTGACAGTATATACCTTCACATTTTGAGTAGCTCCAAAACCTCCATGTCCATAACCAGATTAAAACAAAATCAAACTGACTTCTTTTTGCTCTCGCTGCATTATTTGTTCTTTGATTTAGATCATTTTAACAGCTCATGTTTCATTGTTTATTGCTATCACGAAATGATTTAAGTTTTTTGACAATCTGAAAGCTCAACATGTTCAAAACAATAACTCTATCACCAAAAAGGCCTAAAAGACGAAGCCTCTTGGTGGAGCAGCAGAACTTAATGACAAGTGAGAGTGTTACACAAAGCTGTGTATTCAGCCTTTTTTTTTTTCAAGGAGAATAACGACTGTTAGGAATAATGTGATGGACAGCGGAAAAGGCGGATTTTGCGTATTCAAAATGTTTGGATATGTTTCCCATTATGACAACTCGGCAGTGGAATTTATTGTAACCAACATAAGTCAAGCTCACCACAGACGTTGTTTGTGAAGGGCATAACTGAAGACATTTAATCCTTTACCTTTCAAGCCAACGAGGGGTGATTGATACCCCTGGAAGAATCACTTTAAGTCCTATTCCTCAAGCTGTCCAATTGATAAATGTTTTTTCTTACATAAAGCCCTTTCTAAATCAAAGAGGGTTTAGGATTTTCTAGGATTATTTCAAGCTTATTGCCACTAATACTATAATAAAAGAAAGTTCTTTGTGGTTTTGAAACTGACTCTGAGAAGGAAATACTCGCCTTACAATACTGAACTACATGCTGAACTAATGTAATTCTATGTTTCCTCTTACTCTATTCTTGTGCTGTCAACAGGATGAGCTTTCCCAGAGGCTGTCCAGACTGCGAGACCAGGTGTCATAGCAGTGTAGAAAATGACAATTTCATGAGGAGGGACACGAGGAGGAGAAGCAAGAAGGGATGAAGTTAAAAACTGAAGAATAAACAAAAAGTGCCATTTGCCTGCAAGCTGTGTCCCCTCCTGTGTGTTCCTGTTTGTTGAAATAAAGAAATGGCCGAGAAAGACTGGAAACAGGATATTAACCTGATACTAACTGCAACTGAATGGAGACGACCCACAACGATGTAATTTGCACATCCATACTTTATGTATTCTGCTTATTTATGAAAAAACCTTCAAGTGTTAACCTCTGGACATGTTACTCACCTCTTTTTGTGAGAAAAGTGTTGTGAAAAAAACGATAGGGTTCTGTTTGTTTGCTTTTACCTCACTCACAACTAGTTTTACACTATGTATAAAATGCAAAGAGTATATATTTATGTATTGATTACAGAATGACTGACTTGCTAAGAGCATGCTTGTAACGGTGTTATGTCCCATGTGCGTGACTGAGGATGTGGAGACCTCTAGTGTTGTTAACCTGCTGTTTATGTTTTCTCCATTTTTTTGCTTTAGTGTCGAAACTTCTTTTTTTATGGTCCCCTCCAAAAATATGGCACTGTGCAAAAGTTGGCTTTGAGTATGCTTTCAAGACAGCAGGTATGTTTAAGGTTTTTTGTTGTTGTTGCATGTAGCAGTTACCAGTCTGAAGGCTCACCACACACCTATATGCAAAGACGCAGTCAATAAAAGCGTACAACATGTTCTACTTGTCTGATTCTACTTTGTCTCTGTCTCACTTTGTTTGAACAAACTGTGCATCCCTGCATGCCGTTCTCTCCCTCTGTTTTCCATATCACCCCTCCTCTCGCTCTCCTCCAACAGGGAACAGATGAAAGGTCAAAGGTGTCACCTGTAGAGGAAGCCGCCCTCTGCCGCTCGCATGCCAGTGCCTCATTTCACACGCGCGCGCACACAGTTCACCAAGTCCCAGGGGATGGGCAGGACTCAGCTGGGAGCCATTACAGGTGCTGTCTAAGCATACACACATATCCATACATGAGCATAGCCACAGCTCCATGGCTGATGTGAGTCTTCCAGAGTGACACTCAGCCACCTCTGACCCTTTTTGTGTCCTTCCTAATCATCATCAGCACACACTTAACTACCTTCACAATCATCATCATTGCCTCAAGACTGACACAAGACTCTGTTTGGACTAAGACGCACATACTTCAAGTTCTCAAAAAACACTGACCCCAGTGATCCAACAGATGTCAGTCATTTCTGCCAAGAGTTAGATCACCTGAAATTAAAATTCCATATCCCTGTGCTGTCTGAGCCACAAAATCTATTTATTAAGCTTAGTTTTCAAACTGTTTTAAACCTTTGGTGGCCATCTATTTAAGTATGATTAAAGCTGAGAGTCTTTCATGGTCTATTCCACCCTCGGCTCTCTTCCTCTCAACATGTGCAAGGATGCTTCTTCCAGATGTGCAGGCTCCTGTATGAGCACTACACGTATGCATGTGCAAGGTGTTGATGCCTAACTTTATTTCTCCCCTCCTAAAGGAGTGGTAGTCGTTGACAGGTAAGTATCCGGTGAGCCGGTGGTCCTGTCCCCGAGTTCAATGTGTCTGCTTCAGTACAGGAGGGGAGAGCTGCTGAGAGCCACACACGCTGGCTTGATGAAAGATCTCTAATTACAACAAGGGGAATTGGTTTGTATTCTTCATGAGTCATACACAGGATATGAGACAGTATGTCCAGACAGCCAGTCATGAGCTCAGCAGAGAGTGAGATTCAGCAGGAAAAGAGGCATGTTGCTAAAGCCCAACGTTTTGTCTTTGAAATTAAAATTGAAAGTAAACATTACAAGTCATTTCTCAGTACTCTAGAAACAACTTTGTTTATTTTCTTTTCTTGGTTGATGTTGACAGGGGCCATACACAACAAAACTGTTGGGCATAAGTTAGCTATAAAGCTAATTTACGCCCGTGGTCCCTGAGCAGCTAGAGCTAAACTTTACAAACTGAGTATCACAATAAAACACTAAATTACTTTCTCTTCAAGGTGGATCATTTGAAGGTTTAAATCAGTGGTTACATAATTTGTTTGCCTTGAGCCATGATTTAGGTTTTTTTTTTAAAACACTGAAGCTGATAGAGTTTTGGATAAACGTGGGAATTCGTTGGCTCTAACTGACCACAGTGTTAAGTTTAGTTTACTTAAAAAGATGAACACTCACCTGTTGATGTCAGCCGGGTCTCTCGAGCATAGTTCCCTCACTGACACAAATTGTTTAAGTGGCGGTTTGGCATTATCATGAAGTAATTTGTACATAAGACACAAAGAGACAAAGGTCACTAAAGGTCACATCTTACTTAGTGTAAGATGTTACAGTGGTGGTCTCTCCTTGGATTTTTATCAAGACTTTTCTCAGACTGAAAATAGTGTAATGGTTTAAGAGCGGTCCCTCCTGCCTTGGAGCAGCTTGTGACACAGTGTGAAAAACAAAGAGTGCATAAAGAGCTTGAATACTGAAATAACACTCAAGATCAAGGTTAGAAAATTAACTTTCTCTACCTGTTACTGTGACTAATTGAAAATATAGCAATCACTTTTATTAACCGGCAGCTTTATTTAAACTGGCAGCGTGATGTAATGATGTATAGTCGAGTATCAAATTAAAGCTTTGTGCAAGCAGGCACATAATATATCAATAATAAAGTTTCTAATAATTTATTAATCTTTACATGAGTCTTAAGATAATCAAAATATCAAAACTTTGAACCCTTTTGAATTTCATTATCAGTTGTGAGTTAAGACAGAAAAGAGACTCGAGTGATGTTTAAGGTGAGTCCATCCAAAAGGTAGCCCAGGCTCTTTTTTTCCTCTCCTTGTCTTTTTTTATTCTCTACGGCCTCCCATTCTGAATATTCTATTACTACTCATAAAGGGTCAGGTCAAACACAGGAAGCTGAGCTGATTGGTTCTACTCAGATATCGATGGGCATGTGTGACCAATCGCTGTGACCAGGTCTATCCCCAGTCTCCATCTGCTGTTGCTGTGGCTGATAAGTGTGTGTCTAATCGTTCCAGCCCAAGGCTTTCTCCCAGTTTCCACTCACCTCTTGACCATTGCTTCCTGTCAGATGTGTTAACGCTGCTTTTAATCAGTTTTACTGTCTCATGTACACACACATACACACACGCCAATACAGCTGGCCCCATCCATCCCTTCTCCCCGGAGCACGCTTCATTAAGATTTCACCTCACCCCATAACCCAGCTGATATCTCTTACAGTCAAACAACCCGTGAACATGGACATGTAGCCTTGTCTTTACCCTTTACTGAGGCTGTCTGCCAGTCTCCCTTACAGCACACACATTCTGCTGTTTGAACTATACGCTTCTTTTTAAAATAAAATTTACAGACTAAACTAGACTACCATAGCCTCAGACTAAATCAAACAAACGAAAGTCTTTATTCACTCTTGTGTTTCAGAAAAGTGTGTGAAAACGCTTAATGTCCACTACTTTTCTACTCTGGTTTGGTTCAACAGCAACAGTGGCTGAAAAATTACAAAAATCTGTCTCCACTAAGCTGTCTGTGTAAATTCACTCATTATGTGTAGAATTGTTGAATGGACGGTTAATAAGGCAAAACTAAAGTTGTTGACAAGATGGCATTGTTCTGATAATGTGAGAAACAGAAATGATTTCTATTAATAAGATTTTATTATTACACCAGTGTATATTAGTGTGTGTGTGTGTGTGTGTGTGTGTGTGTGTGCGTGTGTGTGTAGGTGTGTGAGGTGCATATGGTAAAATACTCTGCAGGTCTGCTGTTAGTCACACTTCCGCGTCTCAAATTGAATTAGCGTTGACAGCGCACAGCGCCAGCCTCGTGTATGTGTGTAAGCACTGGGAGCATGAGCTGTTGGCAAGCTGTCTGTGTGTGTGTGTTTGAAACAGAGAAGAGAAAGAGGGCCTTCCCCCCTGAAATCAATTAAGCGAGTATAGGTCTGTCGGTCTGGTGGTGAGGGGGGCACATCCTGTAGAGGGCAGCGCAGACAGACAGCAACATCTGGGGCAGCAGGCAGGTCGACCCTCGGTTGGGACATGAAAGAAGCAGGGCAGGGATAAGGGGAGAGGAGAGAACAGGCCGGCGTTAAATCACTCTGTTCTCTCCCCTTCTACCCTCACCACAGCCCCTCATCTGCCATCTGATACATCAGACATAGAGCATCATTTTCATTCACTCTCCCTCTCTCTTTTTCCCTATCCCCCCACTCTCTCTCTTCTGTATCTGTCCCAGGAGTGATAACCTGTCATACACAGGAAGCAAAAAGAGCTAAAAACGATCCATCCTTCTGTCGGAGATCGGGGCAAAGAGAAAAAAGAATATCTCACATCTCTTGTTCCAAAAGACTTGATTTATAGGTTCATGTTAAATAAAATCATTGCCAGAGAGCACCCTCTCTTGTTATACACACACACACACACACACACACACACACACACACACACACACATACACACAAACACACAAACACACACACACACACCGACACACACGCGCACACACACACTGGCACCTGTAGAGTCCCGCTCAGGTCCATCACTCAGGGGAAGGAATTAGCTCTCACTCTCTTCCACAGGGGTAGGGGGTTGACCCCGTGATGGACAGCCAGGGTCAGAGTGTGTATCGTGTTTGTTGGTCATGAGCTGAGTGATGACAGCTTCTCTCCAGCGACCCCAGACCTAAACACACAGATCCAGTGATGAAAAAAGAAAACTTCTTTCTAAACAAGAAAGGATACACCTTTTGTACTAAAGGATATTCAAGACCATGATAAAAAATGATCATTCACATATCTGACATAGAAGAACATTAGTGGCTGGTTTTTATATACATAACACTAATCAATCAGTATGGTAGTGATTTAGGGATTATATCCTGATATCAATTAAATAACCGCCATGTCTTACATTATTAGTCATAATTAGAGTCATGAAATGTTTTCGTAATGAAAGCCGGTAAAACAGCGTCTGCTGTCTTGAATGTGTTAACATTAAAGTTACAAACGTATTCATGTTGAAGTTAGCTTCTCTGGATAGTTGACAAGATATATAATAATATATATAATATAATATATAAGATATCTTATTTGTTTTCCCTCTTATGTGTCTGACAATCTTAATCTCAAAGTTAGACGTTAATAAAGCTGTATTTAACTTCAGTATTCTGATCGATTTCTCAGTAACAGAAGTAATATCCCAATATACTCCTTTGATGAAATCCTCGTTGTACCAGAGTATATCATGGATATTCTCTCAAAATCATTTTCACACATAAAAAACACTTTCTTTTTTTTTTGGTACTTTCTTGAGTTTTTCAGGAAAGCTAAATAATTAAGCTAACTCTGGCTCAACATTTGTTGGTTAATGTGCTAGATAGATAGTTGAGAGCATCTTGTTCTTAAAGATGTTTTATTTTTAAAATATGAAAGTGAAGTAAAAAGGGCAGTTTTCTCATCTCAATGTAGAATGTTTTTAAATTCATTGATTAAGCAAAGGTTTGTAGTTATTATCATCCCCCTGTAGAAGTGCTTTGTTTATGTTACCATCATCAGTATCCTGAGTTTAATGAACAAGCAGAGTGTTCACTTGAAGTGAGAGGAAAGGTGTAAATAGAGCCGTGAGGTGAGAGGGAAAGTGCCAGAGCTGTTCGGGTAATTAACACTTTCTCTGTAAAGGCATCAGAACTGTTGAGAGGAAACCCCTGAACAGGCATGCAGACACACACATGCACACGCACATGCACACACACACACACACACACACACACACACACACATGCACACACACACACACACACACACACACACACACACACACACACACACACACACACACACACACACACACACGCGCACACACACAGAGCGAGAGACATGTATAGGCCAGGTGCCCGGCCACATGTTCAAGCATTTTGTCCCTCACTAATGTAACCTCTGCTCCTGTAAGACAGGGGCCTGTCAAGGAGCACATGCCAGTGGAATGCCCCTGTGACCCGTGTCCACACACACTTGTGTCCATACGCCAAGCATACAAAAACACACGCGTGCAAAGCAACAAGCCAATCCATGGAGGCTTCTGGCACTGTCAACATCTTGTGGTCTAAAGCTTGGATACTTCTGATCACCACTGAAGACGAACTCAGTCCTTGTCAGTAATCAAAAATAACTTGTTGATGTCTTCAGCAACAGAGATGTGTTGGAGATAAGAAGGTAACAAGCGACGAGGCAGCATGTGCCTGCTTGATGGGGCAATAGAATATCGCCTAATAACTGTAAAACTGCCCTTGCTTTCCAACATTATAGCTCGGTGTAATTTAATTTTAGCCACAGCTGGTTTCACTTTGGAGTTTGCAGCTGAGCAAAGTCACGTCCCATAATCTGACCTGATAAATAACCAGCTTTTATTGAGTTTGCAGAGAAAATAGAGAACAGTATAAACTTCACAAAAAACTCACAGAGCAAAATACGAGCATGGCTGGAGGGCACGAAGCTGGCTGGTCCAAGGATTGTGTGTAGAAGTGTGTGTGTTTGTAAGTGTTTGGCAACTATTATTCAGAGATATCTGAAGTGTGTGTGTGTGTGTGTGTGTGTGTGTGTGTGTGTGTAGGTGTGTGTGTGTGTGTGTGTAGATGTGTGTGTGCATATGTGTGTGTGTAGGTGTGTGTGTGTGTGTGTGTGTAGGTGTGTGTGTGCATGTTTGTGCGTGTGTGTGTAGGTGTGTGTGTGCAGGTTTGTGTGTGTGTAGGTGTGTGTGTGTGTGTGTGTGTGTGTGTGTGTGTGTGTGTGTGTGTGTGTGTGTGTGTGTGTTTGGTAATCTAATGAAGGCAAAGTATATTTACACTTCCCGGCTCTCTGCCGGACTTCTCTCCTGTTTCAGGATGCCATTTCACATGATTGGAAACAAATGACTTCAGGGTCAAATTTCTCTTCTTTTACGGCCTGTCAATCACGCTGGAGCAGCTCAGATACTTCCCTCCTCTTGTTATTACAAAGTGGAATCAGCACAGTTTCCATGTTATCTCAGCCACCACCTTCAGGAGGATTATGCTGACAGATTGTCAAGCAAATTAACAACGCGGGGTAGGGGGTTGACAGTGTGGTTAATCATCAACGGACTGATAAAAACAGGCTAACTCAACACCCAGGACTTTGAGGTCTGTAGATGTATGAAACTTAAAAAAGTCAAGAAGACGACTTATGAACACACTAATATGTAATAAATAAATATAAACGTATGAATTCAAGCTTTTGTGAACTTAGTTTCAAAATATTACAAAGCATGTCCGAGTCAAGGCGACAACTAAGTATTTACTGTAGGTCGAACCCTAACCGCTCCAGAGTTAACAAAAAAGAACCAACACCCGACCTTAGTTCACAAAATACAAAGACACAGCAGCTAGCTGGTTCGTTTAGCCTGCCTGGCTGTGCCCAGCAAGACTTACAAAGCATCACAAAAGCATGTGAAATGATCACTTATTAACAAGACCATGAAAGCTGATTTTCTTGTTTCTGGTTTCTATGCATAATTAAATGAACTGTCTTTACACTCATGGTACAGACATGGCAGTGGTATCAAACCTGTTATCAAACTCTCGACAAAGCAACAAAAAAAAAAACAAAAAAAAAAAAAGTTACATCCTAAAGGTCAAGCTATTTCCTTCACTAAATTAGTTATTATTATCACAATCTTTGATATCAAGAGAGCAACAACGACAGGTGTTCGCTCCTCTTTCTCTGAGTGTGTGTCGGTACGACTCTGCAGGGGGGTGGCAGGTGCAGAGTTCAGCTCTCCTGGTATGAAAGCAATTTGTCTAATTGAAAGATCAGGAATAAGTTGGGAGTTTAAGATGATTGTCCTCTATAGCCAAACATGGAAATGACAGACAGTATCAAATAACCAGCACAGATTATGTCTTCCTGCAGACAAAGGGCAGGCTGTTTGATAGCAGTGCACCTGACCGCGTGCTGAAACTAGGGCCATCCCCTGCCTAAGTTCCTCAATTAACTCCTTCCTGCTATTTCCACGTCCAGTGCGCATTAGCTCACTGCCATG
This sequence comes from Symphodus melops, assembly GCF_947650265.1. NCBI lineage: Eukaryota > Metazoa > Chordata > Actinopteri > Labriformes > Labridae > Symphodus > Symphodus melops. Next base: position 20,072,364 of record NC_136699.1, read on the forward strand.
CTTGGCCATGACAACTAAATTGCTGTTTGGTTACGACCGTTTGTCGGGAAACAGGCCATTTCCCCCGCTTTGCCTAAACCACTGTTCCGAGCTGCAGAGAGCAGAAAGCGAGGGAGGGAGGGTGTGGGCTTTGAGTCTGAGCTGAAGGCAGGAATTATCACATCAGCGGCTGAATGGGCGTGCCCGCTTTTGGTATGGACGAAAAAACACAGCATTATGTTGGGCCACAGTGGTTAGAGGTTTTCATTGGGCACACAAGAGTTCACTTTTCTGAAAGCCTTCCACATGTCTCCCAAAGTCAAGCCTCCACACAGCAGTATTGATTTACTGTTTATCCTGGAACAATGTTACAACAATGCTGGCACAGCCACCCGGGCACATTTTAGAAGGCAATGAGCCGTCATGTTACAGACGAGGTTCATACAGGCCAGAATAAAATAACTCTTTGACCTCGATGTGTCTCTGATTAGTCCTGTTATTAATAATACAGTACTGGAAAGGAAACGAGTTGAATCCTGGCAGCTGGTGATCTTCCCTTAAAATCACAGCGACACCTGATTAGCTCATGTTATTAGTCAGGAATGGCTTAGCCTGAGTGAGATTCAGCTCACTTTAGAACTCCAAAACTCAAAATATGAAAAACACATCGGAACATTTTGGAAAATGTGAAAAAGTTTCCTCTTTCATGTTGTTTAAGTACCAGAAAACAAATGGTGTGATCTAAACAAAGAGAATGAAACATATTTTAATGGGCCCTCATGGTCAGTTTAACAATCACTGTCATGTTCATTGATTGATTTTGATTACATAGCCTACCTCAAGGTCCTATTGCTGATGCTCTTTGGTAAAACAATTTCAGATTGAAGAAGTGAGAGCAGAGGCTGCGGTAAAGAAAATGCACTCTCATCCCGTCTGCTTCTCTGTTTACTCCAATGCTGGGCTTTTTGGCTCTAGCTGAATGTGCATAGTTAAGAACTGAAGCACATGATCTGCTTCAGGATCGGTTCTTGTGCTGGGAAATCAACACAGCGAATAAAACAGTTTTAAATACAAAGCATTCCCCACTGGCATAGTCTTGTCTTCATTGTTCCGTTGAGGCTTGCTCAAATGTTTTGTTGCAGTAAGCGTTGGCTTGTTACACTCAATGGGCCGGAGCCTCAAAGTGTGGTCCAGCTGTCAGAGGCAGTGGTTGGTGGTCGGGTGCCACGGAGACTGGCGTAGCAGACAGTCTGTTGTGTCCTCGACGAGTTTGGTGTGCCGGGAAATAGCAGTGAGCTGGGGGTTCAGTGGGAAGCTGTAGCGGTAAAGACAGTAGGGGCCCCCAGTGTCAGAGAGATGAGGGAGCAGAGAGGGCCCCTGAGGGCTGAGAGGGCCGTGGAGGGGGAAGAGACAGTGGGACCCCCCTGGAGAGACGTGAAGACACGGGTCCCTATAAGGTTTCTTTGCCTGCAGCGCAGAGAGGAGCGGGAGATCGGTCAGCGGGGACAACTGGGGTAGGCCTCTCAGTCTGTCTGCTGCCAGGGAGGAAAAGGCTCTGCTGGGCAGCGGGGAGGGAGGAGAGGTGGCGGTGGCTTTACTGTAGAGAGGAAGAGCAAGGGTGTGGAGAGTGGCGTCCTGGCAGGAGAGCGTGGAGACTGAGAATGGGTGAAGCGATGAGGAAGAAGAGAGAGGGAGGAGGCTCTTCATGCTGCTGGTCGGTGACCCCGAGCCCCCTGTTGAAAAAAGAACATGTCAGAAACCTGAAATTTAAAAACCACAGCTTGTAGCAAAGAAGTCCTAAGTAGTGTAACTCAGTACCTTGGAGCTGTATGGTGAATGGCTTGAAGTCCAAGTTGAGGGGGCCTCTCCAGGGATATGACTCCAACAAGCCATCCAACACTCCCCTACACACAAACACATACACACACACACACACACACACACACACACACATACTGTGAAAACACTGAAAGCTGTTATTCCAGGTATTAAAATATTGCTTCTGAGAGGTGTGAAATTCTGCACTACACTCTTCAACTTCATGTGAAGGTTTTATGTGGTGTCAAATGTTGGTGGTTGAACCTCAATCCCTCCTGGGTCCCCCTTTTTTTTTTTTTTTTTTTTTGCAGGACTTTTTGAGCTCAAACAAGTGTGTATGCTCTTTGGGGTTGTACCTGTTCCTTCCAGGATCTCTGAAGCCCTTGGCGAACGGGTTCCTGTCGATCTTCAGTTTTGTGATCTTGCCAGGAGAGAGGAACAGACATGGGTTAGAGTGTGGAAGTGTCAGCTGCTGATGTGAAAGCTAACAATGAGCTCAGCTTTACATCAGCATGGAGAGCGACAGAGCGCTCCCTCTGGGACTGCATCTCCCAGCAGCACCCAGGGCAATCAGCCATGCCAAACAGGGTTCTTGGAGGTTGTGTAGTTTTATTGGAGCTTTAATAGGCTGTGGACTCCAGCAGTCGCCCAGTCACAGCTCGTTACTGAGTTTCTGTAATAATACGTTCACTGATCGTAAAAAGCAGCGCTGATGAAAAGAGCTGGCAGTCCCTGTGGACAACTCTGCAACTGGAGGAATGTCCAACAGAGGGGTCAGCTCCCCTTGCACCAAGACATGCACACCTACTATGAGCAACTGAATGGATCGCCTGTAAGAAAAGTAGGAAACTGCAAATTGTGATGAATGCAATAACAGCAGAGAAGAAGGCGTCTTCACCTACATGATGTTCAAGCAGGTTTATCTGACCACTGAGGAATATAACTGTTTTAGACTGGGAGCAAAAAGACCAGTCAAATAATAAACTAGTTAATTGAGGAGGGCAAACACAAACAATGATATAAAAAGAAATAGCAGTGAATGCACGGCTGTGGCTCAGTTGGTAGAGTTGGTTGTCAGGTGTATGAACCCCAGCTCCTGCAGCCATGTTTGATATTTTTTAGGCAGGACATATAACCCCGATTTCCTTTTTCTGCTTTGTCGGATGAATGTGTTACTTTATTGCTAATTTCTTTATTCTGATAGTTACTTTACATAACAGCAGTGTGTTCAGTTTGTGAATCGGTGAGAATATGTGGGTGTGACCTGCGGTGTCAAAAAGTGCTTTGAGAGGTCAGAAGACTAGAAAAACGCCAAACAAGCTCAAGTCCATTTACCAACATGGAATGAGGCCCTCAGATATTATACAGTATGTGATAAATTGTTGTTTTGGGCTACAACTGTACTTGTGCACTTCCTTAAAGTTTAGCCAACAGATTCCAATATGTAGATTTCTGCAATACCTCTTTTCAATGAAAAACAATGAAATGTTTGAAACAGCTGATACAGAGACATTCCTCTTGGCTTTATCAGTCCTTCGAGAATGTGACGATTGGGTTTAATCGCTTAGTGCGAACTTGCGCTGAAGTCTCTTCTGACTGGATTGATGATGATATTGATGACAATGTTGAGGAGGATGAAATAATAAAGAAAAAAGAAAACTATTTTATTTGCACCCTGGACGCTGCCTTTCTCATGTTGTTCCCTCCTTGACTTTCTGATCTATGTTGCTGTGGATAAGAGCGTCTGCTAAATGATGATGGTGACCTGTTTTTAATTGTGTGTAAAAAACATTATACTGTTGTAAAGTTTACAGCAGTTTACACGAGTGTTACCTGTTGATTCTGATAGGCTGTGACTGTGGTGAACTCGGTTTCTGGGAAGGAGAAGCTGTGGACTCCCTCAGAAGGCAGAGACTGGATCTGTGACAGGTCCATGCGGGGGTCATGCCGGATGATGTGAACGCGTGGTTTGTATTTATGCATTGACTGCAGTATGATCTGGATGAGGAGAGGACGAGAGAAAGTACAAATGTAATTCTTGTGTAAAGGTTGTCTTTTTAAATTGAACTGCAGAGACACACATATAGAGCCGTCATTTCAAATATCATGAAGATTATTTAGTAACAGTTTCCAAAAAACATTTTTTGATTTATGACACTTTATAACAAGTAAAACAAACCTATCCACATTTTAAAAAGCTCAATTTCATGTCTTTGAATTGCTTAATTTGTCCTGTTTATTTTATTTTCTATCAAAACACAAAGAGAAGCAACAAATCCTCATTTGTTGTTCAAAATATCAATGCTTTAAAATGTGAATTAAAATAGAAGTTATTTGGCTGATTTAACTATCAACCACTTGTCTCAATTGGACCTTGAAAGAACCTTTACAGAATAGTTACCCATTAGTTTGAGGATGTTGCAAAGCATATAAACACTGTGTGTAATTATGTCAACCGTTTCAGTTAAACAGATCAGCTTCATGGATTATATTAAAACTAATGTAACAACAGGCACTAAACTCTATGATACTACCTGTTCGTTAGTATTATCTAAAACTACCTCTCTCATTACTAAACTGCAAAATTGTATTCTGAAAAGACATTGAACAGGGGTATGTTTGATTTGTTTTTAATAAATACACTGTAAAAACATGCAATCATGATTATAAGGTTATCATGAATTGACCTTTTACAGAAAGAACGTTCTTTTAAATTCAAATATTTATAAAAAAAAAATGTTGCTTTATCAAATCTTAAGAAAGTTTGTCAAAATGAAGGTTGATTTATTTAAATGAATGAAATTCAGCAGCCTCTACTGAAGCTTTTGGCTAGTCTTTCTTTGCCTTTGTGTTTGTAAAAAAGCTCAAAGAGTCAAATGAATTATTTAAAATGAAGCATTTGACCTGCATTTTCTTTTGTACCTGATAACGGTGAAGCCAAATTAAAATATATTTTTCACTCTTATATGAAAAATGTAATGTTTTCTACTCAAAGCTAAGTGGCCAGATGTGAACAGCTGCATGTGCCAGCTTCAATAACGGACAGAAAACTAACCTTTTTTTTTTTTAGCGAAATAAGTTAAATCCTTTTTAAAGTAGTAATGTCGATAATAAAATCAGGGATTTATAAGGCTTTCTAGAACCAATTCCCTCTGATTAAAGACCAGAATAAACTCCTGCAATATTTTTTCAAACATTAGAATCAAGTGAAACGTCCCTACAGTCCCAAATGTCCCCGCTGTAGGAACAGAACATTTGAGCCGTGGAGCTAACAGTGATTTTTATTTCTCTTATCCAATGGGCACAAGAAAGAAAGCAACAATTTGCTTCAAATCATTTTCACCAAAATTGTTCAACAGCAGAGCAGATCTCAGTCACCAAGAGGAAGCAGCGCATGCTCGGATTGGTTACTTACATGTCCCTTATCGTCCATCTCGTTGTTAGTGAGTTTGACCCGATCGAAGCTGATGACCTGACGCATCCACGTCTCTCCTGCGCACGGAGAGTCCGGATGCACGTAGAGCCGAGGAGAGATGCAGGAGTGATCGGTGTTTCCAGCCACCATCCACTGCGAGCTGTGATACACATATCTGCAAGGGGATACGTGTGAATAAATATACAGGTAGCCTTCAAATTAGCAAGGTAGTTTGGTAAGTTTAATCAACGAAAGCACACAAACACACCTGTAACGTTTTGAGTCTACGGGCATCACGTCCATTGCGATGTAATACTGCTGGCACGGGTCCAAGTTGCGCACTTTTACGCGCACAGAGGGAAACATTCTCCTAAATGAAGTGAGGGGAGATTAAATGTCATTTTAAATCAAGTCATGGCTCATGTTTATTTTATAATATATATATATATATATATATAATTTCTCAAAAGGGTAGAAGTTTAGCCGGCATGGATGAGACATCATGAAACATTTGTAAAGAGTTCAGGAACAAAACAATCTGAATCGTCCCTGAATCATCTCCTGCCCATAGCGGCCAAGTTCAGAGGGAGGTTCAATGGCCTCGAGGGGCCACGAGAGCATCTCCATGGTGTGTTTATAGCCCTTTATACCGTGTTCATCGTAATTGAATAAACGGATTCAAGATTTCAGCAAGTAGTTAAGTCCCAATAACTCGTGTCTGGGAGAAAGAGAAAAGGACCCACACTCACCAAATTAATATATTTCAAAACCAAATATAAAGACAATTAAATTGACCAAGAATGTCTCTGTGTCACAAGATTTCAATTGATTGATCATATTAAATACGTCTGGGTCGACTACGGTTTAATGTAGTCCACCTAAATTTGTTTTCTTTTCTGACATTTGTTTGGAAAAGGTCAATTTAATTCTGCTATTGACTTGTGATCAGATGCAGCATATTGAAGCCGACACACGACTCATAACGCGCACCTGTGACCGCAGAACAGTTCCAATATGTTATCATCTATCACGGACACACAATCACACACAATAGGACGAATAAATAAAGACTTCACGAACAGAGATTTAAAACGTTAAACGGATGGGGATACAGTCAAATTAAACTTGTGGAACCAACGAGGCCCGGGCGTCACAATTAGGGCCTGCTCTTATTTCCAAAGTATATTATAACAACTAAAAGTTGATATTTTTGTCATAAAGAATTTCTTTCGAAAAAAATAAGTGTACAAAAAAACATGTATTTCTCGTGAATTAATCCATTAACTGTCTCCCAAACAGCTGTAGGGTGTGCAGGACATACTGTATCTCGAGTTTGGAGTATCAGGGTTTTGCACGTTGTAAAGGAGAGTTCAAACCTTTATATGCCTGAACAGCGTACTCCCTCTGTAACTGCTCATCTCGTTTGTTCTCTTCCATAACGTTTACCTGCCAGCTTTAGTGATGATCATTTCGGTGCCGATCTCATAGAACCTCTTCCACAGTTCGGAGCCCTGCAGCTCCACCCGGACCTCTGACCTGTTCGTCCGACAGTCTCTCTCCTTAGGCTTGCTCTCGTCTCCGCTGTTCTCAGACTCCTCAGCCGATGATCTGACCGTGTGTCTCTCTGGGTCACAGGAGTTGTCTTCTATCCTCTTTGACGTTGAACCTGCTTTCCTCATCTGGCTGCCTTGAAATTCAGTCAGGCCTATAATTCGAGAGATACTGGAGTAAGAGAGATGCTATGGAAGGGAGTTTTAAAAAGGAAGCTAAATAAATTGAACAAATAATGTACATGAGTGCAGCAACTTTAACTCTTTATTGTCAACATATTTTTATACCACAAATGTATAAACTTGTTTAGAAAATTAAAGTCCCTCAAACTTGCGTTTTTGTTTACATTTACTTGACTTGCATTTGTCTTCTTTTCCATAGAAAATATTACAATTAGATTTTTTTTCTTACAAATGAAATAACAAGATTTGTTAAAATGCTTTCAAACTTTTGTTATTTATTTTATCTATTTATTTATCTATTGTTATTTAGTTTCATGTTGTGCGTAAAATGCATTAAAGCTATGCTAAGCTTTGCTTTAATGCATGTTTCAGATCATTTCTGATCCATCGTTTTACCGTTAAAGATGCTTGTATCGTTACCGGTGTCTACAGCTGAACTTGACTCATGTTCCTCGGAAACTTTCATCCTCTTGCAGGGTTTCCCGACCAGCGCCTCTACCGAAAACGCATGAGCCCTGGAACTTAGACCTTGCATCTTTGCGGAAGATCCCATCGTTCTGTGATTCCTATATCCGCCTGAGCTCTAACTTTGTCCCAACAAAAGTTTTGGCTTCCCGGCTGTTCAGGACAGAAGGGGGTGAAAAAGGAATCCGCAGCAGCTCCACAACCAACACCGCCACCTCAGGTAGCCCCTCTTCATTCACGGCGGCTCCGTGACACTGCGTAATTGATCCGGTGCATTCCCATGTGTTCTCCAAGACACGCGCCCTCATCCAAAAACCTTGATTATTGGCACGCCTCTTCCCGTCACTACAATATATCCCTCTCTCAACCTTGATCCGTTTCTGTCTCCCCTGTTCTCTCTGCATCACAGAGGGTTTGTTCCTGCGATTCCCCTCTGGGCGTCACAGAGAGAGAGGGAGGGAAGAGCGCAGCATGCATTCCTCCACATGGGCCTGCGCTGCACAAACTATCCAGTTAGTCTGGCCTTAAGTCTTAGTTTCCTCACACAAATGAAAAATAGTGTATATGTAGCGGGACAAGTGAACTCGAAACTTTTCTCTTAGAAGCAATCACAGTATTTAATTTGGAAAAGTCACTTTGGAACGAATGATTCAAAACGAGAGAGATTATCAGCATGGACAGGTGTTATTTGATTCTTGGTGGATATTCAATTTCAATATTTTACAAGGACACGTGTTAATTAATCTAACCATGTGCATTCTTACCTAAAGGAAAATGCACAAGACCAAGTTAATTGGAGCTAACTGGACGTTTGGACCAATGGGCTTTGAGCACCCTGGACAATCGGCCTCATTACTCGCGTGTCGATATGGTGATGAAGAAGTTTAGAGTGGTATTAGGTTTTGTGCTAGGGAAATTTGTATTATTATACGGGTTCATTGGGGAAAACATGTAAGAATAACCCAAATTTGGCGAATCAAATTCCGTCAAGCACATTTTATTTTAATTCGTTAGCACAAGCGTGCCTCTTTGATTGGTTTGTTTTCTATAATGTTTCCCTCCGTTTATACATCTGATAGATAAATAAAGAACGTTTCAGTGCACTGGAAGGGACGTCTCGGCACAAATATTTAAGTTTTTTAATTGAGACCATCTGGAGGGTAAAATATCTCCATGAAACTCGCTGCATTTCTGTTGAAGCTAACGTTTCCTATATTAATTTGAGGGCTTTACTTAAAGCGGTCTCTTGTCTCCCATTCCACCGGCATAAAAGTGGGATTTTTTTTTTCAGTTGCGGTGCCCGGTTAGAGTGTGCGCCAGTCTGGATCTCATAAGTGCGCAGATCAGATGGAGTTCGACGCACAGGGGGGGAACTGGGTCGTAATGACAGCTCGGGATTATTACATTACTGCTCGACATGAAATGGATCCGCTTTACACAAATAAAAGTCAGCGAAGGCTCGATTTAAAATGTTTTTAATCACATGATATAATTGCTGTGAGGAGAAAACAAATGAGGCTGTGTTTACGGCACGGTTGGTTTGGTTGGTGATGGAAATCTTTGACAACAGCCGGGAAATGGAGAACTATGACCAACCGGAATCACATGCTCTCTGTCATCAGAACCTGTTTTAGGACTGCGTCCTGGACTTCTGATTATTCTTTCCAAACCTGTCGTCTTAATTAAATACTATTAGAAAGTGGGAAAGTCATAAACAGAAATAACCGACAGTTCGTTTATATGCGTAAAAGCGCACGGCTGCTCCTATTCAAACACAGCACTAAAGAAACAATAAGTCATGCCCTGAGTAGCTGCCTTCCTGTTAAATTTGACAGAATATCTTTTAATGTTTTGTTCAGCAGTCAGCTTGTAAATCTTCGCCACAGGATCATAGTTTGTCAGCCGAATGTTGACAAGCGTGCATGACACAGTGATGCCTGCTAGATCTGCAGGAATCTGCTGCTGGGTGTTTTGTGACGCTAGATCCAGTGCAAATCTGTATTTGTCCCATTCGAGGATGTTTAGCACATATGTTTCCTTTTATTAAGCACAATACGCACGCTGGGCGGAAACAAGACACTCAAATCCAATTTAGCACAGGCCTCAGGTTTCCATTAATGCGGAAGTCTGATGATCAGCTGCAATTAGGCTTTCCGATCATTTTACGCCTTAGGCTCGCTGGCATGCTGCTGATTTGCGGATAATCATCATTGATTATGGTTGAATAATTGCTTTTGTTATTGAAGTTTTATGGCTTTATACACATCCATCATGAAGCTATAAGTTCACATTCAGTGGGGCTGCAGGGATTTTATTTTATTTTTTTCGAATCAATTTTTTTCTAACATCAACATAACTTCAATGACATTCGTTATATTTCACTTGACAAATGACAGTTAAGCTATATGCGTGTGTGTTTGTATGTGTGCGTGTGTGTGTGTGTGTGTGTGTGTGTGTGTGTGGGGGGGGGGGGGGGGGGGGGGGGGGGGGGGGGTAATCATAACCAGACCTATACATGGTAGGCGCCTGTACTTTACGTGCACAAATTAATGCATGCATTTGTGTGTGTTTATAAACAGGCCTGTCCGTCTGTTGCTCAGTGCTGAGTGGATATGACGGCCTCTGATGGTTTGTTTAAAGTTGGATTCTGATGCTTAGCAGTTAATGTGTGTGTTTGTTATGAGTATGTGTGTGACTGTTTGTGCCTGTGCGTTGTGGGTTATTCTGGGCATAGGCTGCTGCAGCGGATGCCCTCTCACTGCCAAAACGTCAAACTTCCACCTCCTGTCCGCAGTGACATATCTGGAGTGTTGGAATTTAGAACGCTGAAAACACTTATTGTTCTGTGGCACTAATGAGATGTGAGTTCTGTGTATTTGACATGACAAAGGCCCACCTGCAAGAAAACACAGTCGGTATGAGACGATGATGTGCTAATTGTTTCCAACACTGATTAGTTTGACTTTAAAACATTCTTGCTGAGCATTAAGGGGGCTCTTGTTATTCACATATGTTGCTACTAAGCTCTTTTCCATTTCTTCAATAGACTGCACAACATCCTGAGATGCTTTAAATTAAGAAGAAGAAGAAGTACAAGAAGAAGAAGACCAAAGTCAGAAACAAAGCAAATACAACCAGTAAAGCATTTTACAACATGGCGATTACATAGTGACAAATTCCTTTGACCCTGACATGTCATCAGCTCCATGGTTCATGTGTTTGACGAGGTGCGTGTTTGTATACTGTCACATCTGCTATTCATAACCTCTTTTTTGTCTCTCTCCTTGGGAGTTCAGCTGCCAGGGCTTCAGAGTGTCTATCGGAGTATTTAGTCCCCTCATGGCTTCTGTTTCTGTGGCATTTCTAACAAGAGAAACTTTTTCCATGTTCTCTCCTTCTGTGAGCCATCAGTTAGAGAGTTGTGTCTAATCGGATTTGACTGCTGAGGACAGAGGGGACAAAATGAATCTTCTGAACCACACAAGAGACGAGAGTTAAAGATTGCTGCTGCAGTGTGATTATGATGTAAACATAGTCACTTAATTATTTTCATCTGCTTCTGAAATTTGCTTTCAACTCACCATATAATATAAAGAACCAACAATACAAATGTTTCATACAGACGGCAGTTCAGCACCAAGAGGACATGAGCCGGCAGTCTGTAGGGACTTGGGGTTGGGAATCAGAGGGTCACCGGTTAAAGACCCAGACCAAAAATATGGAAGTTGATCTGGTAGCTGGGGAGATGCCAGGCCACTTCCCGAGTGCTGCTGAGGTGCCATTGAGCAAGGCACTGAAACCCAACAGTTTTGGCGTGCTCGCTGTGTAGCAGTGTGGAGCAGCCCCGCTGGGATATCTCTCCACTGATGCATGTCCTCAGGTCCTGTTAGTGCGTGTGTGAGTCAGGCCTGTGTGTGTGAGGAGCAGCGTCTCGTAAAAACAGATTGTAAAGCCACAAATATTTTATATAAGCAAAATAAAATGAGCTACGAACAGTAAAATAAAAAACTTTCTTAAAATAAAATAAAAAATCCACATACATAAAAACATCAAAACAGCGAAGAAAACAGAATTAAACATTTCACAAATTGTCTAATCAATGCATCCCACTATTTCTTGAAGTTCTCTTGTATTTTAGGGTCCTGCTGTAACAAATACCAGGTCATTGTCCCCCAACACTATAAACTACTCCTTTCTTTTAAAACTTTTAAAAATTTGCTTAAACAATACAGCGTCTGCTATGACTCATGGGATTTCTTGACTGTGTAAAAAGTTCTGCCACACGAAGCTGCTTCAGTGTAAATTGGGTGTAATGTGTGTTTTCCCTCATGTCATTGTAAACACTTGGAAAACTGTTTGATAATTTGTACTTTATTGCTGCCAAGTTAGCTTTGCAACTGTCAAGCTTAAAACACAATTGTCGTGTGATGTCATGATGCCCCCCCCCCCCCCCCCCCCCCCCCCCCCCCCCCCCCCCCCCCCCCCCCCCCCCCCCCCCCCCCCCCCTTAGGTGCAGCACCTCTACACTCTGGGTCGCTGCGGCTGGCAGCATGTGAGGTGCCTGGGCATGAGGCCTGGTACTACCGCCTTTCTACCCACATTGTGGGAAGATTTAATGGCTCATGTGCCACGGCATCCAGCCTTTACTGGTTCCTTCTGCTCTCGCCTGGCCCGGGTGGAAACGAGGGATGAGGGCAAGAAGGAAAGAGGAGAGGAGAGGCACATCTCTGCCAAGACACAGCCTCCCCCTCTCACCACAAGTGTGTTGTGAATTATCTTCTCCCTCTACCCCCTTCTTTCTCTCGTTCTCTCCCTAAGCCTTAGGTTATCCCTTTGCTACTCACCCTCTTCCTATTAAACACATATAGATCTTCATCTGTCTGCAACACGAAGCCACAGCAGGCCCACTGTGACTCTGGCTACACGGCACAGTCGTCACTTGTTTGGATAGCTAATTCTTTGATGAAAATGACCTTTTCTCCCTCACTCTCGGTGTCCCTGTCTCCCTCTCTTTCTCACACAGACTGCCAGTAACTATGTGGCGAATGCTTGTGGTAGAATGAAACAAAAACAGGAATAATTGATAATGAGAGTCAGACTCTGCGTGTGAGAATTCAGTAGAGCTCTTTTTCTCTCCCCTCCATGTCCTCTCCGTCTCGTCTGCTCCTCGGAGTGATGGCTCAGACATGCGGCTCTGCCAAGCAGGAACTTTTTTAGGAGGATGTCAAGGGGTGGAAAATAATCTGCAGGGAGTAAGAATGTAATTTCCTAATTCCATAATGTGTGACAAGCAGATTATTGTGGATTATTTGGATAAATGTTTGAAACTGAACAATGCCAACACTGGAACATAAGCAGACTTTCAGATAGTTCGCTGACTTCTGTTGTGAAGTGTGTTGGGGACTGCTTATGGTGTTGTCAAGATGAAGGGTGAGGAAAAGTAGTAATTATTCAAGAGGAAACTTTTTGTGTGCGTGTTTATGTGGTGGGAGGTTGTTGAGGAACCGCGCCGTCACACACGTCTTTTACTGTTTTTTTCCAACTGAGCCCAATCAATCTGAACATAAATGTTTTCTTTATCAAAGCCTTGCCACAGTGAGGGGGATTATTTTTAGATTGCCCTGATAAAAATGACAGGTTCCTATATCTGGATACGGTTGAAGGAAAGAAGAGTGAAAATTCGGGAGAAAAAGAGAGGGGTAGTTTAAAAAAAAAATATCTGGCATAGCCACAAAAGCTTTTAAAACAACATGTGAAAATCTGCAGTTCTTTAACAGTTAGCTTGTCATTTTTATTTGCCTCCTCAGATGGTGGCAGTGGTTGTCTTTCAGGCTGTGCCAGCAAGCATTGGCGGCTGGATGGAAGGCGCAGGCCTGGCCCCGGGTAGCACTCTTATTATCATCACCACACACTGTAATTCACATGTCAATCACAGGAGGAGAGGGGCTGGTTAGGAGGGGCCGCTGACTGGGATGATGGCCTGATGGAGCGAGAGGGGGGATGCTTGCTGAATACTTCCAGCAGGCCCTAATCGGACCTTTCATCCCTCATCTACAGAATGTGCCTGGGTATGATTGGTTACACAGGGCTAAGCTGAGCTGAGGCAGGAGGCTGTTTTGGACTGGCTGCAGTAAGAATAGAAGTGACCTTTAAGGAAGGTTAAACTGTCAGAGTTTGGCCGCTCTGGCCTGGCTTCAGTAGACTCTTGCTGATGCAGACAGGATGATAGAACGAGAATAGAGGAAACAGTGTTAATCTCGCAGGAATTCTACTTCTTAGGCCAACAGGAACAAGAATCAAAATGTCTGTTTGGGCTGAAGAACAATTGTTCGTCAATTGTATGGAAAGTTATGGAAATACATTGTAAGAAATATATTTCCATAAGAAATTAAAAGCTTTGGACTTGAACTCCCATTAAAACAGGAATAATAATAACTATTTAATGATTTATGAATAGTTTATCCTCATAGAATAAAAAAGATGAAAGACACATGACATTTAACAAAACATCTTTTAATAGAAATCAAAGGACATAAGCATAATCAGAAGCTTTCTTCATATTTCACATTTAAGCACATTTATAACGTCACATTTAACTTTCTAATGTTATCAAATTAGTCTGAAAAGCAGTTTTGGTCTCTAAGGAGATAGATAATCTCATCTCTCTATTTCGAAAAGTGTACTGGGAGAATTATGAAGTGGTGACTTTTTTAATATTAGATTAGTTTGATTGATTGAGTGGCAGCTTCAAGTAGCGGCTCATAGCTTGAGGTCTTGCCAATCCGACAAGTTTGTTCCTCATTTTGATGAGGGAATTTAATCCCTGATTTTATGTACATGTTAGCACTACACAGAGGGCAACAGGGTCGGCTGTGGATCAGTGGAGGAGCCACTAGTCTCTCAACTGTAGTGTCGGAGGTTCAATTCCCAGCTCCTGCAGCAACATAACCCCAAATCTCTCCCACTGATGTGTCGGCAGCGTGTGCATGTGTGTGAATGAATTAGTCAATACTGACACTTCAAATACAGTAGTAGCGTTTGCCATCAGTGTCTGAATGGTAGGTGTGACTTGCGGTATAAAAGCACTTTGTAGTAGTCAGAAGCACGCTATACAAACTCTATTTCCCATTTGTGTATGAGCTCAAGCTCTGTCAGTGGTTGGGCATTGTTTTATTAAGAACATCTGTGTGTGGGTCTTTCCTGCATAGACTCCCATGCAGCTTTTGAGGTAAAGTGATTTTCAATTTTTTCAAATTTTATATACTTTATTTATCCCCGAGGAGGAAATTGTAATATAAAAAAAACCTCCTGTCATCTACCACCATGAATAGAATCTGATTCTGTGGAGACTGGCATTACTTATAATAAATGCTCAGTCATGAATTGCCCTTGGGCATTGACCTTACAGTGTTGATCACTTTGTGTTTGCCAAATCTTGCTTGTCTCCAGCTTCAGACTCCGGACCAGATATGGTCACCAAACAAACAGAAAAACCCCCTCTAGGCTTCAAAAGCAGACTACAAATGAAAGGCTGACTTTAATGTATCCCTCTGTAAACAGTCTCTGTCAGTCAGGGTTTTGACCCTCTGGGAGGTCGCGAGCAGCCAACATGAGGGTTGCGAAATACCTCCCCCCAAAAAAAGAAATTGTAAATTTTAACCATAACAGCGCAATTATTTCAATTTCAAAAAGATATCAATAAGTGAAATGACAATTGAATAACAATAATGTAGGTGTCTGCTGCTCTTTACACATAAAGATGAACACCTGTGTGTCTGTTTAGTAAGTTGTGTCTTCTCATGGAGTTACTTTTATTCTGCCTGTGACTTTTCTAATGACAGATTGTGTGTGTGTGTGTGTGTGTGTGTGTGTGTGTGTGTGTGTGTGTGTGTGTGTGTGTGTGTGTGTGTGTGTGTATGTCTGTGCGTGTGTGTGTGTGTCTGTGTCTGTGTGTGTGTGTGTGTGTGTGTGTGTGTGTGTGTGTGTGTGTGTGTGTGTGTGTGTCTGTCTGTGCTATGTTCTATGCTTTAACCACCTCCAGGGACAGTGGGGGTCCCCAGTCTCTGGCACCTTTATTTTGGGTGTCACGAGTTGAAAACACCATCGATATACTGCGACACATCACCTGTGGACCTGACATCGATGTTAATGCTGCTACTGTGGAGAAACTAATTCATTTAGCCACTGCAACCCTTAAGTCACTCATTAGAAGAAACCTTCACTCAGCATCTCTTTCGTCGTATCCAGATGCGATCCTCAAATGTTCAGAGACACATTTTCTCTTTTTTGACTCTTTTCCCACCCCAGGAGACTCTCTGCAGCTCCGCAGAGACACTATAATTTAAACCCTGCCAAAATGGGAACTCAAAGACAACATGCTATTTCAATCAAAAGCCCAGTTCGAACCCCATCATCCTGCCTGCCAAACTGTGGCGTAACACACACACTCAAAGACACACACGCAAAGAGCTCCCTGCCAACTTGTGGTTTACATTCACAATGCTTTAATGCCTTGTGGTTGGTGCTCTATCAGGGCCATGAGAAATGATTTATTAGTGGCTCCCGCCTGTATTTACAGATAATGAGCCTCCGTCAGTGTTAATAAAGCCATCCGTTCTCAGCCTAGAAACACAGTACCTCTTAAAGGGATTACTGTGACATGAAAACAATAGGTGATTCTCCAAATATTGTGTGTACTGTGTGTTTTCATGTGTGCTAGGGGAAGGAGAAACACTTTCCTTCTGATCACTGGTTCATCCATTAAAGAAACACAGTTATCCTCATAAACTAACTCACCATCATTACTTTCCCATTATTTCTATATTTAAACTTTGAGTCCGTCAGTGGTCCATTTTTATTGACGCTGGTGTTGGCAGTAACCATTCCTCTTTTTGCTTCTCACATGTTGGAGAGGAGCAAAGCAGCCTGAACTGTACGCCTGCGTTTGCTCTTCTGTTCGCCTACATGTCAGTCACATGTACACGTGTGTAATGTGAGCGTGTGTGTGTGTGATGAGGATAAAAGGGAAACACATGAGCACTCTGGCAGTGAAGTGTATTTGTGTGACATCATTTTGTCTCCTTCTGGTTCCAATCAGCCAATCCTGCCCTGTTAATGACACCTGATAA